>NC_136012.1:20077526-20401692 GCF_048128805.1 Centroberyx gerrardi
GGGAGGGAGAAAGTGAGAGAGAGAAAAGATGGAGAGATCCCTAACTTAACCACAACATCATGACTCTCTCATAATAAGTATTTCATAGTAAAGAACAATGCAATGTGAGGATGCTGATGGACATCTCTAATACAGCAAACACAGGGTTCCAAATTAACACCTGCCAAGTCCCAAATGTCGGTAACATTTGCCTGTGGCTGATAAATCAATCAGGGTCAGCCGCCACACTGGGAGGTAACTTTTTGAGACAATAACATTTGAATGCCTCGGTTATAAACAGTCTTTGGTCTTTGCCTGTTATCGAACTTCATCCCTGCTGGCCACTGTGCTCTCTCTCTGAGTGTGAGCTAATCAAATCAAGGCAAAACAATGTCTCTGTATCAAACAGGCTCCTGATTGGCTGCCTGTGACGCTGGCTCTTCACAAAGCAGTAGCACCAAACCTTCTGTTTCTCTGCTGCCTGGATGGTTAACTACCCTGACGTTAGTTCAAACTTAACATTTTTCCCATAAGGCCACATATAGCAGGTGTGAAGCTACCAAAAAAAATAAAAAAAGACAAAAAACATCCATTGTAGGGAGTGAGCAAGTTTTCAATTAAAATTCTAAAACCGTCTTTATTGAATGTGTCACACATTTCCTGATTCCGTACATGAAATATTACTGAAATCAGGCAGGGTGACATCCTTCTAAGAGAAATATATACTTATTATTTTGGCAGGTAAAAATTATTACTAGCAGGTATTGTTTTTAGTTTACCAGCCCTTGGCAGGTGAGCCAGAATGTTAATTTCTGACACTGGACAAACAATGTGCACTTCTCCCTTCTGCTCTTGAGGTTGAGCAGGCGACAGATGGATCCATTCACCCTCTACAATTAATGTAATTACCTCTGATGAAACCATCGTTAAGCAAGACAATATTGACAGCTACAAACAGGATGATTACTGGATGAGTGACAAGATTCTGGAGCACATTGATTGTACCATTGATCTTAATAACGCGGCAAAACAGCCGCAGCTAATCCGTCAGAAAGATAGGCTTCATACAAGGTGGAAGTTACCTTAATGAACACGGATATTGAGATGGCTACTGACCTCTCCCTGTCAACACTGACAGCACACAGTGGATTTGCCCAATTATAGATGGGCTCATTACTGTCCTGTATTGTCATCACATCAGGGAGAAAACACCAACACGGTTGTGAAATCTGTGACACAAACATTAAGGATAGTAATAGGCCTATATGCCTCTCTCTGCCATTGTCATTTGCTGGCCTATTAATTTAAGGATATAATGAATCACTGATACATTCACAAAATATAATTGTGTAAAGCTCCACGCCTGACAAGCTGTGATTATAAAAAGCATTTCATTTCAAACACCTATCTCAGGTTGTGAGTTGAAAGCCTCAACGGCCTCCTACAGATCTCACTGGTGGGGAGAGAGAGGGAGGGAGGGAGAAAGTGAGAGAGAGAAAAAGAAGGAGAGATCCCTAACTTAACCACAACATCATGACTCTCTCATAATAAGTATTTCATAGTAAAGAACAATGCAATGTGAGGATGCTGATGGACATCTCTGATACAGCAAACACAGGGTTCCAAATTAACACCTGCCAAGTCCCAAATGTCGGTAACATTTGCCTGTGGCTGATAAATCAATCAGGGTCAGCCGCCACACTGGGAGGTAACTTTTTGAGACAATAACATTTGAATGCCTCGGTTATAAACAGTCTTTGGTCTTTGCCTGTTATTGAACTTCGTCCCTGCTGGCCACTGTGCTCTCTCTCTGAGTGTGAGCTAATCAAATCAAGGCAAAACAATGTCTCTGTATCAAACAGGCTCCTGATTGGCTGCCTGTGACGCTGGCTCTACACAACGCAGTAGCACCAAACCTTCTGTTTCTCTGCTGCCTGGATGGTTAACTACCCTGACGTTAGTTCAAACTTAACATTTTTCCCATAAGGCCACATATAGCAGGTGTAAAGCTACCAAAAAAAAATAAAAATGAAAACATGACAAAAAAACATCCATTGTAGGGAGTGAGCAAGTTTTCAATGGAAATTCTAAAACCGCTTTTATCGAATGTGTCACACATTTCCTGATTCCATACATGAAATATCATTGAAATCAGGCAGGGTGACATCCTTCTAAGAGAAATACATACTTATTTTGGCAGGTAAAAATTATTACTAGCAGGTATTGTTTTTAGTTTACCAGCCCTTGGCAGGTGAGCCAGAATGTTAATTTCTGACACTGGACAAACAATTTGCACTTCTCCCTTCTGCTCTTGAGGTTCAGCAGGCGACAGATGGATCCATTCACCCTCTACAATTAATGTAATTACCTCTGATGAAACCATCGTTAAGCAAGACAATACTGACAGCTACAAACAGGATGATTACTGGATGAGTGACAAGATTCTGGAGCACATTGATTGTACCATTGATCTTAATAACGCGGCAAAACAGCCACAGCTAATCCATCAGAAAGATAGGCTTCATACAAGGTGGAAGTTACCTTGAGATGGCTACTGACCTCTCCCTGTCAACACTGACAGCACACAGTGGATTTGCCCAATTATAGATGGGCTCATTACTGTCCTGTATTGTCATCACATCAGGGAGAAAACACCAACACGGTTGTGAAATCTGTGACACAAACATTAAGGATAGTAATAGGCCTATATGCCTCTCTCTGCCATTGTCATTTGCTGGCCTATTAATTTAAGGATATAATGAATCACTGATACATTCACAAAATATAATTGTGTAAAGCTCCACGCCTGACAAGCTGTGATTATAAAAAGCATTTAATTTCAAACACCTATCTCAGGTTGTGAGTTGAAAGCCTCAACGGCCTCCTACAGATCTCATTATTGAGCAAGAGAAACGGTTTCTTATCGTAATGTGCAATTGACGTACGGCATCAACTCCATAATACCAGAGGGGTAAGTGTCGGTATGAATGTGAAATATTTTTTATGATAGCCAGACTGTCACATCGATAAAAATTGATTTGTGAGCATGCCGTCTAATACACAGTGTGGCGCAGATATGAAGAAATGTATTCTATTACCAGCACAAGAAGGAGGAGGGATGTAATAGGCATTGTGATCAATGCTTAAGCAGGAAGAGATGAGGAGAGAAAATCAGTGAGCCAGGGGAAACCTGGCTTCAAATCCCACCTGAGCCACTAATTTATATGGCAGCAGGGTGGTGCAGTGAATCGAGACACTGCGCTTCAAGCAGAGGATCCATGTTCAAGCCCGTGTGCGCAAACATTCACCCATCAATAAAATATCACATTATTATTCTTATTAGATGGCTGCCAGATTACTGGTGTCTCTGTAATTAACTCCAGACACAGGGACGTACCGGATGAGGATTCAACCTGACAGAACCATGACCATGAGCAGCGGCAGTAGGGCTCTTACTGTGCTTCCATGCTGCGAGCAACATGGTCACTGGTGGTACATTCATCTGCTGTAGAGCTGAGCGTCCAGGGAAACAAGCTTGTTGGCTGAGAAAAGTTGGCCACAGCTGAAGTTTTCGTGGTCATCATCAGATTTCCGTGCTTCCTTGTTTCCCTACCGATGTGATTTTGCTTCAGTTCCACTTGGCAAGTGCGAAATGGACGAGAAGGTGATTACAGCCACTCAAAGCTTCCCAGTTCTTTACAACTTTTATTTGAAAGACTACAGGAGTAAAAAGCGATGCTGGGAGAACGGTTGCACTCAACGTCGGGATCGATGGTGAGCACTGAGTTAGTTCTATAAAGTTAGCTGTTTTATAAGAACCAAAATAATAGAACACAAAGTCACTGTGAGATGCTGAAATGCATAAATACATCGCTTATTTTTCTTGTTCAGCTGCATGTAGCTGCACTACGTGGATGCAATCAGAGGCTCGCACACCGCCCAAAATCGGTCAGAATGGAGCGATCTCGCAGTGTGAACAAGCCGTCAGAACAGCCTCTCACTGTTGACTCCCCTCCGGTCCTCTCTCCACTTGGACTAGCTTTCCATTTGACCAGGCTTGGTGGCCCCGTGGCCTGGACTGCTGCTTGGTGATGTGTGCCTGTAGTGTGTCTCTGTGTGCCTGTGTGTTTGTGTGTGTTTGTGTGTTTGGGGTGTTAGGGGCCTTCAGGGGAGCCAAACAGTTTCGGTTCAGATCATAAGGGTTGACAGGGGTCAATGTGACACGTACACAGAGAGAGCAGTCACAGATCACCTACTCCTAAATGATCCCATTGGTCAGGCTGCAGAAGCCAGAACTCGACTCCTACACCGATTTCTTCAATTTGTACCAAGAGTTATAATTCAAAAGTTGGGCTTCGTTCTAATTTATGATGGCTATAGGCCAAGTTAATTAGAGTCCTTCAAATCGTCTTAGAAAAAGACTTAACACAGTACATCAAATATTAAAACTGAAGTGTGTGAATGAACTCTGCCCCTAAAATCAAGTCAAGTATGATATCAAAGATCTTTTGGGTCTTTTACTGAAAGCAAAATGAGAGTGAATTATTGGAGAAAACTATTTCAAAATGAACAGGACCAGCATTATTAATATATGAATGGACAGGATGAATGGACACCCTGAAGCAATTCTTCAATGTGTGGTTGGGCATTTCTATTAAAACACTGGATACATATTTACTCAAGATAAATTCTGCTTGGCTATAATCATTCAAATTATAACACTGAAACTAAATAAAATACAAATGAACACAAAAATTACAATTACAAATCTAACAAATCCAGTGTGTAAACCAAATGGAACTACACAACTAAAAAATAAATCAAAATTAAAAACCAAATTCAGAGGAATGGAAAGCAAGGAGTGGAAAGAGCTCCCTCAGGAAAAATAATTGGAAAAAGTTCCTGCAGCGTTTTCACAATCAGAGTAAATAATTCCAAGGCAATATGACAGCTGGGAGTAGAGCTCACACTTGCTAATAAAAATGATAAATTCAGGGGGTGCTAAACATTCATATGAGCTAATCTATGAAGACTTCAAACCTCAATGCTGTATCTGGAATGTCATGGTACTGAATTTAGATAAACATAAAAGTTAATGAAAGATGACAGCTACGTTTACGTACATGCTATATTAATTTAACTCTCTCATTCATTATGCAGTGTGTCGGAACGCAACTTAATGGATTTATCAGAACCAATCCGCATGACTTTCAGCTCTCCTGCAGAGCTTGTGTGTTATCCAGTCAAAACAAACCTCTCAAACAGAGCAAAACAGCAAAAGACAAAACAGGAGTTTCTCAGAGATGTAACAAACTAAAGAGACTTCTAAAGGTAAGATCAAAGGTATGATCGACTTCACAAGGCAAGCAGCTGCAGTAATAATTTTTTTACCAAAATCAACAATGCAGCAGAGACTTCATTTGTAACAAAGAGAGAAAACACTCTACACACAACTATGTCTTATTGCTCTTAGACAGATTCAGTGGTTCAGAGACAAACCGAGGAAGACTGGATGGATTCCTAAACTGCACTAAGCGATTTTCCGACCACTAGAGGGTGACAGAAACCGCAACACATTTGTAAATAAACCACAGCAAAGCTGCTGGACTACGGAAACCCCAAAGGACACACCTACCGAAAGACTGTGCATAAAGGCTAATACCTAAGCTAACCGTACCTACAAAGAAGTGTCACTGGTTACCAGACTCGCTTTGCCAGATTTTTCTCCTGCTGAAGGTTACGTGTCCCACAATTACAAGTGAAGAGGTAGGTGGCAAGTTTACTAGTTTAACAAGATTACTCGCTCGCTTCATCGATTCCACCATTACGCTCCCCCTTCAGGTATGGGAGGGGGAACGTGCCAAGGGAGGACACAAGCTAGTTTAAAAAAAATTAAAAGCTACTGGTCGGTCCAGGCTTTGACAACAAGCTTTAGAAAAGAGGTGAAAACAGCAACACAGCTGGTGCGTGTGTGTGGCTATTTGCTGACATCATTATGTCTCCAGGAAATCTCCACATAGCACACATAAGCTTCAGGATTGGTTATAGAGTCTGAAATCGCTTATTGCAGGTTTAATGAGCTGACCTTCAGTTTGGGTCATAATGAGAAATATGAAGAGATACGGGGAGATATGTGGTGATATGATCGGAAAAGAGATAAATGGCTTTGAACGGATGCCTGAAGGTGACTATAATTAGTGCTGTGCTACTCATTACCTCCACAGATCACTTGATCCACATTCATTTCAATAAAAACGTCGGACATCAGGCATCAATAACAACATTACTTAAGCGCAGAACAGGGTCCACTTCCTGGGGGACAGGGTCATTTATTACCGTATATTCGTGCTGCCCGCATCTCATTTTCACATATGCCTTCAGTGCTTTGATGTGAAAAATAATGGCCCACTGTCCAATAAACAGTCTCCACTCTTCCAATTGGGAGTACTCTAGTCCTTGGGCTTTTCTCAGAGGAGAGGATAGACCTTACTGGCAGGCAAATACACAGACAGTTCTTCAGAGAAATGCCTGCAACCTTGTGAAAGAGCTGACTGATGTCATGCTCAGGTGCAAGTTGTTTCAATTTATTATGATCATCTCTCCTACCCGTTATCTCAAGTCTGTTTGGGAAAACACACATACACCAAAACCATAGACTGTAAAAAAAGATGGACATAGTGAGTGTGACATCACCCATTGGCTTCTAAAGGGCTGTTTTGAAGACTGGAGATTGTGTTTACGCTCGCCGCCATGTTGCAGCAGCCAAAGCGAGGCAAAGAGTGGAGTCAAGGTGGAGGGAGTGCAGTTCAAGTTGTCTGCCGCCTACCATTGACCCATAATCGGCGATGCATGGGTGACCTATCGATCACTGGATAGGCAACCTGTCAATCACTAGGCAAACACAACCTGAAACAACCCTGTGTTATATCCATTATATCCTGTTAATGCCATAAGGGCACACATTAGAAGAAGTTAAATTAAATAAGGCCATAAAATGTCTTGACTTTATTATCTTGGCGAGATGTTGGGTTGTGGTCCCATTGACTTGCATGGAGTTGGGTTGAGTTTGGAGTCTTTTTGGGGCCGGCCTCTTGTGGACATTAGAGGAACTGAAGCTGTCGCCACTTCCGCCTTGGCTTCAAAATTCACCCGTGGTTTTGGCTGCTTGACCAAAACACACTCGTGATACACCTAATTGCACACACAACCAGTACTCTTCTTGCCTTTTTTGTCTTCTTGTATCCTCCATGACGCATTTGACATAATATCTAATGGCCAAAGCATGATTCCAAAACAAAAGATCTCAAAGATGGAGGACTCATAAAAATTCCAGAATTTATTTGCCAACCGAGGATGCATCAGATGGTAACTTGGCAAATGGGAACCAATGGAAAGCCCCAAGATTCATTGCGAGATTGTTGCATCATGTCCAAACAGTGCTATACTCTATAGTACAGAGCCGGCTGAAACAGATGGGAAAATGAACAGCTGTGCGTCTTAATTGATCCCACACACGACGTGAAGCACACAACCCATCTCAAACTGTACAGATGCTTCTCTGTGCTCAGTTTCTTGAGAAGTTTGTTCTCTCCAAGACAACTTTGGAAGATCATTCTCCACAAGGACACGAGTATCGATTTGGCATTTTTGGATTTGATATTTAGCCCTTGTTATGGTCTGATGCCTACTTCAGATTCAGTGTTGAGAGGGGCGGGATTTGAGCTGCAGTTTTCTCCTGAGTTCTACAGCTGTTTACAGTGCTCCCGCCTCCGCTCCTCCCTGCATTCTTCATCCATTTCAGCCTTCATTAATCAAATCAAGCTTCCATAACAGGCCTTAATTACTACACTGAAGAGAGGTCTCTGAAGAGGAATGGGCATTCACCGAGTAGCTTGCTGCCTGAAATTCATTTGAAAATTGAAACAGAAAAATGGTTGTAATCAACACAGTGAGTCTTGCAACTTAAATTGGAGTTAGCTCCATCATCCCCTGCTGACACCTTCATTTCATTTTACAATCATACTCATTTTCTTTTAATTTTTTTCTTGCATTTTCCTCTCATTACCCTTTAATTTCCCTTTCATAAATTAAATGTTATGTAAATCATCTGTCAAATCACGAAGAGGTTATATAGGCCCATCAAGTATGTTAAAACATGGCTTAATATTTGCCTACCCTTCTGCCAATGTCATTTTACCCCCCACACACCCAATAATACATTTGTCTTTAACAAGCTGAAGCAACAAACTAAAGACCTAGAACTTACTGTTAACATTAATGAAACAATAGCATGAAGGCAAACCCCCAGCTTTGGAGGCAAACTAACTATGCAAATAAGAAAATATTTGGAAAAAAACAGGGAATCATACATAAATCCACAGCCTTCCCTCGGAAAGATTCAGAGAAATCTCTAGAGTGGCCTAGTGTGCAGTTCTCAGGGCCTGATTAAGTTCTTCCTCAGTGCTGTCAGTCCTTACATTCTCCATGTTTCCCAGAGGAGATGGGAGAGTAAAGGAGGGAATCCCCCAACTGAAGACTTCTTTTTTTTTTCTTTTTTTTTAACTCTGAGGAAATCCGAGGACACACCAGGCAGCCAGAGGGAGATTACAATCAGATGACGAAGGTTAGGACAAAGATGACGAGAAATGGAGAACCCAAGAGGATCTGCTTGAGTCATTTATACCAATTCACATCGACTCCCACTCTGATAAAATCTTAAGAGGTGAACACTGAGACACAGAACTACACTGTATATCTAAAACAGAATCACCGCCGCTTGCAGATACATCAGAAAGGATTCTGCGTGGATGAGCCACTTAGTGTTTTCAGCAATGCTACATCATCCGAACGCTGCTTAGCCACTGTCCAGTGCCCAGCCTCATAGCAGTTTCCTGTTTAACATGTAGTCACTACACAGCCAAACCCTTGTTTAGTACAAGAGGGACACAAATTGAAAGTGTCTATTGATGCCTGAAGGACAACTAGACACCCTCTGGGAGGAAAAACAAGCAAGAGAGCTTCTTTAATCTGTTTTTTTATTCTCCTTTGAAGTTTTAACTGTCAGAACAAGAGACCAAGGCCTCAGAATCAGGCTCAGGCACCGTCATTCTTTGCTCTGGTTAAAGGGAATAACAGCGCTCATGTCTGAAAGTCTGTATAACTTATTATATTATGCCATGGTCGGAAAGAAAACATCTTTGATGCAGCAGCAAAATGCCTGAAGTCAATTGTAAAATAATTATAAGCCTTTGACAAACAGTGGTTTGTTTTTTATAATGTGCCCTTGTAAAAACAAAATGGATGTCCATTTTTAACCATGTGATGAATAACCTCCAAAGACCAGAGTGTAACAAAAACCTTGTGAAGTCTTGTGAGACTCAAATAAATGTCCGTTCAGTGGGAGTAGAACTAAATTACTTATCTATCTCTTATCTTAAGTATCCTGTCATTCTTACATCCCATTATGTTGGTTTAAGTAGAAGAGTGGATTCAGGAGAGTGGATTAAAGTGATGAAAAGATTAATAATTGTACTTAACTATCGTTGTTGGTCTATGAAATATTTAATGAACCATCATAACCAACGCACTCTCCACAACAAAAACGTCATAAAACTTCAATGGTCCTACACATGCAACACTATCTTCAGAGTACATCCTTGCTTTTACCAAATCACATTCACAACATCAAAATTAAATATCCTGTCTGGTCCATTTTCTCCTCTTGTTAACTGGTATTTGAGAAGACAGAGCAGGTAGAACAAAAACACAATTCTGGCTGAGATTGAGACGCCGCATGACTAGAACTGACTTAAGACTCATAAGCTGTGCCTCTCTAAATGTGCCTGCATGCTGTTTTAGAGGCCTGCATATCTCCTGGGAACACAAGGAGGTTTTACCTTCCTAACCCTCAACTGCATGAAGAGAACATGAGACAAATGCCTGCACCCATAGTTGATACTCACACCCACCCACCCCCATCCATTACACAGGCCCTGTGGACTGTGGTAGGAAGATTTAAGATGCACTGCTTTGTCTGCAAGGTAATGCCTCTTGTGTGTTCCATTAGCCAATAACAGAAGCATAATTACTTCCTGGAGATCAATCAAAAAAGATCTGCCAGTAAGCTCTTGTACATGATAGAGACAATAAAATTTCATTGTATGGGAGCCTCCAGTTCGAGAAGGACAGACGGGAAGTTAAGTTAGAAGGGAAGTAGAGTTTAAGTGTGTTACACTGTGATCTTGAGTAAGGACACAATAGCACAAAAACCTCTTTATCAGCAGTTCTCGCTCAAACACAAGAGACTTAGGGCTAGTACAGCCAGTAAAAACATCTGCTACATCTATAAGCATGGGCCTGAAGCATGGCCAAATGGGCTGAATATTCCATAAAAAATGTGCCCTGGTTTTAGCAGAGTCAGCTGAATAGCGCTAAGTACAGAACTGGGTTACGGAAGAAGAATGAATCCCTGTGGTGTGAATAGCCTGGTGCCCCCAGGACATGGATGCACGACTGTAGGTCGTTAATGAAAAGATGGTCCCACGCTTTAAGCAGTCGTCTAGAAGCGCTGTGTTGTAGCTAGTACACCATACTGGCGGAGTAACATCACAACTTCCCTCGCCCGGTAAAGTGTCTCTGGGAAAACAAGGTTCAGGGCCTGGATTTAGTCCTGTCCGCCCACCCACTCCTGAGCTGTTGTCATCTCACCTTGCTGCTGACTACTGCAGCAGCTGACAGCATCTTATCAGCAGCCGCCAATTACGGCACGGGAATCTTATCAGCGGTAGCCAATTAGAACCCAGGGAGCTGCTGCGAGGAAATGTCAACAGCTCAGTGAACTTGCCGGGGCTCTTATCTGGCCACGCCTCTCCATCTAGACAGCTTTGAGTCTACTGTCACAGTAACCGCCGCTGATGGAATGTTGTGACTAGGGGAGCTGGAGATATAGGATGTTTTCAAAAGAGCAAGCCTTCAACACTGACTATCAAACTACCTGATAAATGCAATATTTTGGCACCCTTTCGACAGTTGGCAACCAGAATCCAACACAATTCATTCATTAAACACTTGCTCCCAGCTGTGTCTGCGTGCGCACCTACAGCACATCTGGAAGCTTACACAAGATATTAAAATGAAATCAAAGAGAACAGAGGAGTGTGAAACCACGCATTTGGTTTTTGACAAGACAGGCGTCTCAGATTGATTTTAGTGGAAGAGATTGAAAGATTACTTTCTCCTTAGCGCATTCTCCTTGACATAGATGGCACAAAGGATGCATTATTTCCGCTCTCAAACATCTGTTCATCAATCTCCACAGTGGAATCAATGACATGCCTCGCTTCCATGGCAACTGATGACCCCTGGATAGGGGTGGACAATACCAATTATTTTTCATTTATTTGTACATTTATGGAGTATTTACGTGAATAATGTTCTTCATACTGACTTGACATTGCGCAGAGTTAACTATTTTTTTCCAAAAGGTACTTTTTATTACATTTCTTTGGTTTATGTTTGTGTTGCATGGAGTAGTGCTATTTTGTTTCACACCACATTTACTACCATCAGCTTGCATAAAATTCAGTCACGAACAAAAATCCTTGTAAAAACGTGTTTATTTACACACAGATAAAGCCTTACATTGCTCCAGATGACTTAAGATAACAATGTGCTTAGTTTAATCAACCGTGCCATTGTGCTGCTACAGTAACATGCATAAGCAGAGGAAATCTAAAATAAATTGTTATTTCATGCTATCTTTTTCTTCTCCTTTCTATCATTGTGGAATAGATATAATGATACCTGGGATAGTTTCGGTATCAAACTCAATTATTTTTTTTTTTGGTATTGTGATCAACACTACTTTAGAGAGTGGCTGGAAAAATGAGAGAGGATGACAACTGACAACGGTGAGCTGGACTGAAACCCTGACACTGTGAATACATGGAATGCACTCTGCTGAGCTAGCAGGACACATCAAGGTTGCCTTAATAATCTGTATAATATTGCCGTTATTACAGTCATTTGTACCGGGATAAGGGGTAATTTGGATGTTGAAAATGGAACACGGTGTTTATATGATGACATTCACAAACACATTCACTGTCAATCCACTGCTTGTGAGTGGATGTTTCTGTCACGCATCATCAAAACACATTATTTGTCACAAAACCTACTGGAGAAACATGACAGCTTGACCATATAGAAGCTTCTAGCAGAGACAGTCGCCTCCACCAAGTCCTTCAAAAACGATTGGCCTCCAACAGTCAATCATTGTCAGTCCACATGGACTCATACACCGGGACACTCCATTGACAGGGATGGGAGCAGTGAATGAGTCATGGTCTGGTGCTTTCTCTAGTGAAGCTTTCAGAACGGAGGTTATTGCTGTTATTTTAATGGTTAATCTTTCCTCTAATGGTGGGATGGTTGAATAGAGCCATGACTGATATCTGCAGTGGCAGTAACAGAGAGCTTTGGCAGAGGAGAGAGACATCTGATGCCTGAAGGAGAGGAGAGGATCGAGACTGGTGTCTGAAAGTGAAATAAGAAATGGAACGTGTGGATAGAAGGACACAGAGATGGATAGATACTGTAAGCAACAGTAAGAGCAGAGGAGTATAAAATAGTTTAAAAAAGCGTAACTTTCCTCCCAGTGGCTTCCTTGACAAATGGTTCAAACACCGTTCCGGTCAATGCCATTATAACAAACTTTTGGATTTAATCACCCTGATCATTTGGTGTGCTGATTTTAGATTAAACCCATTAGCCCTCCTTGTACAGTATAAACACCTGAGGGGGAAGCCAACCCAAGCAGGGGAACGTTAAAAAGCTGTTAACAAAGCCACCGCTGTGTTGATACAAACATCATCATGCTACAATACCCTGCGGCCTCCGCAATATATATGAACTGACACTTCAAAGAGCCAAGGCTTGTTCTGACTGTAGAGACGTTAAGACATCTGACTGGGAAACTGTAGCTAAATCAGAAACTATCTGTACTTGTCATTTAATCTAATTAGTGTGTATGTTTTAAAAAAAATAAATAAATGCAAATTGCTGGAATGAATAAAAATATTCAATATATTCCATCAACACACTTCACTTAGGTTGTATCCCTTTTAACTGAATTAATGAGGTCATAATTCACTGTATTGATACCAATTTAGATTTCCCATAGATAGCGTGTTACTATTGACTTCTCCATTATTCTATTTTATGTCCCAATACATCACTGTAATCTGTGACAATCAGGTCATCCATTTCCAACAGATTGAAAGAAAATTTAAGTCCTGCTTTGACATTAAAGTAGGACATCACAGCTAATGCAGGAGTTCTGTGTCAAGAGCACAACTTGTGTACACAGTGTACGGAATTGCAACTAGGTGAAGGAGCTCTTATGAATTATGAAACACTGCCATCTTCCTCCTCTACACCCGCGCATGAGAACAATATCCTCTCTCAGACAAGAACCAAGAGAGCAAGAGGGAGATACAGAATGAAAGAAAAGGGGAAAGCAGCAGTAAAAGTCATTGTTGGAGAAGCAGCTTGCTTGGCATACAATAACACTTTCGCACCACAATGGATATCTGTCGTTCTTACGTGTCTAGGAGAGATGGTGCGAGACACAGGAAGAGAGACAGATGGAAGAGAAGCAGAAATGGTGAGATTTTCTTCTAGTCCATCAGGCTCCCCAAACTGCTTGACAAAAGCTGCCTCTGTGTAGTAATTTTGAGACTGGTGCCCTTTAGAAAATGGCTTTGAGCTCTAAAAACTCTCTCGATGAACAAGTGTTTCCTGCGCATCAGTCTTGTGTGTCAGAGAATATACCGGTCACAAGTTCACAGCTGTAAGGAGAGCCAAAAACAACGGGGTGGGAAAGAAAAAGGGAAGTGAGACACGATAAGAAAATTAAGATACAAAGAAGGGCAAAAGGCAAACATTTTTGAATGACCGTACACACTACAACTTTGGGGTAAATAGCTATATATTAAAACTTTACAATTAGTGCAATTGGTAATTAACAACACCACAAAGATATGAGGGTTTTACTGCTGTCAACACCCTATGAACATGAACTTCAGCTGGAAATTCCTTTTTTCAAGCAGTGGGGGCAGCACCTTGAAACAGGAGCAGATTGCTAGAAAGTACGAAAATGGAGCTCAATTTCCAACGGATACCCGAGAGGAGACAAGAAGAGAAGATGAGAAGGAAGGGGTGGGTGGTGGGGGATGGGGGGGGGATAAAGAGAGGACGCAGCAGGGTCAGACAGAGATATTCTCCAGGATCCCTCCATCACCTGCAGTGAGCTGTAGCATCAGCTGGAAGCCGGAGGTGGGAGAGGCTTAAGCCTGGCTGTAGGCCACACAACAAAACCTCCACAGAAGAAGAAGAGGATTACTTAAAATATTACTTTATTGGTCATTATACATTATAACATTATGTCTTTTTGCATATCCCTCCTAGATACAAACACACCCACACGCACCGCTATACATATGCATTTCTTCAAAGAGGTCAGACTGCAGCCACAGTGCAGCGCTTCTACGACAGTTTGCGGTTCAGCGCCTTGCTCAAAGACGATAAAGAGTCTAGTTTGTCCTCTGTATCGAAGTGCAGCCACGCTTTCGATATCTTCTTTGCTATGCTCCCTATTCTGACATTTGCTTCAAATAGATGGAAACTGCTTCTGCACTGTGGAGAACTGAGGTAAGCAAACACTCCCTGGGTTAGGTGTAAACTGGGCCTTTCTCACATTAGTTATGGTCAGGCGGCACCCTGTGTGTAAACCTGAAAAGTCCTCCTGCTCTCCACTGTGCTGTAAGGATGATAGAAGACCAGAGACCACAGGGGGTTTCTAGGAGGCCTGGAGAAAACTATAAGACACTATTCACTGGAGGAATATGGCTAAGGGATAAGTGGAAGAAAATGTTTTAGATTCTGCCTCACCTGGCCACATTGCCTCCCATCGCCACCTCTACTCCTTTAATAAAATGGTTTGGCGTCCCTCTGAAATCAATTACAAAGAATAAACAAAATGGTGTATAAAAGAGAGAGTGATGAGTGTTTCAAAATTTCTCAGATTTTGTCTCTCCCAACTGCGTATCAATAACGGTTTTTAATTGGATTGCTGAAGCCTGGGGTGATTTCAATAGCTGTTATTCTTCTGTTATTGCCTCCGCTGCTTCAGAATTTTATGAAATGTCATGAAGTCGCAATTACACGACTCCGCAGAGGGCTTTTAATTTGAAATGACTGATACAGGAAGTGGCGACACGTGGCGACACCCGGCCGAGGCGAGAGGGAGAGAGAGAAAGAAGAGAAAAAGAAAGAGAAGAGAGAGAAAGGTAGATTGCTGCCTGGAGCACTTTTTGTGAGGAGAAATAAAAAGCGGATCACGGCAACATCACCTGACGCTAGCTGAGCAGCTGCTAGCTCACTAACCAGCTGGTTAGCTCTTCTAGCAGACAGAACAGTGTTGTGCAACAAGCAAAGGCTTACCAGATATTTCCAATACATGTCCAGTATAATCCATACTGCCTTTATGATCGCTGTTGCGGTAACGGAAATTCACTTATTACAACGTCCCATTTCTCCACCGGCACTTTCACTTTCTCCATATTTGTTGTTGCTATGGGAAACGGCCAGCGTCTCTGTCATCACGATTGGTCGGCTGGGAAAAAGCGGTTCACGTCACCCGGCGCTTTTCTGAAAAGTTGAACATTTCTCAACTTTTGAAAGCGCTCCGCTCTGACGAAAAAAATGCCGCTGCAGCGCTACCATCCCATTACTTTTAATGAGAAAGGGCGCTGGCAGTTGGGGAAAAAACGCTATGTGTGAACGCAGCCTTACTTCAATAAACGTCGGTAAAATAATTGCCAACGATGTTTATATAAGCAATGTATTAAAATATTCCTGATTGCATTTTCAGATGAGTTTGTTAAAATATTTCTCCAAGAAGAGAAAGATGCCTGATGTCGATGAGGAAGATAGTCAGGTAACGTTACTTTAGCTAGGGAGGGGCTCGAGGTTCTTGAAGTTTTGAAGGGAAAGAAATGCCTTCTGGTTCTAAAATATGTAATGTTAGTGGTGGCTACTACAATATTTTAATGTTCTTACTGGTTGCGTGATCAAATATTTGTGATGTGAGAGAATTATCTAACATTACTCATTCTCAAATGTAACCTTATTAGACAAGTAGACAGGCAGGAGTAGTGGAGGCGAGTGGAGCAGGAGAGCAGAGTGAAGCAGGAGAGAGGGCAGAAAGTGAGGAGAGTAGAGTATGTTCTAAAGTTTGTTTTGCAGTCAAGTGTCACTTTATTTCATATTTTTTAATTACCTATTGATATTCACTCCGACCGCCGGCGTACTACGCGCGCGCACCACCCAGGTACAACAAAATCCTTTCCCCCCGCTGCTAAAAAAAATCCTAGAGGAAACACTGGTGTAAATGGGGTACATGCCTCCCCCACCCCACCCATGCACACACAAACACACACACACACACACACACACACACACACACACTCCGTACACAAGTTCACTTCTCACATTTAGCCTCCAGCACATTTTGTTGAGTCTAAATAATTCCTAGTTTCCATTAGCAGCATTGACAAGATAGAATTTAAATTGGTGTGCTGCTCTTACTGTGGTTTACCACTATAACTCATTTTAGCTCTTCAACTAGAAAAAATACAATAACCAAACAAACATAATAATAGTATAATCTAAATCCAAGTTAAACTTTCTCATTATACCATCTTGCAAAATACACAGGCGCATCCAATCCAGTCATTGTTATAAGAAGTGTTAGACCGCGTCCCAAAACAATTTACACTTAAAAATACAGTCTGACATAAAAAAAAAGCGGAATCTTCCGATAAAATGCACTCACATGGTAATTGGAGGTTTCTTGCAGGACAGTAATTTTAACAAGCACGTAATTTGTGATAAGATGCAACCAGATTGGTGAGTGGGGAAGCCGGCATTCATGACGGGTTCCCCAATGATTGTGCTAAATTGACACTCAGGAACAACTGCTGGTTGCAGCTAAAATCACCAGCATTACAGAAATGGATTGGTTTGATCAGAGATTGGTTTGCCCACCTATATAATTAAACTATGCACACATGAAGCAACCATCACACAAATCTGACTCACATCAGCGGTTCAACCAGACATATGCAGCTTTTCCAACCAATCACTACACCACCTTATTTGACTGATTAGTGCACCTTCAACCAGAGAGGGGAACTAATCAGTGAAATTAGCTGGTGTAGTGATTGTATGGAAAGAAAGCCTGCATACTCTTGGGCCTCCATGACAAATGGTTGAGAGCCTCTGATTTAGATTCTGATCATCCATCTATCATCCACAAAATCCACCCTTCAAAGCCGGTCAAATGGGGTACAAACCGTCACATAACAGCGCAGTCATATAAAGGAGGATGGTTAGAAATGGGTGACAACTTGTCATCTGATCCTCTCTTTTGTACTGCTACCTGTGCAGTCGCCTCTCACAGAATAATGTGAAATGAGGGTAGGTGAGAAAAGGTGGCAGAATGATGAGGAGGAGATGTGCGGCACATATTTGAGAGCACCGCTGTGACAGCCACTGAAAGGCAGCTGCTGTGGATCAGTGGACACGGCTGGAGGTGGGGACAGAGAGGGGAAGGGAAGAAGGACAGAGGGAGGGGAGGGAGGGACAGAGGGAGAGGTGGTTTATAGAAGTGGAGAAGAGCTGCGGGGTCTCTGTGATGTGCGTGCTGCTGTGAGCATAACATTGGGTTAAAATAGGGAGATTCCTGCAGCTTCTCAATGAGATAACTGATGTGGAGAGAGCAGAGAAGACAGAGATAGAAACTAGGGGGGGGGGGGGGGGGGGGGGCTGACAGAGAGACAGAAAAAGAACAAGATTAAAATGCTACAGCAGAGTTAAAAGTGTCCCCAAAATTCCTTCCCATCTTATCTCAATTCAGGTCCTACACCAAGATACTCTAGACTACTTTCAGCAGTGAAATATTCCTTAATCTTTGTGTTACTCTTCTCTGATAAGGATTTTAACTGCTCTACAAAAGCTCTCTGTCAGGGTGTAGAGTATGTAATGGAGAGCAGAACATGTGTCACATCCTCCTGTGTAATGTGATGTTCTTCATGTCATATCATATCCAATTATAGTAGACAGAGGAAGTAACGTGGGTTCGACGTAGTCTCCCAGTCCAACTTAAATGGGTCCAGAAAGCACCCGGGGTTAGTTGAAACCAAATTTTGGTTCACTTACAGTAGACAAAAAGCTATCCAATAGGACAAGATAAATAATTCAACAAGCAACCCGACCTATCTGTGAGAGCCATTATTCCTTGGTGTTTAGAGGCCGTCTCACACAGGGGTGGATATCTGACGAGTTGCTGGTGGCTTTATGAAAAACACTGTAGATAAAATGCCTCAACAGCCTTTACATTTGTAATTGAACCCTTTGAGCCTTTAAATCTCTGGGCAGCTTTCTCTGTTCGGGAACATGCCCTCAACAAGAGGAAGTGGCAGATTCTATTTCAACGAAAATGGGGAGTTGGGGGTGGTGGAAGAGGGCTGAGATAGAGAGGGAGTAGAGAATGAAATACGGCCCGCTCTCAGAGAGACGTGGCTGAGCATTTTGAACTTTTCCTTTGACTTTCAAATGACTTTCTCTGCATTTGTTTCCACGTGCCTTTCTGTTGAACAAAAGCAATTAAAATTAGGCAATATGAATATTCAAAACAAAGTAAAAAAGAAAAAACCCCAAAACTAAAAGAATACATAATACAGAATACATATCTGAAGTGGATTCTAGACAGAGACAAGAGGTAATGGGGCAGCAGTCGGGCTTAGTGGTTACAGAAACCATCTCATTATGTTAGACTAACAAGTTTTAATGAGATCTACTATTGTGAGATGTTGTGAGACTACTTAAATTATTTTCAGGTAAGGGTATACATAATATACATCCAGGTATTATTGATCAATTACACCACAATTATTACACAGTGGCTTCTGGAAAAATAAGATCTAAGAAAATACGCTTTCAGTTTGGGAGCTCACGATACAGCACTGAACATTTCTGAATTTCTAGCCTGCAGTTATAAACGACGCTTGATTATAAAGCACTTCAGAAAAGTTGCAGAGCTAACAGTCAAAAAATGGATCTGAGAGTATTTATGAAAAGAGCTACAGGCAGACAGTTCATTTGGCATGAGTTCTCCTTGGGCAGCCATGTTCCCAAGGCTGATGGATGAAGGGAAAACTCATCTAAGGGCTAATTGTTTATCTCCCTCCAGTGGTGCTGTGAGCGAGTTAAGGTAGTGATGGGAGGCAGCGTGGAAAACAGCACAGCCCCCTTTGCTTTGATCAAGCAGAAAACAAACTGGGATCAAAGAGCCAGGTGGACATTTCTCCTTTTACATTAGATTGAACCTTTTCAAAGCTAGCCCTAGCTTGAGGCCTTGCCATTAGCTTTAGAGTGAGTCTACAGACAGAGGAGAGCGTCTTCTGGCACTCTGAATTATTCAGATCTCACATGCTTGTAGGCTATTCAAGATGGAAAGGGGTGAAGCGCTGCTAAAGCCTCAAACACTGCTGCCCACAGAGGAGTGACGGAGAAGAAGAAAACGCTGTACGAGAAACGATGGTGGTGAGAAGTGGAAAAACAAAGGAGAGGACAATCCCCGACTGTTTGCCTGTTTGATGGATCCATCAGTGGAGCAGGTGGAAGAGAAAGCTTGGGGTCTGAGAGCTACACTTAGACCAGGATCAAAGGAAATCTCTGTATGATCTAGATGCTGTTCAAAGGTTTCTATAGGAATGGAGCAGTGTAAGCTATTTAACAACGCATGTGGAGCTGGCAGAGAGTCAGTGTCTTGCTCTAGGACACTTCAGTAGAGCAAAAGCTTCCCTTCAGTCTCCCTACTCATTACATAATCCTGTTGCCAAATCCCACCACATTAATGTTGGATAAGAGTGACCAGTGATAGTGGTAAATTAAAATGTGAGATAACTATGAACTACCAATATAATAAAGAAAACAATGAAACTTTGTCTGACACGTCCCGATTTTCATTTAGCTACCATCATTTTGATTCTACTTAATAGCAATGTATACTATGAATTGAGAATCATAAATATTTATAATAAGTTGGGTTCAAAAGTAAAAAGGTGTGTAAACCCTTCACCCTCCTTAGTTTTCATCTTTGCTTCCCAAATTTCAATTTATGATAATGAAGTCTTCATTTGAAAAACATTGGTTAATCCCTTCAAAGAACAGGCTGGTATGGTATCCCTCCCCTATAGCTGATGAGGATAAAGTGCTCACCAAGCAGTCTCTTGTTCTGGTTGAATTAATCTTAGGCACAGAACAATGCTGTGATTTACAGTGCACCCAAACACCCACATGCACATGCACACGGGTAATTGAACATGCATACTGCTTTATGCAGACATATGAAACTGCGTGTCTCTGAAAGAAAAAAGAAAAAAACCCCAGAAATACTCAAATGCTTACTGTCGCATGGGTGAACACTACCTTGTATCCACACTTGTTTTCATGGACGTATGAGCATGTGGGCCTATTCTATCTTTCTGTCTCTTTCATGAAAACCTAAGCACAAATATACCTATACACGCACACAGAGGCACATATAAACACACGCACACACATCAGTTTCTAGGCTCTCTCTCCCCCAGAGCTGCAGAAGAGACAAGGGAACTGTTCTGTTCTGACTGAAGCCTAGGAATCCCAGAGGAATAGGGATTGGTAGACCCCTTTACAGCGTGTAATGCAGATTCAAACACTATTCTCTCAAGCACACACACACACTTACAGTACTGCAGATGCATTTGCTCCATGCAATAGCTCTATGGAGGCTATACACTACAGAATTATGAAGGAATTAACCTTCGTACTCACCTGCATGCGTATGTAAGCTAATGTTTTTATCTGTTACTTCAGCCTGTCATCCTGTGTCTCCCATCCATCAGCCTCCTAATCCTGTATATCACTTCCTGGCCTCGGTGTCACAGAGAGACTGACATCCAGCTGTAGATCTCTACTGGTCTGAGAAGAGTTTAGAGCTAGCCTTAACACACACAGCCATCAGGACATTCCACACACACACACACACACACACGTCTCTCTGGGACACTGACAACTATATATCTCCATGGATTGTCATAGCTCATCTCTGACAGCTTAAGTAGCCCATTACTTTGTTTACTTTCAAACAGCCCTTTGCCTGCCAGTATTGGGTCAATGACATGACATGCATTTTCTGTGTCCAAATCCATTATTTTCCCCCAAAAAATGTCATATATTCAAATGAAATAGTTATTTTTAGTTCCTTTTTTTACTATAGTAAAAAAGTTCATTTTCTCGGTGTAATTCATGATCAAATAGTCGGGAATCATTTTATGTGCAATTGCTTTTTAATGAGGAACAATGAAACACTCCATTTTCCAAAATATTCTATTACTTAAACAAGCACGTAATTTGTGATAAACTGCGTGATAAAACTATACTTTACCAACCAAGCCCAAAGTGATGCAGTATGCAGGCTCATAGTCTTTATAGCTGTGTCCCACAATGGCACATGCACAGTACATGCACAGTTTTTTTAATTTTTTAATTTTTGGGACTGAGTGACTGACCGCCCGACCGCTTGGTGCTTTGAGAAGATGTGGCGGTCGCGTCACATTTTTTTGTTCCAGTCTGTGGTTAGAATAGAACAATGGGCCTTTGAAAACATTAAGTTGTGGCCGTTTCTAAGGAACGCAATTAAAGTGCCATAAATGTGTTAAGAAAAAAAATAAGTGTTTTAAATGGAATTTATAATGTTATACAATTTAGGCACTACAATGATTAATGTCTATATGTTTTTTGTTATAAATTCATATGTTTTAGGTGAACAGTAAATATAGTACATTCATGTAGTATGAATACACAATAAATTCTTGTGGACTTCAAATTGCATTTTAAATGCAATTTTATTCAGCATTTCCCGCCCATTTTGAAAATGTTGTTTTTGAACATTGATCTGGCTTTCATTGTTCTGACTTAGCATCAACAAAGAAGGCTCCCTGTGAAGCGGGACGGACTTCATTTTTTTTATTGTCATTTTTTTAATTTGCATTGAGTAAAAATAGCCTCAGATTCAAACATAATCAAAATGTTTATTAATGTGACTGCAATTAGCCATTTGTCTCAGTCATTTCTTACACATTAACACAAAAATCAAAATCAGATCAGATCAGATCAAATAAAGAATATTTAACAGTATTTGAAACCTACTGGAGGGCAAATTGCTTGTGGTGGGACAAATATTTCACTGACTCCACTTTGGGCAGTCCTCATCTATATAGACAGACTACTAACTGTAGTAAAACAGAAGGCCTATACAGCAGAGGGGGTTAGGAGACTCTAAAACCCAGTCAGACGGGCTCACTGAAAACCATTCATCATAAGGAGGCCAGAGTGAAGAGACAGGGTCAGGACCACACACTCACATAGGAGAAGGTGCACTGACAAAATGCCTTGGGAACCTCCAATAGAAACCCTGACAACAGATGAAGTCACTGAGGACTGATTTGCCTCACTGCTCTCACCTTCACACGCTCAACAGCTAACAAGCATCGAGAAACATGACAGAGAGTTTCATAACTATTCTGTTCTTAGTCATTAAAGACAGCATATGCAACTCAAATCTGTTTTTAAAAATGTCATCTCCATTATAATATTTTCCTGCCAGGATGTAACACAGTGTCACACTATCCAAAAACATCCTTCATGCTACATTTCATCTGATGTGCCAATTTGATTGAGAAATATTGCCACTCTCAAGTCACTAACGAGGTAGCTAGCTGTTGTGTCCAAAGGTGTTACACATATTGTAGTCACATTTCATATAATAACTGTAAACGAATTCATCATTCACAATCCAAAAGACAGGATAGCCAACAGTCATAATGTGTATTCTTGTCTTCCCTAGCTCATCCACATTAACCTTTCTCCTGACTATGAAGAATCAATAGCATTTTATTCAACACTCCTCTGCTAGCTCCCAATAAAGGTTAATGCACATGAGATTGGATCGATGAGAGAACAATTCTGCCTGTTATTTGCTATGACTACAACTCTGAACTGGCCTCTTTTGAGAAATTTAATTATATGGATTTTAAGACACTGAAAAACATGACTAGGAGGGCTTTCTTTTATCCTAGCATTGAAAATACTTTTGGATAAATCCATATACATATAGCCTTGGGTTTGAATATGTGCCTGAGTTCAGATCACTATTCAATATTTTTGCCAGTGCAACAACCTTGTTACAAGTGCTTGAAACCCATTCAGCCAAAGGCCAAGCTTTCTGCTTCAAAGAGCTATTTCAAATAAACTGAAGTTATTTGCTACTGCACAAAGTACTGACAGATGTGAAGACGTTTCCAGTGCGAGCAGTCTGTAGGGTAAACTGCAGAATGCAGAGAAGAGAAGCTTGTTGATTTGTTCTGGTCTCCAAGAACAGAGACACTAAGTGTATAACGGAGAGATACTGACCCCAACAGAATATTGTGCAGCACGGGTTGTCTCACACATTTCATGTAGTGAAGCAGCAGCCTGTGCTGCAGTGTTTTTCCCCCTTCATTTCACTCTCTGCTTGTCAATCAGTTACCAGCAAAACAGCCCTCTTGACAGACAAGACAGTTATCTTAAGACAACTCCCGGTATTCAGGAGAAAATATTTTCTTACCAAATCATTTTAATGCAGTTGTGTTAGAGTAAGGGAGAGACTGAAGAGAGTTGTTCAGAGAAGACGTGTTTGGATTTTGGTGGCTTCACCTCCCACACACAAGACTATGAGAATATGGTTGAATCTTGTTAGTAAAATTATTTTTGTCTTATGCCTATAGGCTAACCTTCCTGCTCTGCTTGGTTGGTTGCATATAACATAATAGTTTGACAGTTTAGCCATCTAATACCAGGGAAGGACTACATTGACTTTTTGGGAGTTTGGTCCATTGGTCACCTTGCCCAATATGTGATGAGACGATTATTAGTCTAGTCTTGTTTATTTATATAGCCCTTTATCACACGCATTACTCAAAGGGCTTTACATAGCATCATATACATGTCATATACATACTACATCACATATACATACTACATATACTGTATATATATATATATACACATCATATGCCATCCTATACAACAATTGTGCCTATGGGCAATTTAGGGTCTTCAATCCACATGACCTGCATGTCTTTGGATTTTGGATTATCAATAAAAACGCTTTTGTTTTCAGAAGATATGAATCTAAAGGCCATAGAATGAAAACCAATACCAACTTTGGATTACTAAAAGGAAAGGTTTATCATACATAACATACTTAACATACTGTATGCTACAGCATTAGCATGCGCCCCGGACAGTGCCATGTATCGGAGATACCGCAGATGATTTTGGTGCCAATCCTCTCGTCACATACCTGTACTGGGTAACGGGACCAATGGGCCAGACTCCCAAAATGTTGGTGTACTCCTTTAAGTAGGACTGTCAATCATAATTATTTTGGACAGACAGAGCAAATCAGTGTTCACATATTGACCCATGTGGGACTGTGAAGGGAGCAGGATGTTCACTTGGTAGTGCAGCAAAATGTAGTTTTATGTGGAGCAAGAAAAATTGGCAGAAGCGAGATGATGAAATCCAGCCCGTGCCGGTGCTATTAGATGGCTCCTTGCAAAGTTGGACATTTGTATTCATCCGGTAAAAAAGGGAAATCCTCCTCAAGCAACAAACCAACAGCATTTTAACAGCTCATTCTCTTCACCACCTGCAGCTTAAATGCAGCAGGACTGAAGAGCGGAGAGAAGGCCATCTCTGGCTGTGTTGTAAAACTGATAAAAACAGAATAAGGAGAATCCATGCAGCATGCCTGCTGCCCTAAGGCTCTGCTTATTATGGAGTGTTTAAAAAGACATGCACACACTCACACAAACACACAGTAAAAAAAACAGAAAAATGAAAAAGGAAGAGAAAACTGAAAAAAAGAGCAGAAGCAGACATAGCAAAGATGGTGGGCGAATGCATTATCTCTAACTTTAGAGGGATCAAATATAAACAAACCTCAGAGCATTTGATAAAGAAGGCATGGTAAAATGCTGAAATATTCAGTGCCTCCATTTTACCAGGTCCAAGACAGAGAGGCATAACACTCAGCGCACTCTGCATTTCCTTTCATGCCTTAGTAAATGGGTCACAACACGCTAGAAATCCCTTACTGACTGTTAAGTGAGCATGATTTCTAATGAAGTTCATTTCTCTTGAGCTGTTACATAGTCAACTGAATAGAAATATTGACTTAATCGCATTGAATACAACTGTGGAGTGAGTGGACCGTGGAAGACAGTCACCATTTTGCGACAGGCTGTGTACACAATATCATTTTAAATGTTTACTCCAACCGTTTACAGGAGGTGGGGGTTTGTTAATCATGTATCTGCTCACTTTATGTGTCTTGGAAGTATGGTGGTTTAGTGGTCATTACTATCAGTAAATAATCTGTCAGCAGGGTGGCATGGAGTCTGGAGTCTCAACAACAGGCAGCTTGTTTGTTCCCTTATTAGAGTCATAATAAATAATTGTTGTAAAACAACTACATGTGTGTAATGTTTGAGAAGGGTGTGTGTGTTGGTATGTGCGCTTGTGTGCGTGCGTGATGGATTACCAAGCGTAATGCCAAATGTCATGAGATGAATCTATCCATTAGGGTTCCTTAACGAGACTAAAATCCACACAGCTGCTAATGAGTCGGTGCTCCATCAAGCCTCCTCAGAGAGCTGGAGGACCTGATGAGACTGAAGACAAACCACCAACCAGGAGCCACACAACACCAGACCATCTAATCTAGTAAAGCTGCAGCTCCAGATGTAGACTAGACCTCCATCATTTAGCTGCTGGTCCTTCAGGAACTGGAGGCCCAGTAGGTTAAGTCATAGCAGGCTGAGGGAATGCTAATTTGTAATCACTGATCTGCCGGTACTGGCAAAAGACCAATTAGCTTGATGCAGGTACACTACACAGTTCTATTGTTTGTGTACTATGGTCAGCTTCTTGGCTTCTGCTGTGCTAAGCAGGTTGCACGTTCTCCATCTAGCGTGATTCTGTTGTAGTTTGTGAGAACCCGAAGCAGCAGAATTAAGCATTAGAGCCTTTAACACTAGCAAGGCCAAGACTTCTGAACCTGTTCGCTAGCCAAACAAAGACATCAACACACCCCACAGCATTACAGCTGATGTCTGCATCCACAGCAGTCTAATACCCTTATGTGCAAAGTAAATAAAACCTCATGCTGTAAAATTATATATTTGGAATAAAAACAACACCACCAAATCACTGTCAGCATTTTTGTTTCTAAAATCTGATCGGGGAAAAACATATACAGTGGAAAAAATGTCAGCGTAGCCTTCAGTTGTTTATATATTACAGTCACATCGCCAAAAACGCTTTAGAAGGCAAAACATCACAAAAAACTAAGCAGTTAAATTATTAAAAGCAATGAAATATAAAAGGTATATATAACAAAAAAAACAAACAAAACAACAAAAAACAAGACAGATTTCTTCAATCATAGTGGATATATTGCATGAAATTCTTGTAATGCGCTTTTACACACACACACACGCACACACACACTTATCTCTCCTTTTCCTCTTATTGCTTGCAGTATCATATAGTATACAATAGGAAATAACCAGTATGATGACTATTAGCTAAATGCACGCACACACTTGTCTCTCCTCTCCTTTTATTCCTCCGACCTACAGTCACCGCACGCTGTTGGAGGTTTTTGTGTACAGCGTCTGTGCACATATCGACTGCACTTCAAGTCCTCTTTGTCTAATTTTTTGTGCTCATCACACTATTGTTCTGAAGGTATGTGAGCAATCATATGTGTGAAATTATTATTGACTGACTCATTTGATCAATGGAGAAAAAAAAAACAAAAAACGTATTGTTGAAGTGTTGAATAATGTGCTGGAGAAGGACACGGAGAGACATTCACACCTGAGTACCAACGTCCGATAGCTCATTCTTCAGGTGTATTTTGTGTGAAGAAAACTGCAAAAACTCTCTGTATTTGCTTTCCAAGTTTTTAGAATTTTGACAAAGCAGCTCTTTAAAGCCCAAATATTTAGGAAATGTCACGGAAGGATGAGACCGTTATTGTGTTGGGGGAATTTCAATTTAAAATCTCGACGACCAGTGGCATCAGTCCATGGCCTTTCTAGTGTTAAATTACAGAAATTGCAGTTGCAGATTTTCTAGATTGTTGTCATTTACCCGTTATCTTATCCATGCTAGTCGGCAGCGATAACAAACACCAGACACTAGCCACCGCTTGGAGAAATGTTTGGTAGTCGTCATTCATACAATTCATTCTTATAGATGAACATTGGCTACAACTAGAATGTTACAGGACCAGGCAGGAGGGTATTGAGGTATACTTCGCCATTCTGGTTTTAAGGTTCTGATTTCGTTAAAAGATCATCTTTGCACAACCGTGTGTATGTGCCAGGTGCATTGTCGGAGGAGGATAAAGTACAAATCTGAAGACTCCCGCACACTGTTTTCACTTAGACATAACTCAAGACAACGTTTCGGTCAAATCACCTTCGTCAGGTATCAGGTTCTGATTTCGAACTGTGCTGGTGTGATGTGGTTCTCAACAAGAATGGACAAAGTGCCACTAGACTATCCTGCAAGTCTTGGAATACCTCCATGTCAAAATCCTGTGGCCTACAAAGATTGCTCGATTATTTAGTGTTGGAGGAATTAAACGGACCTGGTCGCTAGGCCTGATGGAAATGACTTTGGACAGAATGACAGAGGGGGGGTTGGGGTTGGGCGGGGGGGGGGGTTTGGTGGTCCTTCTTGCCATGGCGAAGACGCTGAGATAAAATGGGATGGTCTGCTCACCAATAGGACGGACTATATTTGTGCACTGCCAAGGCTTTGATCTTAAGGCCTTCTGACGGGCTTTCATCTGAGTACACTTCCACATATATAATGCTATTCACTGTGACCGCTGTAAACTATTGCTGTCAAATATTTTTCCAAGTTCTAAACTATTTTGCATCTCCCACCAGAGTTTCAGTATGATGATGGAGGAACAGATTCAATATTCTCTGTCCCTGTCACTGACAATGGCAGAGAGACACCTGCACCATTGCATTGCCAGTGTGATTCAGCATTAATGATATTATGCTAATAACATTACACTAATACTATAGCAGTATTTGATTAGCATTAGATATTACACTAATTATATTATGACTGTAGGATACTAGGCTTTAATATCACAATGTGTATACATTGAAAAACAAACAAACAAAGTGAATTTAAACGCTTCCATTCACATTTAAATTAGAATGCAACGTTTGCAAAGCTGCTTGTTTCCCAACAGCTACACAGCATATTTTATTGACATAACTTGTGGGGGTTGGTAACACAATTCATACTTTCATGAAGTTGTTTTGTATGATGTTGATTTGTAAGCTGCATTAGGATGTAGTTTGCAGATATGTGAACTCCCTCTCCCTTGCCTGGCTGCAGACATGACTCTGAGTCTTGTCATCAGTGGACTGCCAGTTTTGATAAATTAATTGAGGGGAGGGGGTGTTTTGAATACATCTTTCTCCCAATGACAGGCTGGTCTGAATTCAGTTTTCAGAAAAAGTGACAGCCCTACTGTGAATGAAAATGGACCTCTTTCATTTCCATCATTTGGGAGTGTCACTGAGACATTACACTTCAGCAGAGTGATGCTGCAGTACATTCTACCACTCCACCACTATTCAATATTTTTCTTTTCACTCTGGGATTGCAAACAGTCTAAAGAAATCTGCCTAGATAGTGAAGGGCATTATGAACCTTGGAAATAATAAATAGGAGTTCCTCAAGCCACTGGACTAAAAAGAAAAAAAAAGAAAAAGAAGATAACACTCACATTGCCTATTTAAACTCTCCATTAATAAACACCTATTAGCAAGCCACTGTTTTTAGTTAACAACAGCTAAAGTTCAATGTTCTGTCAATTAACACTACCGCTTATTTTGCTTTATCTCTGTGGTCGGTATATAACTGTCCCATGTACACATGGTATTACAAATAATGTGTTTTAGACGTACAATCAAGCAACTCAATGATGTGGACACAACTTGCTGATTTGTTTGAAGATCACTCATGATGCATTATCTAATTATAAGATGACATGGTCAGTGAATCAAACTCGAATCACACTCCTTATCGAGACTTGTCCCTGTGAAGTTGTGAAGAAAGATAAATGGTCGATTAGTGCTTCGTTAATATAGAGTATTAATCCACAACAATTAGCATCACCAAGACAGCAGAGAGCGTAGAACAACACGTCTCTGTCTTAAGGGCCCTCTTCTTTCTATTGCCCATAATGCAATTAATTAGAAAGTGCTTCTTTAATTTAACACATTAATAGGCACACCACAGCTGATTGCTTAGTGATGACACACTCTGTAACACACACACACTTCTCTCAATGTGTCACTCTTTACGACAGGTCAGAGTGTGTGAGAAAGCTGAAGGCATGTAAGAGTTTTGAGTGGCGGGTGCTGCTGGTATGGATACAGACAGGCAGACACGCAATCTCAGCTGAGCAGTTTCCTGCTTTCAGCTGCCTGACCTCCAACCAGCCCAGACAACCACAACCTCAGGACATGGCAAGCTAATCGAAAACAACAAAGACTGAACTAAGCTACTTTTTTCGTAGTGCCTCCAAATAATAGGATTATGCAACAATTCCCATCACAGTTATTTGATGTTGGTAGAGGAAGGGGAAGAGGAATCTCAACGTAAGAAATCCAGCTGTTGCATCAAAGCTCTTGTGAGCAAAGGGAGACATTTTGTATTTAGCGTTACAGTCACTTGCATTTAGCATTCGACATGGCTCAGGGTAGAACGGTGTGGATTTGAGACCGGGGAGTAATACGGCAGCAGTTTTGCGATAGCGGCGAGGTAGTTTTGTCAGTACCTGGAGGCAGGCTGGCTCTCTTCCTCTTCTTGCTGTTCTCAGCAGCGTTCTCCAGGGGAAGACACTCTGTCACTAGTGGCCCACTGGAACCGTTGAACTGGAGAGGCTCGTTGTTGGTCGCTGGGTCAAAGGGTAGAGCGTTGAGTCCTGACAGACACAGACAACAGAAAGAAAAAAAAAAGTCACATTACAGTAGATGACATGCGATGGCTCAAGCCTGCAGGGAAAACATCGTCCAACAACAAAAAGAGAAAGAAATATGAGATTCTAGGGCAGAAATGTGCCAGATCACAAAGCATGCTTTTGTTGTTAGATTCCTACTGGGAAATTCAGTCTGTTCACTGAAGACTTTCCAAGCACTGGTAACCCTATCCAACTAATGACCTGGTCAGAACCAAACTCAGGGTTCAACAAAAAAATACAGTTCCAACAGAATTCTTACATTAAAATTCTTATAATTAGCTCTCTCACAAAAGGATTTTTGGATGAATACAATGTTAGACACAGACTGACCAGATATGCCTTTGCTGACTTCCCGGACTTGCGGGTATTCGAATCAGTTACCAGATGGACATTTTTTCTTTTCTAGTGGTTTTTTATTTTTGTCCCAGAATATTTCTGTCCTGACCCCAGAGACAGATGAAGAGACTGGATCAGACACGATACACTGTCTGGCCAAGTTCTGAACCCACACATAAATATATTTGTGCACGCATGGACACACAAACACATGCACCCTCTCTTTCTCTCCCGGGTCAAGGTCAGCTCTGCCAAAAAAAAGAAAAATTTCCAAAAACAATGTGTTAAGGTGCAAATACTGACAAGTGTGCACACACCCACCAACCGCTTCACACAATCATATAGCCACCCACCAAACAGCACACACACACACATGCACACATACACACAAAACTGCACATGCACGCACCCAAAAATGGGCAAATTTATCCAACAGCTCTATGGAGACAAAGTTCTGTTTAACATTTCTGTTTTGCTCTCTGTTCTCTTCCAGCGACAGAATCAACAGTCACATCATGAGACAATAAGAGCACTTGCATCCATAAATAATGGGAACGAAAATAATGTGGAGATTGCCCCTGAATCCCAGGAAATGATAAACAAATTAACTTGTGTTTCCTGTCTAATGTATGAGCTATTCTCAGCTCCTTAACTTAAGAGTGGTGTATTTGTTTATAATTCAGAGCAGGGTCTTGGAGAGACTGGGTCTGCATTCATGAAAAATTCATAACACTTGTTTGCGCTCAGATTTGTTTTTCCTCCGTGCAACAACAGATCAGAAGCCCTACATTCCTGAGGCTCTATAAGAAGTCCCAAGAACCCTTATCAATTAGTATCAAACTCAGACAACGCTCAGATCTTTATCAACCAACCTCAGTTTATTTTTAAATTTCACCTGGCCATGTTAATTCCTAATCATTTGCTATATAGTGTTTTTCATTTATGTCTGTATTTTCTTTAATCCATCTCTCATTAGGAGACGGAGAACACTGACAGACTCTGGCATGAGATGCAATTTTGGAGGAAGAAGATTTTCAGTGAGGCGTGTGCCGCTGCATTTCTTTATTCACTTATAAGACAAGGCCAGACCAAATGAGCTTATAGATTTCTCTGTCAACTGTGTCTTCACTCTTCGCCGATTCAATTGGTTGATTGAACGATTGATCAAGAGTTGCACAGAGACAGAAAGAAAGAAAGGAAAGGAAACCCTCCTTTGTAAAACCTGTGTGAGGTAGCAGCGAGTAGAGTTTCTCCAATGTCAAGCTCTACTCTGTCACAAAAGTTATTTTACAAAAACATGAATGCGCTACGGTGCAAATACTGACAAGTGTGTGGACAGTCACCTTTCCCTTCTCACACAACACACTCATTCTATTTTTATGAAAGCATATTTCCATGACAATGAGATCCACCCATTCAGCCTCAGTCATCAGGGTTTTCTGCACGCAGAGAGATGCTGGATAAACAATGTGGCTATAACCAGAGGACAAACTGTCTCTGAGGCAACAGTCTTGCCTAAAACCCAGACAACTCATCCACGGAAATAAGGGCTGAAAACACATTAAGCCTGGATGGGGGAGATTTGTTAGATTTAGGCAGAGGGGACTGTCTATTCTCTGCTGAGTCAGTCTAAATAGATTCCCTGTCTGGGTTCACACACGCACACCCAAACACACACACACACACACTCACATGGACACTCATTCCTTTAGTCTGTCCCTACTCTGTCCATCAGCATCCATCTGTGGAGGTTTTTTCACACTTTCTTTACAAATGACCGTCAATAGTCTAGAGTGGGAAACACATCCATTACTCTGCCCGTGTTCACGTCACTGTCACCATTAAACATTTACAGTTTACATTTATGGAGGACAGTCTTTCAGTCAAAGAGATCAGAGTTCCCAAGAAGGGAAATTGCCAGTGGAAAAAGGGAAACTAACCCTCAAAGGGGAATACCGCTGAATTTCAGCAGTAAGTGTGTCACTCCTCGGCCCCAACTTCAGGCCAAGAAACTAACCCTTTTGTTTACTGGTCACAGTGAACAAATAGCACTTATCTAAACATATATAGCACTTATCTAAAAGCAGAGTTTATTAAGTGCTTTACAAGGAGGCATAAAAACAAGAAAAGTAACATACATATTAAGGGGATCAAATCAGAAGTTTAAGCAATAAAAGAAACATTAAAAGGAAGATAAATATATTGCTAAAATTAGCTAAAAGAAGCATAAACAACACACCATTACAACATGGTAGCACTACTAGAACATATGGCTCAACTGCAAAATAAAAGTTCAGACAGGCATTCTATGAATCCAGTGTCCATGCAACAGCTCTCGGCTGAGTTATTTCATCATACATCAGAAGCCTGGTTCTCTGGTTCTCTGGTTTCGAGCTTTGGAACAGAGTTGTCCGTGTTCAAAAACAGTGAGTGGACTGTTATGGCCCACAGGAGTAACATATGTTGATTTTAAATTGGATGGAATTCCCCTTTAGGCTGAGAAGTGAGCTTACTATGATGAAGTGTGCGTGTGTGTGTGTGTGTGTGTGTGTGTCATGGGGTGGCTTGCATGCGTGTGTGTGTTTGTGTGTACTCTTGTGTATTAAGAGTGTCTTTGCTGGGTCATTGCCCCTGTCTGCTGTGCTACTCATGTGTCTGCAGCCTGATGGATGGTGTGTTTTAGCGTCAACATCTGGCCAGAGGGAAGGGAGATGTCAGTGAATATCACTCCCCAGGGGAGGGAGGAAATAAGTACCAGGAGGCAGGGTGGAGACGCAAGGCTCTGGGCAGGAGGGCAGCAGGGTAAATGGAGGAAAGGAAAATGCTGAACTAAGTGACCCACATTAGGCTACATGGCTTCAGGCTTTAGGACAGAAGAAATATCATAAATGAAAAAGGCCTGAGCTTACATAAAGGATGCATTAACAAGATGCCCCATTAATGGTATAGTGAGCCAAGAAAAGACAGGACCATTAGAATACACTATGAGACTCAGTGGGTCATTAAAACGCCATCTAACTGCCTTGGACCTAAAACCAACTAATGCATCTATAGCATGGATTTCCCTGGAGAATGTAGGGTAATGTGTGCAGAATATGATACCCCATATTATAAGTAAGACAAGTCAATAACACAGTCACTCAACCAGCAAAACTATGTTAGCTGTAAAAGTCGAGATTGCAGCAGAATGGGGAACAGACAAACTCTAAAGAGAGGATGTGATGATATATCCTAAACCTGAGCTATTGAGATGGACAATGATTGCTGGATTCCTCCAATCAGACAAATGGACACATCGTTTGAACAGTGTGTAATATTTCTTCAGAAGAAATCCTGATAATCTGTGGCTTTGTTCTGTGGTTTGTTGGCATTCTAACTGATTTTCCCACTGGTGCATCACTAAACAATGTGAAGATGAATGCTGACAACACTTTAACAACATTGTAATTTGTGTATCTTATATAGAATTTATGCCTCATGTGGTTTGTGGATGCTAAAAACAAACAAATGAATGTCTTTGCAACAAAACTAATTGAAAAGCAACCAAAAATCACATGAGAATTTGAGTAATAAATCAAAGTCCATCTCTAGTCTGGAAGCCCAAAGCTTCTCAGACTAAAACTAAAAGCAGGTCTGCCTCCATTCAATAGCATTGATTGAGACCACACAGTGTGGCGGCAGTGATCTCAGATAATTGTGCTCTACAGTAGAAGCTACAGCCTAAGTCAGCTACAGCAATCATAGAGTATTAAGGTAACAAAGTCTGTCACAACACACAAACATGAGAGCAGCAACGAGAGAGAAACTCATTGTTCATTTCATTTAGTTTGAGAGGAATGTCGGAGCCTAACTTCAGACCACCCAATGTGTCATGCAGTTTCTTTTTGCTCAGCAAATAAACTGATCTGATGCCAAACAATTACTCTTCCTCTCCGGTTCCTTCAGTTTCTCTTAAATGCTTATATTTACGTTACAAGCATTTATCTGACCCTCTTATCCAGAATGACTTACAAACAAGCAGGTATTGGGTTCAGTGTCCTGCACCTATTGCCTGCTCATCCATCCTGGTGGTTGATCCCTCTTTGACTCGGCCCGCCCAAGTTTTCTTCTATTTTTTCCTATTAAGGTTTTCTTGGGAGTTTTTCCTTCCTATGCACTGATGGTCCAAGGTTGGTAGACTAGACTATCTAGCTTAGGTAGGTGCTTGTTTTGCTTCCTTGTGTTTTGTTTTGCTGCATGCTGTGTTAGATCATCTTGTTCTGTGATTGATTGTTGATTAGTTAACTCTAGGCAGGCTCATTCCTTACAGTCTATGGCTAATTCTCTGTAATGTCCTTTGAGACATGCTTGTGATGAAGGGCTATATAAATAAATGAACTTGAACTTAAAGGACACTTCAGCAGGACACACTGGCTGTTGTGGGGATCGAAGCTGTGACTTTGAGTCACAAGACAGTGTTTTTAACCACTAGACCACTCTGCTGCAATGATTCTCTCAGTAAAGCTTTTCTTCTATTTTTCTATAGCTCCTACCCTCACTCAACAATGAATAAACCCCATGGTATGAATAATGTAGACCATGAAGATATGTGCATCTGCACAGTATTGTTTGAGAGTATGTGCTGAAGTGGGAGGATGGCATTAGCAGTGGACCATTAATCTTCGCTAGCATTGAAAAACATGTAGAGACCAATGTAGATTAGCCTGTGTTCATTCATCTGAAGAAGACAAAGGGCCAGGCGGTGACACACAACATTAACATATCACTGACCTCAGAAGTAAATTTGCTTCTCTCCGACTTTTCCACTCCATTACTGAACCAGGGCCATCTGTCCACAAAGACTCTTTCAGTTTAACAGATTTGTCGCATCAAGCAGAGCGGTTGAGCACATTCACTTATCAGGCCAAGGGTTTAAAAGGTGTTTAGTGTCAACTCCCCACCCACCTAAACAACAAAAGCCCTTAAAATGCAAGGGAAGTACTGTAGCATTATAGAGGACTACTGAATATTCCTCAAGCGATCCATGTCCTTTTCAGTTTTGAATCTTCAACAAAAAACATTTGCTTTGAAACCAGTACTAGGGACAGAGATAATGATGCAGTCTTATGTCACCCTTTGCCTACAGACAGACAATTTAAAAATCTGCAGCCTCAAGAAATTGCAGTGGGAAAGAAAACAGATAAAAAGAGCAGTTAATGCTAAATTGCTAGAAGGATGGGCCAAATTTATACCCCATCTGGCCGACAGACACAACACCAACAAAACACGTGCACAAACGGGTGCACGGGCATACACACACCTTCATATGAACAACAAAGACAATTCAATTTTACAAGGTTGTGAGCTGGCAGTTGGTCTTCCCTATTGAATTAATGCTGTAAAATGAAAACATTTATTCACGATAATCAGTTTAAGTTCAGCAGAGAGAACAGGGAGCAAGAAATCCCAAAGCTGTTGTCCAATTACAAAACATGAAGCCCAGGGTTCCTAGTTTATATTCTTCCACTCAAAATAGCTTACCATTCTACTCTCACACTCTTATGTAGAGCCCCCTTCTGTCTAAGTTTACTTCCAACCAGATCTAAACCCCAGCAGACTTTACTCATTAGTACACAGAGAACTGACCAATAGTGCAAAATTATACAGACAATCTGCAATCTGCTGACAATAGACTTGATTTTCTTTTTCTCATCTGAATGGTATCACTGCACAGCCAAACTACCGCTCCTTCTGAGGATTTTATCAAATGAAACATTCATCAGGAGATTTTTGTGATGTACCAACCATTTTTAACAACCATTTGTTGTTAAAGAAAAAGCCCCTTCTCGCCTCTCTGGGTTTGGGCTGAAAAAAACAAAACATTCCCTTAATCAGTTGCTTCCTATCCAGAGATCAAAGACTTCTAATGATGGATTATAAGGGAAAAGATAGGAGTCATATTTTCCACCCACAATCTATTAGTGATGCAGGTCAAAAGTCCCATTCTGATACCACTCAGCATCATGCTGCATTGCAACCACTCCACCAACGGAGAATCAATAAATAATTCCAGGCTGGCCTCTATGGGTCACAGTAAAGTGATGTGGCACTGTGTCCTGTGTGGTGACAGCTGGCAAGTCACCCCGCGGGATCCGAAATTAGCCTCCAGTCACCTGAAAGGTTACTGATCAAACCAAGTCACAAGACCTCCGTGAGGTGTTGCTGGAAAAGTTCCCGTACAGATCAGTCACCACAATGAAGTGAGATGTTGCTCTATTGATAGCCTGGAGTGTCCATCAGAACAAGAGAACATGTTTTGGCCCAAGACCATGGGCACTCGCACCACACTACCTAAAAAAGGTTGTGTAGTGATGAATGCCCTTTGCAGATGAATAAACAAGGTGTCTGACGGATCCGGCTTAGCAAAGGAAAGTAAAGCATGCCAAGCAGCTGCAGTATTCTCGTAGGCCATTAGCATAGCTTTTCACTTCCTGGGTATTTATAGCAAAGACACAGAGAGAGTGGCTGAAACAACAGGCAGTAGATACAAGTGCAAGGAACCCAAGACCCTTTTATTATCAACTGCACTGTCCTAAAGGCTAATCTCCCTCATTTAACAAGGAAAATTAATAGTTGAGAACATCTGGCTCTGTTTCCAAAGCTTGTGTTTGCTTTAAAGGGAAAGCCAAGCCGGATTTGATGGGTTGTTTCTGCCACAGCGCTGTGGCAGAGACAAGAGACAAGAGACAAATTCAGGTCAGTCAGTCAGGGGTGTGCCATCACAATTTGTCATGGAGAGCCGAATATGCATGTTTTCATTCCAACCAAAGACTACACCAGGGGCGTCATGTATAAAAGACTGCGCAGCTTTCATACTGAAAGATGGCGTACTCACAAAATTTGAAAAGTACGTACGCACAGAAATCTCCACATGTATAAAACCGTGCGCACGCCAGGTCCTGCGCACCTTTCCTTTATACATCCCAATCAACGTGAAATTGAGCGCATATGCAGGAGCCTCTCACCCCGCCTTGTCTCCTCCCAGAATTAACTATGCAAATGACTATAAATACGCCCCTCTTGTCACCTTCTTGTCAAAAACGATGGTGAATGTGCCTGTGTTCAGTGCCCCCCTCTCCAAATATTTCCAATGTGCTTTTACGCATGCAGTGTTATTGTAAATAAAGGTAAAATTGCACAATTCAACTGATTCAAAGATTAAAAACAAAACCATATAATGTGACATTAATGTGACGTGTTCGCAGCGCTGCCGCTCCAAATATGGCAATGTGCTTTTCCATTTGTGGCATTTCTTTCTACACTATTTTTTGTTTTGTTTTACGCACGGGTTTTTACGCATGGGCCTTTTCTTTCCTACCGTTCAGTCCCGCAGTCACCGCACAGCTTCGGTGTTTGTGTGAGCAGGTACTACACACAAATCGTTTGGACATCACACAGTTGTTCCAGGACTTATTCCGAGTGCATCTGCCCACCCGACACAGCGTTTTCTTCCCAGGAGAGATGGATCTGTGCGCCTCGCCTCCTGTGCGCCATGGATCTCTGTGCGCCTCGGCAACTGTACAGTCCCTGACGTGCGTTAACATCTCCATGTCACATAAACAAAGAAAACTGTCCAGTTTACTGGCGATCTTGGTTTTGGCACTGTGAGTAAAGCACGTCATCTGTGGGAAATTAGTTTCACTAGGTTTTCATTGCGCTCAATAAGCCAGACCTACTTGAAGCGAGCCGGAGGGCGCACAAACCAACGCAGCGATATAGAGGATTTAGAGAGGAGTGCCTGTATCTATTTCCTGAGTGGCTTTTTTCATTCATTTGACACCCTCGTATTTAGGACAAGTTATGGAGGGTGGGAAAAATAACATTTTCCTCCAGTGTTGGGGGAACTATAAATTGGAAATGACGATGCCAGTTGGGTTTTGGCCTTTCTGATGTTAAACATTATCCACATAAATGATCAAACTATTATGGTGTATCAGCGGACATAATTATGGTTTTTCATAGACTACTTCATAGACATAGCACAGTAACTGGAGTGGAAACGTTATTTTGAAACATTTGGCGAGTTTCAGTAGGCTACTTTGTAGTTTGGCGTCGCCAACTGACCGAGCAAGACAAGAGTTTGCGGGACGGCCCGCACATTCTCACGGCTGGTCTAGAGTTTGCGGCACGGCCCGCACATTCTCACGTCATGTTCATTTTTATACATCCCGCGTATGCGTGAAAACCAGCGTACGCAACCTTTTTGTACGTGCGCACCGTTTATACATGAGGCCCCAGGTGATTTCACTGTTTAACAGATCTTCAACCAGAGAGGGGGAAACTAATCACTGAAATCAGCTGGTGCAGTCTTCGGTTGGAATGAAAACCTGTAGGCCCTTCATTTGCCTATCCCTGGTTTACAGTTACACAAGTTATTTTCTTCCAAATTGTCAGTTCTTTATTGAGCCTTATCTAATTAATAAAATAAAGCAAAAGTTGTAGAATTGTGTACTGACAAGTTCTCAAGTTCAGTATTTTTTTTATGAAAATCGAACTTTAAGTTTTTCCCTCAATCCTATTTGCGTATTCGGAAAGAACTTTACATCACCACAAATACACTTTGGGTGACTAAACACAATCTATATAAAGTTTATTTGTATAGCACACAAAAACAGAGTTAAAAAGTGCTTCACATAAAACTGAAAAGGAAAATAGCAAAAATAAAATCAGCAGACAGAATAAAACACATGGTAAAACAAAGCTTGACATGAATTTAAATGCAAGTGCAATGAAAAATAAAACAATATAACAATACCTACAATAACAACAATAACAACAATATCTATACTTGTTCTAGTTCATGAGTGAGGGATTTCAGCCAGGTGAGGCAAGACATCTGCTTTCTTTCTCTCAAAGCCCAACAGAGACAAAGACAGCAGCCCAGTGAACGGCAGCGACTGGCAAAGCTTCCAAACAAGTGTATCAGGAGCTGTTTCAGTGTGTGTGACCATGCAGAGCTGTTAAGAATGTGTGGTGACATGAAGGCTTAGAGAGGACTGACTATGCCAAGTACGGTGGCCATGGTGACACTGTTACCCCTGCTGACCTGTATCCATTGGCAGCGATACTGGCTGCTGTTGTTCAGTTTGACTGTTTCCATGGAGATCTGCCAAATGCCGAGATTGAGGATCTCTGCTGGGTGAACTGTCAGCTCTGTTCTCCACACAAGAGGAGCAGACATCACATTCACCAACAAGCATACACAAAACAGACACTTACAATTTCTCTGCCGTATACTGTATGTTTGTGTCTCTCAACAGATACAAACACTTGCATGCTATAAAACGCGCACTTCAGCACATCTCCTGATCCAGCACTGTTGACTTTGTGAGAAAAACACATTTAAAGCGATGAGAGAAACCCCTGCGCCTACTTTATGCTGTCGTTCATGCAGAGCATTTGGTAGTGTTCTTTTAGAAAAAGGTCAACTGGAGATTTTATGCCACTGAAGCATTAATAAGAGAGCAGAGGCTGTGGTGAATGTGATTCCTGGGATGAGACTGCCACTTTTGCGAAGATTTAGGGGGAGTCTAATAAGGTAAAAGAAGCAAATCCTTCACCCTCCTTCACTTCCTAGGGAGAGAATTTGCTTATGTGCCATCAAATAGCCTAAAATGGTGCAAACGTATTAACTTTTACCTTATATGAACTCATATGGAACTCTCTGGACTTCAGCCAAATGTTGTTGATTCCACATTGGAGAAATCGGAGCCTTATGAATGGGAAATTGGAATGAGTATTTGTGACAGAAAAAAGAAAGCGGCCGTCTGCCAAAAGTAGACTGAACATCGGCATTGCCTTTCAAAGATGAAAAGCACTTCAAGCTGAGAAGGGACTGAAGAGCGATGCAGATGTGGCTCTTCTTCTTTTGGACTGGCTGGTCTCGTTGTTTATTCGTCGCAGTCTACATTGAGTAACTTTATTATGCTGGGCCAGTCCCCAACTTGAGTAGCAGCTTGTTAGAACTATTGCTAAGTACTAACGTAGGTCTAGCACTAACGTTCCTGTAAGCAGTTGCTGTTTTTTTTTATCAATATAACATTAGTACTGGTTATGTATTTGCTTGTGTCAATCAACTGTAGGAAATATGCAGTAACAAGTGCACTAGTGCTTTCTACAGATTGGAAACTAACACCAAAGTGCTGTGGTAGCACAGTGTTGTAACTAAGAGAATCACTGAACACAATATTTAATTCATACATTGACTTAGCCACTACAGTTAAAAAAATCACTGAGCTAATAATTTAATAAAACATTTTTGACATTTACATACTGTAGATATTACTGTCTCTGTAGAAATGGTTGCTCTGAGGCACCAGCTTAAATTCTGGTGCTGCGTTATTTGTAGCTGCTTAACTAGTCTCAGTAGAAAAGCCCATGCTTTTGTTTGGGGATGTGGCAGGTGAGTCAGTCAAGTGATGTCAATGTACTGGTGACTGCTGCAAAGGAATCACAGGAAATATAGTGCAAAACACCACAACAATGACCACTTATCACCAAACATGTTGCCAAAATAAAAAACAAAAATCACGTGGATTATCACCCAAAATGGATCAAATATGAAGATTGTTGGGCCAATTCTGGGGAGACAAAAAGCAAGAAATTGCAGGAAAACACAAATCTCCATTTAGAAATGAATGGCATTTATGTTTCCAAACTAAAAAAACGACTAATTCATTTCCTTGGCTACATTGTGATGTTTGTAGCAGCAACAGTCACGCCTTTATTGTAGTGTTAGCATGTCTCATCAGAACCACACCAATACAATAATGAGAATATCCAACATTTTGCATCTTTAAGTAAATGTCAGACCACCAATCAAGGTTAATATCATAAGAGGAAAGTTGAAGAAATAATGTTCTTACAGTTGGGGCTTTGGTAAAGGTTAATCTATTCCCTGCTGTTTATGTGACATTTTGAAATGATGCTAGCTTTGAAATATTTCACTGTGCATTTACAAATTGTCCCCTGCTGAGCATGTGACATAAAGTCAACTTATACAGCGTCCTATGAAGCACATGATGACACACACAGGCCGCAATCCAAAACACAAAGGGCTGTTAATGTGGAGGGAAGGAAAAGCGGTTTGCGGTTTCAATTAAATTTTATGTTTCGTTCCTAAGAACATGAAAGCATGTCAATAACTCCAGCGTCCACTTCTGCTGTGCTTCCCACATGAGCTCAGGTTTACTAGAGTCCTACCAGACCAGAATCATGTCATCACTATTCATTACACCAGTGACAAGGAAAGAATTCCTCCTCAGCCCCCCTCTGTCATTCCTGCAGGCCTCGGGGAATTCACGGAAGGTTAATTTATTTAAATCTCCCATCCACTCAGCTCTATTCCATTTAACCCAACTAATGAATCTTTGGTTTGCAGTTTAATCCGCTTTCTACTGCCAAAAGGTCCATGTCCTTTCTGCAACGCTGTGAGTGTGTATGTGCGTTTAAAGATAACATAGCAGTTGATAAGGTCACATAGGCTTCTATGGATGCAGTGTACGTATGCGTGAACACCATGTCTTCCCCTTTGTAGATAAATAAGCATGCACAGTGCCTTGTTAGTGCATCGCATAACCTTGGTCAAATCAATCTAAGAGCCACTCAAGGTAGGAAGCAATGAAGTCAAAACGCAGGACCCTCCCAAGAGCTTTTCTACCATCCTCAAGGTCCTGTAATGTCTAAGCTCTTGGTCTGAAACAGTTTCCCATCTGTCCTCTCCCCTGAATGTATCCTTTAGTACAGAATGTGGTCATACTTCTGTGATCATATCAACAATTAGGCTGCTGTACAAGGAGATCTTGGCTGTATGGACAAGTACTGTATCATCATTACAGCATGTCATGTCAGTGTTACGATTGGCACAGATGTTCTAATGCTAATGGTTTTGGAAAGGCTCGCCCTTCAGTTTAACAGTCGGTGAAGCTATTAGCAGTCTGTTGGAGAGACCTTCCAGCCTAAGTCAATGTGTTTTGTGTTCCAGAGGTCTGGTTAATGAGAGGCTCAACGGAGGAGCAGGAGTCACTATCAGCACACTGGCTCCCATGTACCTCAACACTGGCAGGCTGGGTGAGGTGTGTGTGTGTGTGTGTGTGTGTGTGTGTGTGTGTGTGTGTGTGTGTGTGTGTGTGTGTGTGTGTGTTCGAACATCCTCCAACAACGGCAGTCTGTGAGTGGTCATCTCTAAAAGACACTTGGCTGGCTCACTGACTAAATGTTTATTCTCTGCTGAGTCTATTAGTGCTTTCTCTGATGAGGGGATTCGCTTCAATACATCAGCTTCTGAGACTTCAGATTGGCCCAAACTGCTGTAGCGTAAGCTCATTTGAAAGAGGAAAGCACTGTAGCAGTGTGTCTCTTTGGGGTCCGACATGCAACCTTTGGCTGACAGAGCACTAATTTACAATGTGCAGCTGGGAGAAACAGCTAGAGAATTGATGCATGGTTCTCTGAACCCTGTGACAGACAGTATTTAAAAAGGAAAGGTGGGTGCTGCTCGAGAGCAAGATGCTTTATGGGATCAAGTCATGCCTCCTGATGAAGCTGGGTAACACTGGTGACTGCCTGGTCTTTTAAGGCTACAAATGTATATCACCATCTTTGTCTGCTTGCGTTCTTGCATCTCTTTTTCTCTTACCATCCCTCTTTCTGCATTGTTAGTTTCTCTTAATTTTGTCTTTGTCTCTCTCTTACTCAAATGCAAAGTCACCATCTCCCTCCCTCATTATCTGTCATTTTTTCTGGCTGTCTGGACTTGACTGGCCAAAGTTGTCCACAATCAACAATCTCCAGAGGTAAATACTGGTCTCAAAGTACGCTCCTCCATAATTTGCTTTACACCATGTGACTTTTTTGCAGGGAATGGACAGGAACAGGGGCGACAAGAGATTTATGATGAGCAGCTGTCAGACTCCAATTGTCACAAGGTTGAAAAGGCAACAAGATGTATCCAGCACCAGCATATTGCCAGTACAAGTACAATTTAGTCTTCCAACAGTACTACAGTATCCTGTGTACGGCAGCAGCTCGTTGAGGTTCTGGCATACTGGAGGAAATCCATATTTAAAAAAATGAATCACTCATTTAGTGACTTTTTTCAAATCTCTATTGTTTCCATTTGTACACAATACAATTAAAAACACTGGAGAGAATTATCTAGGCTCATCAATATTTAGAATTACAAATTATAAAAGAGGAAAGGAACACTGGGCAAATAAGGCTAACACTCCAAAAGGGTCAGTGTTTTGTTAAAGATGAAAATGTATTTCTTGGATTAAGGTCTTTCCTTACTTAATTTCCTGTATTCTTAATGCTAGTTTGTAATAAAGCCTCAAGTTCCACAAACAGGGAACTTCTTCACCCAAAGAAAATAATCTGTTTTCAGACAGAACTGAATAAAGCTGAGCAAGCACCTAATATTTAGTGCTACCAAGATTCTCTCAGCTCAATATACACCATGTAACAATCTTATATCACCAGTTTTCATCCCACTTGGCTTTTTTCTTTTCTTTTTTTTCAATCTTCTTCTTCTGTCTGATCTGTCTACAGTCTTAACTTATATCTTAGAATAATGGATCACTCTTTCCTCTGCAGATTTCAGTCTATTTACGTATTTTAGTGTATTAGGAGATGTTTCGCAGGTTTTCTCACTTTTGATGCAGGATTGGAAAGGGTCGTGAATTGAGGTCATGTTAATGCCAAGCCTACATTACTTCTAAAGCCGTGGTTCAATCTCCATTTGATGGAAGGCGATTAGCATTTACTCTCATTAAAAATAATCACCACCTTGATGTCTAGATTAATCCATAGATAGCTATACGGAGAGAGAGAGAGCAGGTTAACAGGGTAAAGTTAAAAACGAGTTGAAAAACTGAAGCAAAATGTAAGATTGAGCCCTGCCACGTTACAATTACTGTTGTAAGAGGCTGAATAAGACGATGGCGAAAATCCATGTAAAATGCATCATGTCAAATAGCCTTTCCAAGAAATTAATTTGCCTGAGTCATAGTAGGTGTCACAACTTCACAGATTTCTCAGCAAACCATGTTTCAGTTTGGTTTAAAATGCACGCCTACACCTTGTCAGCACACCTCAGAACATCCCACGGATATTCTGAAATTACTTTTCATGGCGAGTGGAAAAGAAGTCATATTCCCTTGTGTGACAATTAATACTTGTTAAGAATGTTTCTTAGTTGTTTGTATTGTCTTGTACATAAAGCATCCTTTCTCTCTCTCTCTCTCTTTCCCTCTCTCTCTGAGATGAGGATGAGTGTGATTGAATCTGTCTCCAAATGTATCAGACCCCCTGAGTGACAATACAAGAGAGATCTCAGTGCTCTAGATCCAACAGACCTTTTTCAAAACACAATGTTTTCTCCTTTGAAGCTATTTCAGGATGTAGTTACCGTACAGGTCTGGAGAAAAGAATTGCCAGATGGCTGCTTGTCATCCTCCATGAGTTGGAGCTCTCCGCTCCGGTCCAGGATGCTGAAGTCCTCACTGTGGAGTCTGATGTTGATCACGATCTACACTGCTAACAGGGACACATATGCTGCCTTGATAACCACTGATAAGCATGCAACTGATACTATTCTTTGCTTTCATTAGTCACAGCTCCAACTTGTGGATAATTCTGTGCAAACCATTTTGCATCCCTGCTTGCAAGTTTTCAATTGCGGATGCAGTTTAGCAGTTGTAGATTAAGTTGTGATCAGTGATTACTGTGCAATATGATATTCTTTTCCCCCATCTATGGACATTTTTGTGGCAGCCATTTTGACCATCCCTGCTTGTAAGCTTTCACTTGTGGATATACATCAGTGCGAGTTAACACAAACCACAGGCTACAGTGTTTAGAAAGCCATTTCCCATCTTTGCACCAAAACCGCCATGACATCAGATGATATAAAAAAAAACATGGTCATTTTATATTAACTGGGAATAAACGGATGAATAATTAATCTCTAACCATATTTGTCAATATTGCCATGGCTTAACAAACGACAAATATATAATCGAGACACTTCTGTTCTTCCAAAACAACATGACCACGACCACTGTTAAGAGTGAAGTGATGCGTAGAGACTGTTGTTTTTTGTCCCTTTTCCCCCTCACTAAGCACAGACACGCTAACTTTTGGAGCTGCGAGTGCAAAAAACAATGTTTAGTCACACATGAGAGTGCTAATGGACCCTGTGGCAGATAATGTCAGCACTCATTGTCTGAAGTCTCTGTTGTTTTGTCACTGGAAAATGGGAGGGAAGGTGTTTGTGGCAAAGAGGGTTTTAACGTGCCAGAAGAAATTATTCAGCGAAGCAAGAGAAGCTTTTTCCTGTAATGACCAGGGAGACAAGTCAGGGGGAATCTATTCCAAAGCTGCCACAGTGAAATCTAAGGCATAAATAAAGCAAATAGCCAAAGTAGGGCATAAGAGCACAAAATGGCATCTTTGTTGTACTTCAGGGAGGCTTGGAGCAGTTGGGGTCACAACAGGTTGCACTCAGTCAAGTAAACACCCACTTAGGAACGCAATGATTTATTCGATTTATTCAAATGCCTTGAGTTTCCACTAATGCATGCTGAAACTAAGCAGTGAGTCATTTAAAGAGAGAAAGATAGTGACAAAGAGCAAAGTGAGTCATCATTCTAATGTGACCCTTGGTGCAAACTTCACAGGCAAACTACACCGCAGTATGAAAGAGAAGCCATGTGTCAAATGCTGTATAGTAAGTCAACACAGCAACAAGACAGACAGAAAGCTGATAACTTGCCTTGTCTGAAGATACAGAGCGTATTCTTAAAACTTTTTAAATTAGAGGTGCACCGATTTCTAGTTTCGGGACCAGTGCCGATCCAGCACTCAAGTACTTGCACTCACATCAGCAGATGAAGCTATCCTAATATCAATACCTGACTGGCTTGTGCTTTGGCACAATGAAATACTGTTCCAGTGTGAGGAAAACTGTCTGCAGTGTGGTGGTTGTTGGAGGTCAGTAAAGCACACTGCTTCACTGACCTCAAAGAACCAGCTGTGCCAAGGAAAGGTTTCTCTGGCAGTGCTGAAAGTGCAGGCTCCTGTATTGTTGAGGAGAGGTGAAGCTAATACTGTGTCAAGCCAGCCAGAGTTAGATAGAATAACACCAGAGGTGAGACTGGCTTCAGAATAAAAGCATACAATTTGCCACTGTCATTTTTCAAAACAAACACACAAAAAATAAATAAATTAATTAATTAATTAAGTGATGTTATGAACAGAACATCTTGGAAAAACAAATGTACTTTCATTCAGTACATTCCCCCTTAAATATAATGTAGGCTATAATTTGACTTTGGAACATTGTATAAATCAAAAAACATTGCAAAACATGTAGGTCAATAAGGGTTTCATTTTGAAAGTTTTCATCAGAATATTTTGTTATTCTTCTGACTTGACCCTGTTAGGCCAACTTGACTAAAATGAAAATGCTGAAATGCTGTTGTTTGTGAAAAAGAACATTCCACTAAAATGGGAAGCTAGTATATCCTCCAGCCTGTTATGTAATCTATTTTCTATATTATTATTTAACATTACTTTCTCATAATTGATTGAGAATTGTTACACAATGCTCAGTGCATAATGTGATAAACACATTTATAACAATTTAGATTGGTATATCAGCTTATCTTCTTCTAGTAATTGATACTTGTATCAGTTCTGAAAAACTATGCAGGCGACTATCCAGGTGTGCAAGAACTTGTGTTTAATTTCATAGTTTTAATGTCCTACATGAAATCAACAGTGCCTAACAGTTGTGTGTCTAGTCTACAATGATTCAAGATGTTCAATCAGTCACTTGCAGACAGTATTTGCTCTGATATTTAGACCTGTATGCTTTAATTGTATCTGTTCAGCTCTCAAAAATTGTATATACGTATGTGTATTCAGAGAGTTACACATTAATGATTGACTACGCTAACAGTAACATTGGTTTGAAAAAAACAGTTCAAATGTTATAATAGGCTCATGATCGGCAACTACTGCTCAAGACACAATGTCTACCCATTTGATGTTAGTTCACATCACAGCTTTGCCTCATCAAATCTGTCCTCTTCCTGCTCAATCGCCCTTGCCAACAAGAACCAGAATAGCACACATTTTCTGAGCCCATTATTCTTCATAGTCTCCTGTTTCATTATGGTGAAGCCAAAATCCCTTTTGTGAAATATAAAATCGCATTGGTTGTTCTGAAAACTGCCTGTAAATAATCCAAGCCGTCTGCTTGGTTTCTGCGAGAATGTTTTAACTATACCTCTGCCTCCATGCAGTCGGCAAAAGCCAGAGAGAAAAATAGTCCACTACAAAACAAGTAAATCTCAAGTTTTTCTGCAATTTATGTCTACTTCATGGAACCAAATGAATTAAAAACAAAAACAACCTAAAATAGAGTTAATGAATTCTGTATGTAGAGGATCAACATCAGGAAGATTCTGCATCTTTAATCTTCAATCTTCATTGCCAAAGGAAATGCTACTCAGACTAATTTACACTGGTTCTCAGGAGGCTGCAGTCATCACTTGTCCTGTCCACTGTTAAGTACTTTGTCCTAACAGGAGAGTGAACAATGGTGTGTCAGTGCTGTAGACATTTCATATATTCAGACAGTCAGTCTCAGAGTGTTTGTTCTGACAGCAGGAGAAGGTAATCCTCAGCTTATTTGGTGGCTCTAAATGAGGTCCAAAAACAAAAACACAGGCTCCCTGTATTGCTCCAGTGAACACCTCTCCAAAACACACAGATGAAGTTGGATTCTCAGCTATTTTAGTTCCCAATCTTCAACTCCACAGAGAATAGAGAATTGAGTACTTCCTGAGCTACTCTCCCGTTCCTTTTCTTGTTCTGACCCAGTGGAGGAAATGTGTGGCACAAATGTGGCATGACAGCCTTGAGTGGTCAGATAACCATCTGTTGGCTCCTTTGAAATCAGTTATACATTCCCAGCTGTTTGCACTTCCCATGCTTTCACTCAGGAGACTGGCTATAGTGGTTTGAGAATTAAAACAAATAACGCTGTGGCAGCACGACATATTCCTCTCTGACTCCACTCAGTGGCCGAGTCTTGTTGACAGCAACTATAGAACCAGGACAGGAAATGACCTTTCCAGACAGTAAACTGCTTGGTCATGGAAGCCATCAGGACAAAGACAATTAGCCAGTCCATTTATCATGCTTATCCGGCTATAGGAGAGGCGACCAAGCCTACAAAATGAGTCCTTCAACACTAATACAACTTAAGCTCCATCTTAGACCAGATATCCATTAAGAGATCTAATGTACTGAACAAATGCATTGACAGTAGAAAGCTTTTTAATGTTGGAAGCAGGGTTGACAGTGCGGCACTTCCTTGATTTGATTCTGTGCGCTCACAGTAGGACACTTTAACCAGGCCAAGTCTCCAGGTGTGATGAAAGATGTGGGCTATTTTACTGTAATGAAATTAAAAGAAATATTGAAGTCTTGTGTTCCTCTGCCCATACACATGGTCCCTAAAAAGGTAGTTAACTAAAAATAGGATATTATCTCAATATGTCCTAACTTTACTCTGATAGGACCACCAAATTACTTCAGGCACGTCACACAGGCGCAGATGCAATACACTAAAACTAATGGATGGCAGGATCTGGATGTCATGAAGGAACACTACAAACAGATATCAAGACTACATAATGTACTACATCTGGGCAGTGCTGATGATTTGTGGAGGCATTATAGATAGATTAGCAAGGACGTTTTATTATGAGGGACTGGCCTTAGTGAAACCCCAACATGGTCATACCACTAAGTACCTCAAAACCCTCCTGTAACCATCCTGTCCCACAACAGCTGGGAAATGGCCTTGGCTATTTCTGTGTGATGGACCATAGCAGACCCCTAATCCTGTCTGTATTAAAAGCCCACCACCAACACCGTAGATCTGACCACCATGGTGGACCATAGTAAGACCACTGATGACTAACTGCTAATGCCACAATGCCACTCCAGCTATGGAATGCGTACAGTGGAATATTTTGGAGAGCAAGGCTGTTTATCATCTATGCACACTACGCTACAATATTAAATAATATAAATGTTCAAATAGAAAGTGTAAGCTGCTTTTTATTCACTCGAAAAGGAGCCCCTAGGGAAGTGTGAATAGCATCTGATGATTTGAGAAACTACTGAAATAACTGTACTGATTCTTTTGATTCTTTTCAGTCTGACACCAAACCCAATACATCTTAAGCTTAACAAATTCAAAGATTTATATCTGATATACTGTTGGAATATGTTCCTGAGGGCTTCAATGGGGTAGAGGGGGCCCTCTAAACTGTAATTTAAGATACTCATTCTTGGCTGCACAGGTCTGAAATGGCTCCACAGGAGTTATGATTGTCAATGCAAATGAATGTGGCATTGCATTACGGCAGGGTTCTGCACTGGTTCCCTTTGTGTCATTTTATGACTCTTATAAACCATGGTCTCCATCCGTCTAAGCACAGTGTGTTGTGCGATATGAGGCAGCAGGCTGCTAGGGCACAGACTATACCTGTTGAGAAGGGAATTATGGCTGTATGCTAGACCTGGGTCAAATAACCATTTGAAACAAATTAACTATTTTTTTTAGAATAGTGTGATCTTTTCTGGCAAAATGTAAGTTTCCCAAGAGTGTAAATTCTTTTTCCACTTGAAACAACCCAAGTATAATGCATATGATTTAACATGCTTGGTTTATGCTACAATGAGCCCTCTGAACTAGTTATTTTATGTTGTCACAAGAACTCAGACAACCTGTTTTATTACTTTCGAGGGCAGATGCTTTTGGCCCTTCAGGCTGTTGTGAAAAAAAAGGCAGAAGTTGGCATCAAAATCCGCTTCTTTATTTAGCAGGGGCACTGAGGCAAAAAGCTAGATAATTAACAGTGACAAAAAGCCATCTAAATAAAGAGACGGCATGCAGGGTTGTCAGGTTTGAGCAGACTTTGCCTCACAGACTCTCTTCTCTCCCAGCCGCCTTGATGAGGTCAAATCAAGCCAACTCCAGCTGCCGCCCAGTGCCAAGTCCTCTGACTACCACCAACAACACACTCTTGAAATGAGTGAAAAAGAAGCAAATGTCTCAGCCAATTAAGCAGAGCAGTACAGTAAAGCCAGTGCCAGGAACAGGTCATAACAGAACAGGGTAAGAATGACTGACGTCTATGTTTGCGCCAGTCAATTGTAGATCTTAACACCACCTGCCCTGACACACCCAGGACCTGACATGGAAGAGTTTACCCACAGGCAACATGGACGAAGCTTAGCATCCAAAGACAATTAAACACAACCCTGCACCTTTAAGCAGCTAGGGACTGAGCTCTCCCTGACATCCACATCAAAGAAGACTCGGTGCGTCACTCACACACAGAAACCCACTCCATCAGAGAATACAAATTCTGCTACCCACATTGCTCTCACCCAATGAATCCCTCCTTTAAAATTAATTTGCTGTTAAAAAAAGCATTCTCTCTTGAGTGCTGTTGGAGAGGTGTCTCCATCTTCCCTTTTCTTTTGGCGGTGTTGTTGGCTAATGAGGGCCTGGTTGTGACGCTGATGCAGACAGCTCTGCTCTTGAAAAGCCTTTGTCAAAATATTGCTCCAGGGGGGATTTGAGCAGCTAGTTCCCCACAGGAACCGGTCTTTCGTGGGCATATCTCTCATCTCCACACTGCTCCGTTTTCCTGCAGGCTATATGTCCAACTGCTAAGTCACTGGCGAGCCACATTTAGCCCTGTCACTTGTCAATAAAAGGGATTGAATGGATAACAATTTGACAAAATATGAAATGTACCAACATCTATTGCCAGGAGGAGTAGTGGTAGGCTAAATGGTACACTGCTATGGATATAGCTTTACAGGTTTCTGTTCTAAATTTGCACATTAAGAAATGCAACAGATAACTTTACAACAACAATATTTAATAGTTTTTCTTGCATGAACTGTGATGGATGATTTGGGGAAGTTTTAATGCCTCACCATTCAGCACTCTCCTAATCCATTTATTATATGGTTAAAACAAACAATGACAATACAGTTGTCAATAAAGTATCAGGGCAAATCCTGTGGGAATTCCCCATCACTCAACAGTTTGTGCTCAGCTATGTTCATGTCTCCTATTATAAAACTTCTCTAGAGTCATCATTTTTTCTTACAAGACTTCTGGACAGCTGCCATACCTCAGTACCTCTCACCACCTTGGCGATGACATGCCCTGGCCTCTCAATAAGGAAACAAGGAGTAAGTTGAGCAAACAAGATGAATCCCTTCCATTAACAGACGGACTGTGGGCTCTCCTGCCATCCCCTCATTAATTATCTGGTCTTACAGGAAGATTAGAGGAGAGAAACCAAGCCAACAGCCAGACTCCACTGAGTGGGCCTCCCCTGTTTAATTACCAAAGCAGCACAAACACAAGAAGCCCCATAGATCATGCAACAGGATAGCTCCAGAGGCTCTGCTCTGGCCGAGCTTGGCTCCGCTCCTCTATTCTTTATTTCTCCATCCTACCTCTCCTTGTTCCATCTATCCATCCATCACTCTCCATCACACCTGACAGGCTGGGGATTGTACTCACACTGTTAGCTAATGGCCAGCATGCTTGAAGAGGAAAAGGGGAAGGTGGGGTGAGAGAAGAACGGGTTAGTGTAAAAATTAGCACACATCAAGAATTTGTATGGCGTTCACCTCCTCATATGCCGTATGGCTCTTCTCTGCTCTTCTCTGCCCATAAACAACCACAGAAGTAGGCTCTTCACCCTTGGAACAGCTACATCTATAGATTGAGTTAAAGCCTACACAATAGTAAGGCAGAATAAATGGGCCGATGGCACAAAAGTCATGACTATGAAGCTTTACAATGCATCAATGTGTGGCAGTAAAACAACATAGCTACAGAGGCAAGATGACCATTTCCCCTTAGGAATGAGTAGAGTCGATCTGTAGTACAGCCACAGTAAAAAGTGCAGTACAGCAGAAAGATCTGATTCCCCCTCCCCTCCATCCTTCCTCTTCCCCACACAGTGTCTAGACAGCTGCAGGGGTAGAGGCTGATCCTGGATGCCCCACTACTTCCTTACTATAAATCTTTCATCTCTCAAGACAGGAGAACACACACATCTGATCACAGCAGAGGTGACTGATGTGGAGTTGTCAGAATCTCAGCAGTATCCATTCCCATACAGCCTATTACAGTAAACACACAGACAAAGCACCCCCCCTATACACACACACACACACACACACACAATTGTAGGCCAGCAGCATGTGTGCGGCACCGGAGTTGTGCGTGTGTGTTCAAGTCAAATTGCAAAGAGCTTGATGAAATGAATACTGATGCAGCTCAGAGAGTTGCGGTTGCTGGGAGCTTCATTCCAACAGATTGATTTGAGAATGGGCTTGTGTGTTAATTGGCAGTAGAGATGAGTGGTCTGTCTAAAAGTTCCAGCGAAAACCCATGCTCATTATTTTGTCTTTCTGTCCTAGAGTGTGAGTAGTGCGATGCTTTCCAACAGGGAAAAAACTTGTTACTAGACCACATAGTCAAATTCTCAAAGGGAGTGGAATTCCCCTTTAACACTGAGGATGTTAAGACACTTGAGATGAAATGTTTAATCAAAGCTGACACTCATCCCCATCAAGAAACTAATGAAAGAAAGATTTTTCAATATACAACAGATCAAAGCGCTCATTACAGACTCTCTGGTCTTGCAAAGATTCTGCTACTGCATCTGCTACATGAGATTTACGCTACTAGATCCAAGTTTATCATTGGTCCATAATCTAGCTGGAACTGGGCCGTGTAAAGTCTGTAAACAAATGCAGAAGCACTGTAAATGATCTTCTTGAATAAGCCAATCAGGAATTGAGAACATCAACAACAGTCCTAAAATTAGAGACATGGGAATCCAACTCAAACTGGGGATTGGTTCTGATGGATATTAGCTTCAATGCTGACTCATACAGTGTTGCTCTGAACTTAAAAATTAAGTGAGCTTTGTAGTTGCGCTATCAAATACAAGCTAAAAAATGTTTGCTGTAACCCTTTTTCAATCTTTACATCTTTATAGTTCATGGTGTAATGTTTCTCTTACCTCTGGCTATAGGAATCCCTGGTGAATGTTCACAAGTAGAAGCCCAGCTGTAATAAGGGATAAAAATCTACTCTTGTAGCACAATTTCAAAGCTGAAATTCAGTGATATTCTCCTTCAACCTCATTGCCGCTCACCCCAAAAATAGTCTTAGATTCTTTCATATGATATAAAAAAGGTTATTAAACATAAACTTATTCATATTGCGCTTTTCTTTGCAAGTTACAATGTGCTTTACAACAAAATAGAAGAAAGCATGGCATGCACTCCAGGCACAAAGATGTTTGTTAAAATTTGTTTTTAACTTGGAAGAAGATCAATTATAAGAGTTGTTAATCTAGAACTGCCAAAAGCACTTTGCCTGTAGACCTAAAGCTTCTTCACTTCTGTTCATAGGGAGTTAGACAAAAACTTTAGGAATACATTGAATATGAACTTGAATTGAACCAAAACAATACATCTCTTAGCATGCATATCATGCATGTGTTAATAATGAATTATCCTACATAAAAAAAGTTAATCATTGGCAGATTTAATCCTATCCTCAGCGGCGTGACAAAACAGTATGGTTTGTAGAGATTAATATGGATAGGAAGAGTGATTGAGTGTTTTAAGAGAAAATATATAATTTTACATGGAGTGTCAATTCTGCAGGAGGGACTAAATTGAGAGCTGCCTCCTGCTGCGCTGAGAAGATGTTATCATCATCTTCAATCTATCCAATGAGATGATCCAGTGGCAACCAACAATACAGTGACACAATCACGCCTCAACATCTGCCAGTGGTACCTGCAAGCATCACTCACAACTTCATCAGTCACGAGACTCTTCCGCTTCCAATACATCTTTTCCTTTTGAAATCAGTAACACTAACATGCTCCAGTGGCCTTCAGAAAGGGAATTTATCATTCTGCTGTTGACCAAATTTGGCCCTGCCCAGGCAGTACAGGCCCCAGTAGGAGGGGTTACGCCCATACACATGCTGTTGATTTATCGGCATGACATATTGGACTTTGCAAAATAAAATATATCACTCTGCTTCAAGAGAAAGAATCCATTTATCTGCAGAAAGCTGCCAACTGATCCTCACATGGACAAGCAGACAAAAAGAATACAATGTAGTATAAATAAGGACTCGAACCCATTCATGTGTGTATTATAGTATTTATAGTGCATACCTTGAACTATGAATTGACATGGCGTGTAGTTGTTACTTGAAAAGACTTCTATAACTCTTCCATAACAATAAATGTAGATCACAGCAATGAAATCTTTCATCGGTGCAGTTCAAGGCAGGGTTGTCCAAGAGAAATACGCTTTTTAGACACCATTTCATTACCGCACTAGCAGCCTGCGGTACCGCTACAGTTTTGATGCCTCAGAGAACAGCTAGCCTAATACAGCTTTTTATTGAGGTATCCAGGAGGTTCCATTAAGCCCAGGCAACGCTGTGGGATCCCTGGTTTGCCCATTGGTGGTGCTGAGCTGCGCTGAGCTGCGCTGAGCCGCAGTGTTCGGCTCCTGGGGCCCGGTCCAATTTTCTCACAGTATAGCTTCGGTCCAGAGAGCACACTAACAGGCTAAAGCTCAACACCAGCATAAAAGCAAAAGCACTCACTGGAGGCCTGAATATGCAAGTCGTTGGTGCAACCCTCTACCGGGAGACAACAATTAATCCTCATATCACTCTACCTCCTTGACTCATATTTAGACAAGAGAGGATGACTGAGAGCTAATGCTTTGGTTCTAGGAGAAGAAGATGTGAAAAAGACCAAAGATTCTCATGAGCCACTCATCCCACCCACACACACTCTTCACCAATGACCCCTCCATGACTCAGGAGAATTCACATTTGTCTGGCAGGGAGAAAACAAGTACATAACAGAGTAAACAGGATGAAATACACTCACATGAAATAAGTGGTTTAGAGGCATGAGTTCCACATAAAGCACAAAAAGGGAACAAGATAGAATGAGAGAGAGAGACAATGGGAATAAGCAAGCAAGAGCGAGCAATTGAGTGAAAAAGACAGTTTGGTTGAACCAAGAAAAGGCAGAGAGGCTGATGAAGACAAAAAGCTAATTCTCTCCTACAGTGCTAGACTGTACTTGCACACACACTTCATTCAATCCAGGACGCAGCAAGCCTATTTAAACAAAACAAAACAAAACAACAACAGCAAAACACTCCTAGTATTTCACAGTCGGTTTCACCTATGAGCTCAGATGTCTAGCAATAGCAATTGTCTTGTCAAACAAAAAGGTCAAAAATAATTTGCTCTCCAACAGTTTATCTGAGGTGAAAGCATAGTGCGGATGTTGCCATGAGTCCCTGCTGCACCAGTTCCTCACTCCCACCAAAACCCTCTGACAAACGGCCTACCAGTCTCTGAAATATGACCCATAAAGCCCAATGCCACTATAAACCTGGAGCCACTAGCTGATTTGTGAATCCAATTACCTCCCTCTCTGTAATGGGTGTGTTCAGTGCCATGATGTTAAGTCAGCTGTTGTCAGCATCCTGTCCTTAAAGCTCCAACCTCCACAGAGAACAACATTCAGCATCCGGGACAGATCATCTAAACAACCAACTTGAGTTACAGCACCCCAGGGAAGGCCCACAGCCATCTAGAGAACATCAAAAGTTCAAGCAATAATTTTCAGCGCTAAAGCCTCGGTTAGGTTTTTAAGTCAGGTCAGTTGTTGGGGCGGGGGTGGGATGGTGGTGGGGAGGGTGCTAAAATGTTACTTGGGAAACAATCAGGTATTGTTGGTCGCATAAAGCTCAGTTAAGCTCCCTGGCACAATCAATGAGGGGGAGTTGAGATTAAACCATTGAAAGATTTACACAGCTGGGCTCTGATGGAGTCGGCCTGCTGGCAGAGGGTGTTGAAGAATGAATAGTAGATGGGGCAAAGAGCCTGGGGGGGGGGGGCTGGATTTCTGCTCCCCAATCACAGGTATGTTTACTTTGGTCATTTGTTTTTGAAATGCCGTTGCATAATGCCATCAGCAGCAGACTTTTCTCTTAACTTGTGAAACTGTGAGAGACATAGGAACAAAGAGAGGGAGTGTGATTTGAATCCAGAGCTCTTCTACTGACACCGACAACAGTTCAATAGAAGCAATCCTTTGTATAACTGCAATATGTTGTGCTATAGGGATCTTCCTGCCTTGTTCAGGCTTTATCGACTTCCATGTGTATGTATGATTAAAAGCTATCGGGTAGCCAGCCAAAGAGAAAAATAATACAATGCACAAATGTATGCATTAGGTGTAGTTATTGTTTTTATTTTTATTTGATTTTTTTAATATCACATCAGGACTTCCGTACTGAGGCAGGGCTCGTTGCACATGTACTTGCTGTATGTAAGTATTTTTACTCTGGACATCAATGGAAACTGCTCTGCATTTCATCATTGCATTTCCACCCTTTGCTAAAATGTTTTTCATGCAAAGCTTGCGAACTGGAAGAGCTGCCAAACAGGTGCAGTAGCATTTCACTTTGGCACTAGCCATATTTTTAATTTCCCTCACCGTCCACTCAGAGTGGCTGTTTGATATGATCCCCGCAAAGTTAGTTGACACTTGCCTGAGGGGATAAATGTGTAATTTGTGCTCCAGCCACAACGACTAGTGCCACATTTGTAAACAAGAGTAAATAAATAGCATAGTAGTGTACTGTGGTGTTTTTAATAGAAAACAGAACACAAAATTTTCATGGTATTGAAAATGATCACATTCAGGCGGCCTGATTAAGGACAGTTTCCCATATTAAAAACAAACATTGTGAAGTAACCAGCTGGGAAGAAGTCAGTGGTCGGTTATCTGAAGGACCTTTAACAATCATAGACAATTAACTATGTAGACTTGTACTGGACTGATAAAATAACTGGAATCAATAATGCCATGAATGGTTATCCAGCAAATTCAATGTGCATATACAGTATTGTATGGAGATTTGAAACGACAGATGTGAAGAATTTATGACTTAAGACACATACTGTTTCAAATGCTAAATGAATAGACCAGATAGACCCATTTTAATATATTGTATGAAAGCACGAGACAGCAAGAGACCATGAAAGGAAAGAGTCTGGATTTGTACTTAAGTCGTCTATATTGATGTCCTCAACTCAACTCTCCACAAACATGAGACCAGGGGAGAGCTTAAGCTGACCCAAATGCTGACCTCAGCTTGCATTCCAATGGTCCAAAATAGATAGAGCTATAATTTAAAGAACCCAATTGAAAACTACACCCTATTCCTTGGCCAAAATGTTACACTGGTGTTGTATCATTCCTCATAAATGCTGACCTCCCATCCCTCAAGGAGAAAGGGGAAAAAAAGCAACTGAACAAATATTGGTCAGTAAGATGTGCTGAGTGCAGAAAAAGCTGTGCATTTATCCAACAGCAGGGGTCTGACTCTAGCCACGCTCAGTGCAGTCAACAGGCAAGTACAGGGCTTCCTTTGAGCTAAAACACCAACCCTTCAGAGCAACTCCAATGACATTTTAGATAGGGTGTTTTTCGCATTATGAAAGGCCCCTCACAGTGGGGATCTGTAAGAGTTTGTTGATGTAAAATGGAAAGAAACACCCCAAATAAGAATCACCACAAAAAATGTGTCTCATGCAAATGGAAAATTCCTGGGTTACCCGACCTCTGCCGCTTCCTTTCCACAGAACATTCTTTAAGTTCTCATGTAAACAGGGTTCATAATATAAAGTTATTACTCTTGCAGACTTTCTACCAACTCTTCATGTTGAAATCATTTCAACATGGCAGAGGGGAAAGTATGGGGGCACTTTCTTTCATTACACACTGAGAGAGCTGTCTTTCATTCAGTGCCAAAATGCCCCCCATAAGACAGACAGCATGCAGAGAGCCTCTGCTGCCATATTAATAATGCATTCTTGGTTACATTCTGTCCATCCTTTCTGGTACCATTTTGTTTTTCATGACGTTTCTCTTTTTTCCCCCTCAAGCCATTCCTCCTTCCTAAAGTAAGAGCCACATAAATCTGGGCTCTCAGTCTCTATTACAGTAGAGCGATGGCTGCTTTCCAGAGAAGCAATCTCAGTGGACACCCCTGTTCCCTGGTCCAAACCACTGAACCACAGCTTCAGCTTCCTCCATTCTCTCTATAGGGGAAATGTTCAACATATCAATGTTTGGTGGAGAACAGATGTGGGCCAGGAGGGCTAAATTTCCTGCATAGCCATAAATTTCTACGACAGCAGCCAAACCGTAATAAATGTCATGGAATGCCTTACAATCATTTATGCTCCTGAAAAATAAATCTACGGTATGTGGAATGGTTGCTCCTTATGATATTTAAAGACCAAAGCAAGACAATCCATACAAAATGCAGCATTTACATAAAACAGAGTTGGAGGGTTAATTTATCATCTAATAAAGCTTACATAAAGGAGGTGTTCTTTCTGTATTATCAATGCTAACCCTGCAAATCTATTGTAGTGCACTCTTGGAAGCAGTACTGGACACAGGCAACTTCAGAGATGTACAGCAGTAGTGTCCTACATCCCTTTGGTGATCCATCACGGCCCGTGCTGTGCTACTTCCAATTGCCTCTCCTGGAGGTGCTGGTAAAGGAAAAAATGCCACAGTAAAAACAAAAACTCAGGTTCATTTTGTCTCTGGAGAGGGCCAATATCTCTCCGGCTGTTTCACCCAGAGAGTTCTCCTCTTCTTCTTCCATCCCTCAGGACACACAAGTGGGACAATCCAGGAGAAACAAATGTATGCCTGTACATTATAGTGACCGCTGTGCCTGTATTATACTTGGGATTCTTCCATCACTAAAACAGTAACATGAGCAGAAAGCCTGGGGTTTGGTTGGGACACTGCTGTCTTATGTTCACATCTCAGGTAGAATACATGCATCCATCTCTGCCTCAGCCTACCCCACCACCACCCATGGGATTACATTAACAGACTGAGGAGAATGCAGACACCGATGCAGAAGAGTGAAGGCTTCATTATATCTATTTGAGAGTGGCAATGAAAATGTTGAAAAGTTCTATCACACAGCAACTCCCTGGTGAACAGTATAATCCAGCTTTCTCCATCCTCTCCTCTATTCTCCTCTGCTCAGAGGGACTGTCAGCAGGGTTTAACATAGCAGCACTGCAGCCTCAATCCTGTCTCATATACTGCTATTATACGGCAAATGGAGAATAAGGCTGACGCTTCCCTTCAACTCTCATGTAGCTCCTGCGCTCGCTGCTGCAGAGTCCTTAGCTCCGATTTCAAGGTTCCCCGCGTGGTTCCTTATCATGAAAGTGATTAAGAATGAAGAGCTCTGTCAGTGAGGTGGTTGGAGCCCCCGAGTTGGTCCTGAGATGCCTTCAGGCTGCCAAGCTCTCTACACTGCTTTAAACCACATGGCTGGCTGAGCTGCTGCTGCTGCTAACACTGCTGATCCTCATAGGGATCTTCCACACAACCTGACACACTTTTATTCAACATGAACAGATTCTAGTTTCACTTGAACTCTTATGTTGTGATTCGCTCATCTACAAGAGGCCAAGTCACAAAGCTTTAATGATAAGACCAGCCCAAATAGGGTTTCTGGCAGACACATGCAGCTGAGCATAAGAAGCAGGCTGAAACAACAACCATTACCCCCACATCAGCCTGCCACGGGGAGATTTAGGATGAGTGGTGAGGCAGTGAAACAATCAAGTTATTACCCTAACAATCTGAAACATCAGCCCAGCAGATGGAGGGCTGGAGTGATATCACCACATGAAGGGGAATGACTTGACAAAGAAGCCAAGAATCTTGTAAAAAGTAATCCGCAGAAGCATTCACACCGTGTTCCCACTGGGAGCTTTGTAAAGAGTTTTTAATGAGTGGCTGTTATTTTGTGATAGATTCTTGAGGATAAAACACTCTGCACTCCACAGTATTGTCCATAATTATGGATTACTGAAGGCTTCTTTCTCTATGTTAAGTTCCCATTTATATGGATTGTAAAGTAACACACCACCACCTTTAACAGCATCCGCTGCAAACAACTCTGGTGATTGCATTTACTTTTATTGTCTCTATGTGTATTTATTTATCTGAAGGGAGACGAGAGTGGCAGTGAAGGAAAAACACGTTGCTTCTCTTTCTTCACACTTTTAAAAGCTTCCTTTGACAACTAGCAACACCACGTTAAAAATAGTCTTAAAAATAGTGCTAGGACAGCTTACGCAGCAGGACACAACACAGAACTTCACTCATAACCAAAGACAGAGGTGGGCTGCAGCAGTATCAAGTATCAATCAGTTAGGCACGTCTCAGTACTGGATAGCACAGCTTTCACATAGTTAATCCACAGAGACCAGTATAAAAACTAAAAACGCACTGCCAAACAGCACAGCCAAATAACTTGACAGCACAGCCAAATAACTTGACAGTAAAAACATCAACATACATTCATCTTATATCTATAGAATAGCATATTCAAATGACGTTCTGGAAAAGGAAATAAATCAACTTTATAGCGTTTGTTACAGTGTTTAAGTAGCAGTCAATAAATAGACCAATATGCGAGATATGCAAAACAAGTATATACTAACTGGATTTTCATCAAATCAGTTCAGCTCAATTCAGCCAGTATTTTCATATTTATTAATAGATGTATTTATATACAGTATTTGTTTATTTTTTGTCTAATTATAGCCAAATCCGTCCTTCATACATCATAAGCTCATAAAGTAAACAACATTCATTAGAACATAACTAAAGTTCAGGAGCGTTGTCAGGATTTCAGAACATTTGGGACTCAGCCCAGAAGCAGTTAAAGAACCATAGTAGGGGGGGGTCAAGGAGAATAAATATAAGCTGCAAAATGCATCAATCTAGTGCACTTTGACATAAGGATGCATAGGTCTAAATTGAGCAGCATAGTAAACACTTTGAACAGCAGTATGTACAGGCCTACAGTGACATATTGTAGTGTGCTGTCTGTCTTATCTGCCGCTGTCTCTCTCCTCACTCCTCACCTTCTGAATGCTTCTCCTGCCTCCTCGTATTTCTCTCCTCCCCTCATCTCTCTTTGTCTCTGACCTCTTCTCCACTCGCTTGTTCGGTTCAGGTTGTGTAAAAGATAAACAGAGACACAGTTATCAATGAATAAACGTTAAAGGCTATGTGTGATATACAGTATATGCGCATCACTCCTCATCTGTCTCTTCACTGTGAAACTGATTAAATCCAATCCAAAAACCAATGACTTACATTTCATCAAAGGTTGTGCCTCTATAAATCTTATTAACTCATATTAATACAACCTAATAGTAAGCTTCTTGTGTTTCTTAGATATGGAAAATCACCTTTAAGCATAACTTATTTCGAGAAGCAAATTTTTCACCTCTCATCTTCTTGTCTAAGAAAGCTGATATTTTTACATGCTACATCATAGCTGCAGTAACAGATAATTTTGCCATGGCTAGGGAGTCTTCTATGCATTAGCAAAATAATGTAGAGGTACAAATTCAAAATCTTGTTTTTAAACACATTTTCTCACATTTAAGGGAAACAACACCTCAAGTCGAAACTGACAGATGTTTCATACGGAGGTATAGTTTTTACGCATCTAATGTTCAGCAGCCCAAACAAATGGAGCTGAAACCTGCCAAGACACGCTTCAGTAACTAACTGACTAACTAGCTGGCAGACTGGAGACACAAGAGACATTTTCTTACAATTATCCAATATTACACAGACACGGTGCTCTGCTAGATGTGAAGCCGTTAAAAAGCCATTTTACGTTTGGAAACAGTGACGACTTTAGCTGCAACTTGTTCGCATCTAACCATGAAGCTATCAGCCGTCAAGTGTCAATCCAAGCTAGCACTCAAGTGTCCATCTGGCCACAAGTGGTGCTCAACTCACCAGCACACAGCTACTTAGTTTTTACTGTCTTTCCATATTTGGATAATCGCTCATTTAACCAAACCTAGCACATACTCTACCTTTCTCCTTTTGACAAATAACTAAGATACATACAATATATTCTGCCTTGTCTTTTCTTGACATTGTGTTTCCTGGGTTTCTCTGACCACTGCATCATACTTCACCCACACTCCTGTGCAGTGCAAATCTCTGTAGCTAGCACTCATAATGGAGAATGGATGGTGAGAGGCGAAAGACATTTTAAACTATTTAAATTCAACTTGCATATACTGTATTTCCTGATCAAAAAATGTTCAGGGCTAATCTCAAAACATTTGGGGCTTAAGCCTCAAAAGAAAGCCCTTAGCGACGCCACTGACTAACTTTACTGTGAAGCCATGGCTCACCATGTTCTAAGGGCTCAAATCTCATTAGATGAAGTACACTATCGACTTTGTTACTCTCACAATCAGTTTAAAGTTTTACTAATTGCCCCAGGGTGCGTTGGTTGCTTGTAAAAACAGTAGGCTGTTGTTTCTCCTCTGTTTCTGGGTGAAATCGGAGATGGGGTTACTTATGTTCGTGGTATTCCCAAAAGTAGGCTTCTTGGCCTTTTGGCACAGCATCTATATGGACCAACTCCTATCAAGATCGTTCTGCCTCAGAATCACATGAAAGACTAAATCAGTCCATGCATTTGTTTTTAATATTGGGGGAACTGTAAAATCTTATTAGCTTCTCTGTTGCTACTAGCACTAGCTGCTAGCTACAGCAAAGCAGTATTTGGCTAACAGGAAATCAACAGCACTAACACAGCTGTTAAAACTCTGTTTTGTTGATGTAGCGCCATCAATCTGTCAAAGTATTTCAACTAGCACAGGACACCAGCAAAAATCACATAGAACATTCAGAGAATTCTCAAAATCGCAAAAAGTAGAATCACCATCACTACCTAAATAGTCTATACCCAGCGCTTAATAAATACTAGAACAAATGTTATTCATATTGATCACTATAGTTATAAACACTAGTATGTGAATCTCTTTTTTTGTCATGAATTGAGTCGGTAGAATAATTGATCATTCTGTAGGCTAAGCCCTAGATGAAGAGTAAAGGATTATTCAAATTTATCTTAGTTTCCACTCAGTTGAAAATCCTTTCACTAATTCATATGTCTTCAGAAAAGTAAGTTAAAGTACAAGTAAAAGTACAATCATGCAAATGTAATCAGGATATGTCCTGATTACAATAAAGAGATGAAGCACAATTTGGAGCGGGGCCCTGCCAGATATACCAGCATGTGCAAATCAGAATGATGGATGCATTTTGATGAATACTGATTGTTTTGTATATAGTAACATGTTATTGAGTGTCTGACTTTATCACTGCCTTTGTTTTTTTTTTTGTTTTTTTTTCATGTTTAAGTGCCTCTCTGATAAACGCCACAGACTATTTTAGAGGGCTTTTTATTATAAACGCAGCAAACATCACACAGAAATGTCACTGCACAAACAGAAAATAAACTACAATACAAATGCCAAGCGTATGCAAACTTAACAATGAGAGCCTGATAATTAGCTTGAGTAGTCTTCCCTCTCAACAGGTATCAGACATTAGTAAGTGCAGTGTAAAGGTCATAACCTTAACGTCTCCTGATGGATGTGCAGCCCGTCTGAGAGCCTCATCACTGGAGTCCTATGAGACTTAGACACACACGGTGTAGTGACAATTACAATGTAAATAGGATGATGGTTGTCAGTTTCCAACACTATGTTTTGTATGAACATGATAGCATGATAGCTGCCACTGTTCCCGAAATATTTTTTTTTTGTGCCTATATTCTTGGAAAAATGCGATACTTGTCATAGAGTTTTATTGCCATTTTTTACTTTGCTGTAGTTATCTTTCAAACTTGGCTCATTAGCGAATGTGGTAGTTTCAAGTTTCATTTGCAATTGTGGTAAAGTTTCAAGTAAACCTGGCGAGAAGCAACAGCCTGTGACAAGTAGTAGCTAGCAACCTTTCTTAGAAATAGATTTCACACACTAATTTTCATTTTCACTGCCAGTCACTCCCTTCCCTTAGAAAGTCAAACATATACTGTAGTAGTGAGATAGCTATTTTGACATGTTTGGAGCTGCATTATCAATACATGACCATTAATGTGTTACACAAATGAGAAAGAAATGGCACAACATCACCTGGCTTGAAGACATTTCCCTTTGTTTCCCCGACTGTTTGAGTGTAGCTTTAATTAAAAATGAGTTAAGATGCATCCAAATTCCTTTGAATGTCCTTGAGATGTCTCCACAACTTGATTGGACCCACTTCTGTGAGTTCAATTCAGTTGACTGGACATGATTTAGAATGAAACACAACAAGCTTGCAACTATTAGTTGATATAATTGACAAAATCGATCATGCAAATTCTTTGATGTCTTCTTTTATCATCAATGCATGATGTTATTTATACGTTTTCAAGGTGTATGCATGAAAGATGAATGTCTTATTAACGGTCATGGTTGCAATGGGCAAAGGAAGCTCTGGGTGGCAGCACTGGGTGGCAGCACTGGGTGGCAGCACTGGGTGGCAGCACTGGGTGGCAGCACTGGGTGGCAGCACTGGGTGGCAGCACTGGGTGGCAGCACTGCGTGACGCGTCGAGCTGACCGACAAGCAGCAGAGAGGCAAAGAAGACGTTTCTTTCATTCAACATGGCTGAAAATACAACCAACCCCCCAAAACATTCAAAATAAATTTGCTCACGAGTTTCACAACAGACTGGATTCAGTCCATCCCAATCCCTAATGTATTTGCCCAATCGTCAAGCCCAACACCCACAGAGAGAAAACTTCCTCTATGACTCACACTTTTCACATTTCTTCAAAAAAAATTCAAAGTACAAGTCTGCACACAGGAATTGGGCTCCACCATGATTATTCCATGAAAACATGGAATAATTTGTTTCATTTACTATCTGAATGAGTTTTTACATTTCTTCCCCATAGCCATTGAAGAACCCCACTTGGTGCTGAATAGTTAGGGAAAAATCGGCATGTGCCACCCAATTTAAATTTGAGATTTTCCAAAGCTGCCAGATCGCCTCATATTCTACAATGTCCCAATCTGCGTTTGGTCTTGCCTTAATTTATTCTGCAGTACTACAACCTTAGGCCAAAGAGAGCTACAACCTTAAAGTTCCCTCTCAAGCACTCTGTCTACATGAACAGCCCTTAATCTCTCCTCTCTGAAAGATCTAAGCAGTGTCCCCCTCTCTAGCTCCATTAAAGGCAATCTAAAGATGCCCTGCCCATTGGTCAGAGAGGAGCGGTGCAGTATGGAGGTAAATGGCTGTCACAGGGCCTGATGGACCTTTTCTCTCCCAATGGTCAGGCTCGCTATAGGGGAGCACTTGACCCCCATTCACTCAATTCGATTCAAAGCATGTTTGTGCCTCTGGAAAAGGAGGAAATGGAGGAGAAGGCAACTGATCCATTCTGTCTCTGTATGACAAATGACACAAACAGAGGAACAAAACCTTGCAATCTGAGCAGGGCAAGAAACTCACATTTTCCTCCACTGGTCAAAGGGACTAGTTTTTGGGGCTAGTTTTTTCAGTTAATAATGTCATTTTTGTCTTAACTTACTGACTGGATTACACTTTAAAACAAGTTATATTTCTGGACTATTCACAGTGCAATTATGTTATCACTGCATTAACAAACCTTTAGCTCAACAGTAAGCTTCATGATACCATTAATAGAACAGTATGTGTTTGACTTTTGCTATATTTAAGATATAAATTAGACATTCCTTTACTGAGACTATTGATAGGATAGATTTATGGTTTACCCTTCACCCAGAAGTACCTTTCTAAATGTTATGAATAAAAGTATTGTAGAATACTGACATACAATGCAGGCAATTTGAAAACTAGCTCAGTGTAGCTGAAATTTAAGCCTTATTAGTATGCCTACTGCACTGACAAGAACAAAAATTAATGCAATGAGACTGATCTCTGACAAGTCATCGCGATTATGAGCTAAAGGAAAGCAGCAATTATGAACACTTACTCAACAAGAAAGCTGTGAGACATCAGTGGTAAATTTGCCATGACTATAAACAGAGGAAGCAAAAAAAAGTGGTGAGCAAAGTGCCAGAATAAAGCAGAGTAAGCAGGTTAATGTGAGAGCTCAGATTGCATCCTCACTTAATTAGATCCTGTGAGTCTGGGAAAAAAAAAAAATGTTCCATTTAAACTGAGCTATTTATGGATCGAGGGGATTCGGGAATAAATGACACGGAAATCTTAATAGTTGCTTCTCACAGCAAAGCAACCAAACTACTTGCATCTATAAAGCAAAAAAACTCCCAAGCCCCTGCATGATAGGCCTATATCTACTACAACAAGACTCACCACTGATTCTGCTGCTCCAACATAATAGCAACTGGATCGGATAGCATGTGGAAAATGCATTTTAATGGCACTGATCCCGGACAGCATGGATCAAATCCATTTCTGAAAACTTCATCCATAAACAGCTGCAGTGGGCAATGTGTCAGGTAAGCCAATACGCACTTGTCCACTGTGCTGATATGCAAGTGGGAATTACGCACGAGAACTGATCATTGGTCATTTATCACCATAAAAACACGATTTACACATCAAGTGCCGAGCTGGAAAAATAACCCACATTTCGTCTATCCCACTGGATACAGGCAGCACAGCTCTTATGCGGTCTCAACAGCTGGTCTACGCCCGACAGTTATGGGCTAAACAGAGCTTGGAAACCTTCTCATACTATTATAATAACTTGTGATATAAAATACACACTGTACAGCTGTAGTCAAATGAGAAAAACGGTGCGCGAGTCGTACGGTAACTGACACACAGAGCGATACATTATAGCCGGTAGAAACATAAGTAGCAATATGCTGTATGTAAAAAAAAAAAAAAAAAGCCCCGTTCTCTACATAACGGAGAGAAGACAGACCACAAGCAGTAGGCATGAACAGCGAGCGAAAAGCAGGATAAAACTTGAAACATGTACCTGTGTACTGCAAGAGAAACATTGTCCTCAGAGGGCGAGTTGCGGTTCTGGGCTATCCTCTGCTGTAGAGACGGATTTGTGCCAAGTAAATTCCTTGAATGGAGAAAACGGCTCGTCCCTCAGTCAGTCCGCTCCGCTCGGCAGACTGGGCTGCAATGAGAGCAGGCAGCCGAGGTGGGACCTTTTAGCTACGGCAAACCCGCACTCACGACGTGCCCGGGTGGGTATGAGTTCGCAGCTCAACAAAATAGTTCGCCTCGGATGCGACGTGAAGGCGGGCGATTTACCCGAGAGAGAGAGAGAGAGAGAGAGAGAGAGAGTCAGTGTCAAACTCCTGATCTGGATCCTCTCCTGTGTAGACTGATGAATTGAATCAAGACAGAATATCGTTCACATCGAGAGCTGCCTCCTTCAGACAAGGTAGACCCACAGAAAATCACTGAATATGAGCGGGAGGTATCACTGAACACGCAGCCCAGCCTTGAGTTGAATACAAAATAAAACAGAATTTGGAAAATGGTAAGGAGGAGTTGCGCAAAGTAATAAATAAAGTCGGGTTTTAATGCCGTCAAATTCATTTAGACCAACACTGGCAGGCTGGGTCACTATAACCTCTCTCAGGTGTGCGTGCGTACGTGCGAGTGCGTGCGTGCGTGCGTGTGTGTGCGTGTGTGTTTATGAAATCGTCGGGGGTGCAGCCAAGGCACTGTAGTTTAAAAGCAAAGTAATTCTCTGTATAACTTTTGACAGAGCTATGCTTTTAAGAAAGTGTCATTCTGTGCCTTGCCAGCTGGAGGAGAAGTACGGAGAATATCAATTCAGTACCACTGCCTAGCATGCACACTGTGATGAGAGGCATTCCTGTCATCTCCATGGCTCCAGATAGACTGTAATGCTCTAAAATAAACAGATTAAGCTAAGTGCTAGACCAAATTGTTATTACTATGTGGATAAGACATGCTAAAGTTCAGCCCCATTCTCTTTAATAGTTAGTATTTGATAAAGGAGCCTGGATGCTGGACAGAAGTAAACCAATTTAATAGGAAGTTGTGGTTCAGTACAGTCTAATGGCCTATATGAGTTTGCCCACTTGATAAACACAAACATATCTGTATTCTGTATTCAACACTTCCCTCATTCGAAAACCTCCGAGCCAGTTTCTACACTGCCCTAGTGGGTCCTGTACGTTGGTACATGTTGCTGATCAAAACACAACCAAGAAAATTAGTGACATGATAAAAATGGCAAAGCAAACAGTATTACACTTCCATAATTAGGCATGAACTGCGGTACTATGACATCTAATGTGTTGTGGCAGTGGTCAGCCGGGTTGTTTATCCCCGACCTCATTAACGCTCCTCAGCCTGGTTCAGACTGGATTCTGGAGGAGATTCACACTTCACGTTTTCATTGTTTCTATTCAATTAACTTCTAAAGGCAACAGCCAAAAGTAAACAACTGCATGTCAAACAAAGTGTACCTTCCATTGAAGTTGGCATCAGATAGCGGTGAGCTATTTTAGAAACCACTTCATTTGATACTTTCTAAAGATCAAATGAAATGCTTTGTCCTGAGTATTTGTTGTTTGTGGAGAGAGCATGAAGGATACGGATGAGTGGTGTAAGACAGAGGAGACAGACGGCCAGCAGTCATAGGCTACATGTGGTTTCAAAGGCAAGGGCTATATTCATGATGTGATCCCCAAGCACTGATCCATTGGCAATTTTCTTAGACAAATTTAAACAACTTCTTGTCATGCCCCCTTTGTAAAAAAAAACGAAGAAAGAATATATATATACTGGCTAAAACTGAGGTTCAATAGTAAAGCTCTAAAAGCTTATGACACTTGAGTTTTAGAAGATATCTGCTGGGTCAAACTATATTCTCTTTTGCCCCACCAATAAGCCTGCCTCCACTGCTATCACAAAACAATTTTAAAGGTAAATAAAAGTATTTGCCAAAGGCCAGAGTGCTATTCCTCTTTTCTGAAAACTCAAAATTGCTCTCAATTTCCAATCCAGAAGAAGTGAAGTCAGAACATGACTCTACAAGAGAGGACTGATTCAAAGTGGAGTTAGGACAGTAGCGTACTATAATGTGTCTTCCATCCACTGTCAGCAAATGTTCCCAGTATTGATTTTCTAAACAGCTTTGATTCAATTAGAGAAATACATTGGGTATCTTCTTTGGCAAATAGTACTGTTGTTTGCTGAATATACACAGTTATTTCCTGGAACTGAAAACTGAATGTTTACAGTCAGCTGTTGAGGATGACTAAAGCAAATGTGTCAAAGCAACACTAAATAAAATATACACTTTAGTCTACTTTAAGTGTAGGCTAAAGTGTCGGTTATGGAAAGTAAGGCTTGACAGATCCTATATGCTGATAATGCTGGCAGTACAACTGTATAATTAAGCAGCATCGTTCTCCTAACAATGTTTTCTTCTCATATGCAGTGCTATTGTTTAGGCTAGAGGTTTTCCAATTTTTTAACTCCATCCCACACTTTCAAAATAAAACTGTTTTGACAGGCTGTCATGCAGACTAATCTAGTAAAATTGACCCTGGTTTTATGCAACCAACCTGTTAGCCCAAAATGTTTTATTCAGTCTACCTTACGCTGCGGGTACTTGGAAAGGCTTTAGAAACATGACACAGAATAATGTGGGGACCTATTTTAGTCTTCCTCTGACATTTGGGTTGCAGCCCAGTCAGAAAAACGCTGGACTAGACTGCATTCTATGTTCCATCATAGAAAGCAATAATGATCGGTTAAGTTGGTTAGTTAAAAAATGAAAAGACATACACACACATTAGCCAGGTCTAATGGACACTTACTTGAAAACCCCAGACACAAAATAATATTATTAGTCAGGAGGAGTTTATATGAAGTAATTAATTATCAATATTAGGATATCAAAACATGCAAAGCAAACTGCTGTGATAGTTGGCTTTTTCACTTTACATGTTTTCACCCGAAAAGACGTCATAAATAAACTAAATGCTTTCCAGGCAGAATTCAATTACCCCCGTCAGCCAATAGTAATGAGTAACAGCCAGTGCATGCTCTCATTCAATTTCTGTGTCCCTGGGGAACGATGTTTGTTTGATGTCTTGATTTTTTTATTTTTTTTAAAACAATGATGTTCTTTCTGTGGCCTGCTTAGTGTAGCAAAACATTCAAATCAAACACTAATTTGACTTTATGCCTCAGCAGATGAAAGCAGCCTTCATTTGCTTTTATGGCTTCAGTGGGAACTTGTGCTTTAGTGACATTACAGTCCTCTTTAGTCAAATAAACTGCCTCACTTGAAAGTGAGGTGAAATAAATCAAAGTAATTCTGGCTGGAACATTTTTATCATTTCCTTCAAAATTAAGGGTGAAAAAATGCCATCTCAGAAGAGTTGCAGAGAAGCCAAGTTTTCCTTCACCTAGTCATGAGTGTAATTACAAAAAGTGGCGTCAATGGATGTCTTCCAGCTCATTTCAGTTTCACATATTAAAGCAAAAATATATATAGTAGTTGACCTGCTCAGAACTGATCTGATTATAAATTTGTTTTGTTAACAGGTAAATCTGTCATCTCATGAATTATTCAAATTATTCTATTATCAAATTCTGTATTTTTAACAAGGGCTTTGAGAGTATTCCTATATGTATGTAATGCTTTTGGTGATGAGACGAGATATTCCCCTGTTAACTAAACAAATTCATGACTATTTGTCCCGAGATGTTTCTGCACTGTTTTTCTGCCTTTAGAAAATCAGACACTTTGTCAACTCACAGTCCTGTTTTTTCTGGGTAATAGTGTGTCATGCTATCCCAATATGCCCTTTCCAGTCAAACAAGAGGGTTCAGGTAGCTGCTCCATGAGACCTTCAGAGAGTAAAAGAGGATGATATTTAAAAGATTCTGCTCAGTGGAAAACCTGCCAGTTTTAAAGACTGCAGTGGTATTTGGTATCATCCATTTTGAGATCAATGAGTGGTGCGGTTATAGCTCAGGCAGGAGTGAAAAATGTCACTTCTGAAGGTTGATAGTGTTTCATTAACTCCACTGCCCTCTATGGAGGAAACGACAGCCAGCACATGATTTTGTGCTTTGGATGAGGGAAACCTCTGTCTTTTGGGTTCTTCCTGGCTATCTTTGACCTCTATCTTCCTTAATCCTTCCCTTTCTAATTACCTATCCTTTCTTTTCCTCCTCCCTACTTACCTCAACATCCATGCCCCCTGACTGATGGTTAGCAGATGATCATCTGGACAGGAAAGGTTGAGGTGACTCCCCAGCCAGAGTCACACCTCATTAACTGAGCTGCACAGTGTCCCAGTACACAGACTGGCATATTCCTAGTTGGATGCATTTAATGAGTGGAGGGGAGTGAGAGGGCATCATAAAAAGTAACTGTAGCCAAGGTTTTTTGCATTGCAAAACCTTTTTAGCCACATTTTTCCTGGGGTGAGAGGACAGAGCTAGGTGCCTTGATGATGGCAGCGTCTGTTTTGGAAATTGGATTAGGCTAAATCCAAAAGGAGGCCAGGCGTTTCTCTAGAGAATTTTCCCCCAGCATGAATATTGATGGAAATGGGTCTCCAACAGAGTGCAAAACAACTGTTAACCCCTCTCCACAGTTGAAATGTTAACAGCACAGGCTCCCCCACCATCATTCACAGTCAGAAGATCACTTGACTCAAACATCACTCATACACACCACCACCCGTATAGGGGCAGGGACAAAATATATTTGTTTGCTCTACAAGTTAGGCAAAAATCTCATTAAAATGCTGCAAGTCCCCTGATACAAGCAAAAGTAGTCCATGAGAGCAAGTGGGCACTCTAATAAAAATAACATTTTGACAAGCTGGTTGTGATCCCTGGAACCAAATGTACCATCAGCATTCACAGGCATCAAATACATCGGCCCATGGTCAACATTAACACAAGGTAATCTTACATAGCCACACCTCTAGCTCCCACCAAGAGGTCAGTGGAAAATCACGTTAGAGAAAGTGGGATAACGGGTGCAGAGTTTAAGGTCGCAATTTGATTGCCTCTCAGTCTGAAGAACACTTCTTGCACATGCCCCCGCAGGAGGCATTTTTTATTTGTTTTTCTGACTGGGTAGGACAAGTTCTCAATTGCTACAACGCTAGCTACTAAGCCTGCTAAATTACAGCAACCTGTGAATACAAATGGATGAAAACTTAAGACTTAATTCTGTTTTGCCAGAAGTAGTACACTCACTACACCAGATACAGCTGATGAAGCCATTACAGTTCTCAGTTTGAAAACTCTACTGAATGGCAAAGACGTAATGGTGTGTTTACCAAAAACCTATGATAAAAGTTTGTTTTACAGAGCATGGCTGACAGACGGTGATCTATTATTTACTGTTTAATGGAGAGCACTATAAAAGTTCTATAATGTGGTTAGCACTTTCAATCATAGTCTGCGGTATCACAATGCTTCTCCGTTTAGTTATTTTCTCCTCAAGAAAACTATCAGAGGTGTTAGGCTCTGTGGCTAAAGCATCTGTCTCTCATGCTGAAGATTACATGCGAGAGAGAAACCTATAGTATTAGTGGTCTGTTCTTCGATGCCAAAAATAGTGAAACATGTAGCCATTTTGAATGCCAAAGGAATCGCAGCTGCATATGCGGGTCAAAGTATGGAGGAAGATGGCATAATTGTCAATGGAGAGTATTCTTTTCGGAGAAATGGAGGAGACTCCTTCAAACAATATTGTTCCGATAGTGATTCAAGAGTATGGCCCATTTATAACATAGCTAATAGCCACATGCATCTCCCAAAATAATGGAAACCACATATTTTTCTATAAAACATTGCTGAGTTGCCACAATAGATGCCACATGTCGTTTAAACCTCACCTTTGCATTTGCGCTTCCATTGATAAAAGCTCTGATCCTCTCCACCTAACTAGCATTTCAATCACATTTTATTAGAAGACTGTGACATTTTGTACATACTGCTATTGGAAAGCCATCTCTTAACATGACAGGTCCCATGATCTCTTCTAAAGCCTTGATGAAATCTGGTCAGTCATTTGGTGCTTTGCCTTGCAAACTATTATGTTTATTCTTTTCACTGGAAGCATATGCTTTGCTACAAACACGACAAACATCCAACTCTTTAGATGGGGTTTTTCCCATTGATTGCATCATGCATCATCTTCCAGAAAACTTGTTTTATTGGTTAGCCAACTGTACTAACTTCCTCAGTTGTTTCTACAACAGTAAAAAAATGAGCACCATTGCAGAGCTCAACCCAAGCAAAGTTTGAAGTTTGAATGTTGACAGTACCCTACAGCATTGGCACCCTTTTCTAGCCAACTGCTTAGTTAAAACTTCCAGTCCTCTTGATATGAGCCAAAGGTGTGTCTATGTGATTTGAAAACAAGGGTGCCCGACTCAGTTCTTGCTCAAGTTTAGGTTTCTAACTCGCTGGAAAAAGGACAAAAGAGAAACATGACCTGGCAGCAACTACATCTTCCTTGAACCCTTGTGTTACAGGTCCTAAAAACTCAACCAGACAGCAAACAAAATTATTCTGAAACCCATATCATCTCTGCTTATGGCTCAGTCAGCTCATTCTGCGGTCATCATGCATCAGAAACAGATTTATTAGCATCACTTTTCTCCACTTACAACATTCCAATGCTAGTCACAACTTGAGACGAAGACACTGAAGCATTCCACATGCAGCACAGCATCCTCTGCCCGGCCCTCCACCTCACACGCTCTTCAATTAAGAGGGTGTGGATAGCAAAGTCTGAACCAGTTGGAGACCACAGAAACAGCATAAATCTTCAGCCGGCGGTATACTTACTACAAAGTCAAACTTGCCCGAAATAGAAGTGCAGTCGAACACGTCACCACATACAAATCTGTGTATATTCTCTGTGGCTGTGTATTTTTCGTTTGTTTAGACTCCACACCAGTGGGGGTATATGAAGGCTAAAGAAGTAACTGTAATCTACAGAAGCTAGCAGTGACAAAAACTCAGAACTACAATAACAATGGCTGCGGTGAAAGAGCGTCAAGGCGACAGGGAATATTAGAAGCCATTTGATTGGTCCTAAAGTTGCATATACGCTCAAACAGGCTCAGTAAGCCTAGCCTCAAAATGATTTTGAAGAGCTGACCACAAGATGTTAGCATGGACATGTGAACAAAGGCAGTGAACCAGAAAAGGAAATGGGAGATGCTTTTCCATGAAGCAATACAACCAAACCTGTGATATTTTAGACCTATTGATAGGGATGTAATAGGGATGGGGAGGAATGCATCATGGAAAAACGTTTGCGATTTCAGCTAGGGGCTTAAAATCTAAAAAATTACCTTCAGAATGGCCTTTTCTCTTTTGCATTGTTTGAACACTAGAGAGTGCAAGACTAGCAAGTTTTAGCTTAGGATCATCACACTTGCAATGAGCCCAGCTGAATTCAATACTGTGTAGACATTGTAGGCGACAAGATGGACTCAGGCAAAACTGAAATTGAGGAGTTTTGCCAGGACAAGTTTTAATGCTGTGTGGCAGCATTTTGAGTTTCCAATTAAAGAAGAAAACTAGGGATGCAGACTTTTTACTAACAACGGCAATTTATGTGTGCGTGTTTGTTGAGGTGGGTGAGGTATGTTGTGTATAGGTACAGTATGTATGTGTATGTGTATGCATGTATGTTTGTTTGTATGTTCCCAATCCCTGTCTAGGAAATGTGCTACATAAATAAAAATGTACATACTTACTTTACTTACTTAATTTAAAAGGGCACAACAAGCATAACTAGTAAGATTCCAATATAGTGTTTAACAGATGGTTCTTATGGCTGCATGACATAGCTGGCCTATCTACGTGTGAATAAATCATACGTTTTATCCAAATATAGTAATTATATGTGCATGATAACTGAGGTGCTAACTCAACTATTGCCATTGGTAGTGCATGAAAAGTTTTTCATTGCAGCAGCACAGGTGCTACCTTCTGTCCAGTATATTAAATTGGTTCTAATCTAGGATCATAGGCTGTGAAATTCAAAACACAACATCAGAAATGAACTGTCAGTGCCAGATGGACGACATGCCTGCGCTACTAACGTCCTGCTGACTGCCGCAAATTGGCTCATACTTTTTTATGGCACACTTTCAACCGCTTTTCTGATCTAGCAACTGAATTTCTTTTTTTTTTTGTTTTTTTGATCAAGCAGTTGAAGCGATGGTGATCGGTCAATCACTGATGTCCTATTTAGCACGTTTATCAGCCGATTACGATCAGTGGCCGATCGATCGATGCACCCCTAAAAAAACGGCAACAAGACAACTGACAAGACAAAGACTGCTTGTAAGCATTGTAAGAGAGCCTTGCCTCACACTACAGGTAACACTAGCAACTTGCTGCACCATGTACAAAAACATCACAATTTGTACAATGAAAAACTCCAGTTGCTGCCTGCAAAGGCTCTTCAGGCTTATTTGGAGATTAAATTGGTTTTAAATTTGATCTGAACAGACATTAAAAAGTCAAGTTTTAAATTTAACTTGCAGAAACCTGGAGTCATCCTGTTTATGGGTTGTACTTTTGTTTGTTTTTATTTTCACTCAGAAATAAAAGGGTATTTTTTCAGTCATAATCATCTTAATTCAGATTTTGTTTGAAATATTGAGATAATATCGAACCGTGAACATGAGCCGCGAGCATCGCATTTGAACCGAACCGTTAGGTGAATGTATTATTACATCCCTAGCTATTGCAGACGGTCACGCAGTGGGGGCTGGTGTGCAAAGAATTCAAACAGTTCTGCCAGCGAGCCTGTGCATACTGTCGAGTGACGAGTCTGAAGCTTTTTCCACAAACATGTCCTTTTGTTCATACAAACCTGGTGAAATGTGTTTCCACAGCAAGTATACCATGGCCTTAAGTCAGTGTTCAATTAATAAAGAGAGGGAAACTTGACATCTTTATAACCTCACAAATTGACCTGAGACTACTTCAAAAGTGCCCAATGCTCCTGAATGGGGAGAGCAGAGATTGCTGGATAATTAAAACCGCTGCAAGCAAATAGACCTGATAGAAAAATCTGCAGGATAGAGGGTGAAGAAAGAGAGAGAGAGAGAGGACACAAGAGGGAGAGCAGACCAGACAAGCGGGAGGGAAGGAGAGAGGCCAGATATTAGACAGAGCATTCATTATCACCTGACCGACCTGCATACCGCACTGTGTGAGAGTAATAGGAAAGGACACGCTCATCGGCCAAAGCCCAGCAAGAAATGAGCCTTTCATTCCCCCTTTCTTTCCTCTCTCCCTCTCACTCTGTCACTTTCTTACACTATTCACTTTCTATTCTTATAGTTATTCCCTTACCCCATCTTTCCCTCTCTATCCCTCCCAATGCAGCACTACTTCTGCCTTCCATGCTTCGTTGAACCTCTGACATTAAACCCTGTGATTGTTCTGAGTTCAAGTGAAAACACTTGCACACGCTGCGCTGTAATATTGCACTGCCATTCACCTTTATAACCCTGTAAATAATTATATACTTACCAACACTGTGTTCTCTATTTTGGTCTTTCAACTGTTTGCCCCCATGCAAAAGAACAGATTTCCTGATACTGATAGCTCAATGGGGAGACCATGGTACTAACACTGCCAAGGTTAGGGTTTGTTTTCCACATGCTAAAAAATGTATGCACTCATAGTACTGCAAGTTGCTTTGGATAAAAGCGCCTGTCAAATGGCCTATTTTATGTTATATTTGCATATCTACCTTCACCAGATGAAATGAGCCTTCACTTTCATGTGATTTTTGTGACAGGAGTGTGTGTGTGTCACTACTTTCCATGTCTGAGTGCTGTGTGAATCATATCTGTAAGCTTGAATGAGATTAACACAGTTTGAATCAGAAGCCTTGACACTAAGAAATAAATGAGAGGACACAACCCGGTTTTGATGTCGACACAAAAACGAACCAATGTCAACACGGAAAACCCAAATACGATCAAAGGAAAAGAATGAAAACCCGTGAGAGAGTATGGCATGTCCAGAAGTTAAGGCAGATGAGAAGAATTGTTTATAGATTTAAGGAAAGACCACTAGAGGGGCAGTGACCATGTTATCAGGTGTGAAGCAAAGATGCTGCCAGCAAATCTACTTTGTGCTGTGGAATCTCAACAATCAACCTGCCGTCAGAATGACCGCTTCTGGTGCTTTAGAATGTAACTCAGTGAACTTACAAACACACACACAAACACATGCACACTTACAAACACACACACGCACATACACACACAAGCCTCTTACCTGCAACACGGCTTGATCTGTAGTCTTTGTACATCCTAGAGGTGCGGTGTCGTGTGTGATCTCAGCCTCTCTAGACTTGTAGCAAATCTGTTTTGGAAAACAACAACAAGGATAACAAAGGTCTGATCAGTCACTGTTGGTTCTGTTTAGAAACGTACCGCAGAAGAGAGTCTTACGCTACAACCCGGCAACCCCGACTTATCTATTCTGTAGCCGTTTAAGGACGCTGAGAGGACCGGGTAAGAAGGGCTACAATAAAAAGGGTTTTGTCTTGAATAGAGAAAGAAGACAAACAGAGGAGAATGTAATTCATCCGCTTCTCCGAGAGGCACGACCTCCCTGCTTTGTGGAGCAGAGGCTCATCGGAGCCAGAGAGGGCTCTGAGGCTCGGGAGGGTCCCATTGACTGCATTATTAACACTCAAACTGGGGGATCGGCATAGAGGAAATACAAAACGCTGCCAGAGGGATGTGCAGAGAATTCTGTAATGCATTTCCTTCCACTGAGAGGGGCCCTGAGGGTGTCGTGATGACCAGAGTAATTGGCTTTCTCCAGCTATGATAATCTGCATCAGTCATGCCATGCCAATACACTCTCAGGCCACTGAGAAGGTCACAGCGATCCCCAAACTTCACTCCACTCTGCTCACAGCCACCCCTGAATTCCCACTGGCAGAACACACAAACAAGAGATTTATTCTGCATCAGTGGGATTTTACCTGCCTCTTCAGTTCAGTGACTTGACAAGTTTGACTTTTTATTGCTAATATTTGCCCTTTTGACTTTGAATTGCAGCATTTGTGAAAAAAATACTTATGACTCTTTGGTCCCACAGAAATGCATTTACCTCTAATTTGCCCAACATATCTTGATTTTTTTGTTTTGTTTTTTTGGTAGAAGACTACAATACTCTGACGTGTTTAAGATCAAACCAAATGAAATCCCCCCCCCTCCCTCACATAGCCTTTCATTCTCTATCCAACCTCTCATTGAAATGCCAGAAGCCAAGCGTGAGAAGTAGTGTGTGAAAAACTTTGATCTGCAATGTTGTTTTTTTTTGTCTCAAGGTAAGGCATTGATATACATAACATGCTGCCTCTGTTGTCCATTCCTACAGCGCAGCCTGAAGAGAATTTGTGTCTCTACTTTCATGTTCTTGCAGCCATTCTTCTGTGACCTGTTCCTGCCCTATCAGTGGCATTGAGGTAATGTAACAGTGGAGTTGGGCCTCAGTCAGTTCTGCCTGAGAACAAGAACAAATCCTGGCTCTACTGGCTTGGTCCCAGATGGAAGCATGGCAGTGAATTATGGGCAACTGTTCTGATCTATCAGACTATGTTACTGAGCCAATGAAAGGTAAAACACTATATATATATTATTGCCAGATTTTTAAAATCACAATCATGGTGTTTAACTCACCAATTTGCACTTTTACCAGCATTAGAATTGCATTAGAAAGTGTTGTGGTCTACCCACAACACTCCATCGATGCTCAGCTTCAAAGACACACCTCTTCCTGGCCCCCTGAGCCAGGGCAAGCCCAGGTTTAGCTCCAACACAGCGACAAAACTGTTCATTACTTTTACCTTCCCTGTCACAGTGAATAATGGCCAACAGGACAGAAACAACAGCAGTGTTGTCAGAGTCCAAACCCCTTAACAAGTTTCCTCTTTATGAAGGGAAACTGGCCAGAAACACGGGCTGTGAAGTAGATTCCAATAGACTCTAGTCTTTTCACTTATATATTTGTCTAAAGTGCCATCAAAATCCATAATGAACTGTCGTTTTTTAACACTGGTGACAGTTTTGTGAAGTCTCCAAACAAACGGATATGATTCACCAGAGACAATCTGATGACATTTGATGAACCTCTAGAACTTATTATATGGCGAGTAGATGTTTATGAGTGAATGCCCAGTCATTTGCTCTTATCCGCCTGATTTCAATGTTGAAAACAAAGTAGAATGAATTAAAAGAAATTTTGAGGCCGAGAGAAACAGAACAATGCCTCAAAACAGTGACTTGTGCTCAGGCTCCATGAAGCAGACACATTTTCTATAAATACCAAACAAAAAAAACATCACCTTTGGCAGAAACAGAACCCTTATTTCTTACATGATGGTCTGCAGCCCTTGTTCCCCACATAATGGCTTGTTAGGGCAATGTCAAAATCCAAAAGTGTGTAAAAATGTTACTAATTAATCAAATAGAGTGCTGGTCCTCGACTGAGAAAAGCAAACAACCTAAATATTGTTTTTGTCTTTGTTGACTCGAATAAATGTTACAGTTATGGATGAGTTATGGCTTGCCCTTTTAACTCTGCACTAAATTATCCTGGTATGAACTTTAACTTGAGTCTGACTTAGTTCAACCGTAAATAGTACTTGAGGTGCATGTCAGCCAGGCTAATGCAAAACAATTAGACCTACTATTATTCTAATGTCCAACACACTACTGTAGTGTGTTGTAGTAGTGTGTTACTCTTTTCCAACACACTACTGTACAGTAGTATACCGATAAACAGCAGAACAGAATAACAGCTCATTCTGTACAACATGTTGCATTAATTTGTGATGCAGGACCTAAACCTTGTGGCCCAGGCACTTCGATCTGTAGGTGAAACACCGAGTGGCAAGGCAGAGAAAATGCCGAGAGCAGACCATCCACCACCACAGTAATGACAAGTGCAAAATGAAACTCCAGCCCCTAAGAAATCACAGCTAATGAGAAGAATTACACACATACCCGCTCCCATTGTGAGTAGGACAGAGGAATATAGGTTAACATTTCACCATCAAAACCACATTAGCCCAAACTTTGGAAGAATTATGACAGTCATTTTGATCTGAAAAAAAATATCAGTTTTCTTAATTGGAGAAATAAAGAAAATCCTTTTTTTCAAAGGCATTGTAAGCACAACAACAAATGGCACTCATCACTCTTGAAGCACCCACGTTCCTAACACATTTACTATTACAGACATTTTTCATTTCTACCCACCCACAGTCCTTAAATATTTTTTGTGTTAGGAAGAATTCAAGTTGCTAACTAGAGCAAATGTGTAGCCTAATGATTATGAATGAAGCAGAGGTCTGGGAAGGAAGAAGTTTCACATTTTTCTTTGAAATCCATCTCTGAAATTGTGATTCAGATCCAGGCTTAAATGCAAGCTTCCGACTGAGGACAAAGGCTACAGAGAAAAGTGTGTTGTGCAGACAGTCTTGCTGAGACCATGGATGCTATTAAAATGGAAAAACAGATATATTTTTTCTCGGGGAAAAGAAGAGAAATATACCCTGAGCTATTTCTCAAAATGCGAAACGAGGCTTAGACAATCAGCTAGGCAACTAGTTAGTGCAACACAATTTCCGTAAATTGATGAAAGGTGTGATGATAGTTTGGTGTCATTTTGTAGTGGTCAGAAATATGTCTCGGGGGGCATTGCACACGCAATGCTTATTGATGATTGTTCATGTTTAACTGGTAAATCAATAGGGCAAATGGGAAACAATCTGTCAGTTATACTGCTTCAAAATACAATTCAATGTAATGTTTCTTGTGCGCCCTCCCTACATCAACCTTAGAGCTATTCATTATCATTCAGAGGGTGTTTTGAGTTTTAGCCTAGACTACGTGTATTTTCACACGTAGCTGAGTGCATTAGTCATCTTGACGAATTCTGAATGAAAGCACAGAGGCCAGACACCTGTGTCTAGCAGAGATCAGAGGATCCCCTCGGTGAAGAGAGGATTATCAGAGTCAACCGGCCCACATTGTGATGGAGAAGGGAGATACCACACAACAGCTCATACAGGTCCATTCATCTTCTGTCTCCACAGTTGGGAAACAGCAGCCCAGAGCGGCAAAAGCCAACACAGACTCTGCATCAATTCCCCAGCACTGGATTAATCATACTAACTTCACCAGAACTGATCCATACTTCACAAGCAACCCTCTCGTCCCTTTCCTTTCCTGCAACTGTGCCTCAGCCTGCATGCTTATCTCTGTGATGAAGTACCTCATCTCCTACACAGAGGCAACAAAAAGAGGCTTGCAGGTTTTTTACATTTGTTTGAAAATCATGGAAATGTGTACAATGCATTCAAGTAGGGTAAAAAGCAGAAGTGCTCATAAATAGAACCATGTGTGCTTTGTTGAAGTAAATACTGAACACACTGAAGAGCTGTGCTCATTATGCCATTCACCCCCTTAATGTTGCACAGCTAAGCTACACCTCCACCAATAATTATATTTGTTGTTGTGATGGTATTGTGTCAGCCTCTACACTATGGTCATAAATTTAGCAGTGGGCTCAACACTTGCAATCTACCTACTGGTGTAATTTCTTTTAAAGCTCCAATAATGAGCTTTTTCTAGGACACAATCCTATTTTGCTACTTTCGGATTTCATCTTTTACGATCACTAGTAAAAGTATTATTAAATGACCAAATGTTTATTTAGTTGTTTAGTTATTTAGCTGTCTATTTTTACATTTCAGCTTCAAAATCCACAGTTATCTTTCGTTTTAGAGAGACGTCCATCATTCAAATCTCCCACAGCTTTGTTTGCATTCTTACTGTGCCAACCAGCACTTGTTCAGCCAACAAATAAAGTGATTACCAGCACCTTCAAAATGCGAGCCGACACGGCACCCATTTTCCTGAATAATGTCTAAATATGTAAAATCCACTGTTTATTCTCTTCCTCACCCTGTGCATCTCCTCAAATAAATGACTGTCTGCTTTTCTTTTTTTTGCCACCTGCTTCAGCCATCTTCTCAAACAGCAATCAGTGAAAGATCCATAACAGTGAATCTAATTTCGAAAGTGGGCTTATATAATGATGCCTGGAAAATATTATTCTCTAGATGCAAATATTATTTGTAATTTTACACCAGCAGTCTACCTTTGAGACTCCTTGACCTTAGCTTTTCAGGAATGCCAATCAAACAGCAGTGCAACGTGGCGTGAATATTGTATGAGTACCTGCTGTAGTTGTGTGACCTCCTTCCATTCGTTGTTGACAACTGGCGAACTGAGTGAAGCATGCTGGTGTCTTTTGAGGTGATGTACGCTACTTTTTGTAGAGAAATTATTATCCTCATGTGTCACTGTCATGGCAACTAACTGCCGCTGCAAGCAAAGGGCTGATGCGCGACATTAGAATATTGTTTTGCAGAGGATTCATTTAATTTCATTGCGTGTGATTCAATGGAGGAAAAAAGAGCATAATTTTCAGCATCCATGAGTCACAGAAGAGAGTAAAGATAAAATAAATGATTGTGTTTACTCAATGCTATGTAGCCTATGTTGGCTTAATTCTGTGGAGAAGCAGATTTAATGGACTATATCTTGGGGTTGTCTGGGAATTAGGCAGCTTGTGGGTAGAGGAATGAAACACTTTTTTCGCTGAATATATGCATTAATTGTTGCCATTACTAAACGCTAGCCCTATCTTCTGGGAGAAACTAATGGTATCACATTAACTCTCTGCAGCATTCGATTGCACAGGAATCTCCAGTTACTGCTCTGCAACAAATGCACCTATCGCTCATGGTTTGCTTCAGCATATCCATAGATACAAACAGGAATGTAAAACCGCAGATGATCATTATGTCATGGTATTGTGTAACTGAATAATAGAGCTTGTTAGATTTTTGGATTTTTTTTTACACTGAAAGGAAAGAAAGAAACACTTGCTCACTGAGAGACTCATTCAGCTACAAAGATGCTGAACTTGCACAAATCATCTAAAAACACAAGTCTGATTCTAACATAGAACATAAGAGTATTTGGTACCAGGTATCAGTCAGGGCACACATATTTCACCTACAATAATCAGTCATATTTGCATATAAGTCTTGAAAATAATAACCTTTATATATTCTATAACTCTGTCCAGATCAATAAACGCTATAAAGAACTCCCAATGGTTTATATAAGGTTGAAAAACATATAACATGTGAACGCTCTATCCGAAACAGTTCATGTTGTTGCCGTTGTTACAGACAGGATAAAAAAAGGTGCGAGTACATGTGTGTTTGGGAATGTGTGCTCACCATTTGTTCTACTCTCGCTGGTTAATTTTATAAGCAAACTGATAAACAATTCCTTTTTGACGAGCATTATGGCCTTATACAGTAGTAACACATTAGGGACATGGAAAACCCTTGCATTGTCAAATACTGTATCACAAGTGGTTTCTGGGAATTAACACATCCAATCTATTACTGTATATTGTTATTTCTGCCATTCTTTCCCTACATCCAAAATTTACAATAACGCATGTCCTCTGAAGTCAAACCATCGATATACTACAGCATCTATATAACCACATAAAATACATACAAAATACATACAATAAAAGCTATACATGTACTAATAAAAACACAGAGGGACCTGTTCTCACTCCAGGCGAACTATGTGGTGCAGTGTTTGTTAATGAGTCCCTGCTGACATGCTGAAGAGATGACTCTGTCAAGCTTTCCTACACACAGGGAAACAAGACATGTTTGAAAGCTGGCAGCGGCATCGTGCTGCAAGATATGATGCCCAGATATAAAAATGGTTGTAATAAAATGAATACACAAAAACACCGCAGCAGTCATCTGTGCTCATTGTGTGTATTAAAGATTTTGTCATAATATTTGTTCAGTTAACAAACTGATTAAGAAACATTGTTTGTATGGAGAAGGTTTAAAAAACTGTTGACATTCCCTTTATACAGCAGTGGGGGATATAATGGTAGAAATGGCACAGCAGGAGATATGTATGGATTTTCTCCATACCATTTCTACCAACTGATGAGTCACTTGTGAGGTCGTGTTGACATTAAACTATAGATTTAACATTACGCATGTCACATGTCACATGTCACAAAAGATTAACAATACTTAGGCTGGGCAACGAGCCAGAGAGCAGCGAGAGGGCAATGAGAGGGCAGTGCGAACAAAGCAGGCGGATCTGCTATTCCCCAGCCAACCGATGATCAAAGAGGGAGAACTTGTTAAATGAATGGTGCATCTTCCATCACTTGGATGGACCTGGTTCAGATTGAAAACTCTGATGTTGTGCAGAAAACAATTTTCTGCGAATGTCAACAGTCATACCCAGGGGGCCAAAACATATAAGTACACCATTTTTTTAATCACACCTAGACATGAAACAAACTTGTAAGTACGAGGAAGCAAGAAGCAAGAAGCATGCAGGCATCCTCAAGCGCATGTGGAAATGGTATTCTAAGGATATTGAAAAACTTGCAGAGGCCTATAGCTTTGGTATAGTGGCTGTTAAAGTGTTACATAAAAAAAAAAGTGAAAATATTTCAGTGTGTATACAGAATATGAAAGTAGCTGCATTTTTGGGCCCTTTTGGCCTTGGTAATCAAATGTTTTTCAATTGAAATTGCAACAAAAATAAAGTAATATATATTGTCACCATCCAAAACACACACACAGTACCATCAGTTGTCGCCCATATTGCCCATGGACACATGGATAGATAGTACTGATGTCTGAGATATCCATGGGGGGGTCATGTATGGTGAAAAAAAAAGCATTCTTCATGTTACAAAATATGGGTGATAAAGAAATTAATGACCCTAGCCCAGCCTCCTTTCATAGTAATTTGTAATCTTTCTGAGACACAAAAGCACCGTAACTGACAGCCTCAGTGCTGGTTATAGGAGACAACCTCATTGACTGGACCGCTCCACTGAAGGCGGGCTTGGGAGAGCCTTTCACTCCGTTATTTACGAGTGGGCTGGGAGCCAGTGCGTCTTGTTTAACAACCATAGCCACGTGTTCTCTTTGCATCCATGGCCAATGAAGAGGCTGGGGAAATCATTTTCTCCCCGTCTCTCTCTCTCTCTCTCGCTCACACACACACACGGTGAGTTCCAGCCCCGGACAGAATTTGGCAGTGCCAAAAAGACATTGAATTTCGCTCAAAAGAAAAAAAAGAAAAGAAAAAAAAAGGAAAAATAAACATTTAATACCAGCTGGAGAAGCAGAGGCAACTGTTTAGATGGCCAAATCATTACTGTGTGTATTAGTTTCCTTCCAGAAAAAAAAATAAAAATAAAAATCACAGGCATCTGCCATTGGTTTATCATGTTAATTAGGCAAACTCTGACAAAGAGAGAACAGAATGACCATATTCATAATTGTGGCAAAGAAGTTGAATGACTAACTAGAGATGGTAATAAAAACACACAATGTTGCGTCACCATTCAGGAAAAGTTAAGGCTTTATTATCTCTAAAATAAGCCTTAAAATGGTAGCTTTTGGGTAATAGAGGCAAGCTTATTCTAAAAAGTTTGATTATTAGAATCTGCGGTGGTTGTACTGGCAAAATCCCTGATGTGAATGTGTGCAACTGTGTGAATGTGTATCCGGGTATGGCTGGAAACGAGCAGCGATGTTGACTAACCCTTGGTAAATAAGGGTACAAAAAAGCAGTCTTGCGTGTGAAGGAGTAGATGGGGCTCAGCTCTCCCTGTCACGAATACTCATGTCAGGGAAGAAAGGTAGGAGGGCACATGTATATACTGTAGAGGGGGAAGAGAGGAGACAGGGAGGCCAATACTGCTGCTAAAAGGCAGACACTCCCATCTTTATGCCTAATGTCTCCCTACAGCTTGAGACAGGCGCATAAATATTAACGAGGGAAAATCATTATCAAGTAGGGAATAGTCATGAAGGGACTTTCCTCTGTGATAAGTCTGAAAAGAAGTTCAAATTATACCTTATCTAAAGAGAATCAATCAAAGTACACATTTCTGGATTATGAACAAGGAGTCACTCAGTAGTACCAGGAGATATTTAGAGGATTTTTACTACAGTATGGAAACCTTTGATAAACTCTCTTACATCGTGGCAAAGATGCCTCTAAGTGCCGTTCCTCAGGGAAACTATAAGAGACTCACTGACTTCAAGATGGTATTGCCCTGTATTACTGTTACTGTGCATTGAAATATTATGTATGTGGGATGCGGAGTAAGTCATAAGAAATGACCACAATGGCTTTTTTCCTTGTTTTCCTCCTCTTTATTATTTTTATTATTGCCTTATTTATTTATTTAGTTAGTTTACTATATTGTTTTTGCTCTGAATAAAGTAAATGAAAAGTTGGAACTTCAGAAGTGCGTTGTTGATTGGCACTTCAGTGTATGTTTTTTGTGCTCCAAGGCTCCACAACAAAAAAAATAAATAAATGTTGCTGTCACTCATAATAATGAAATAACACTCTCCCTTCTCCCAGTCAGAGATTTCAGTCAAATAACTGCAAGTTATGAGGAGACATCCTCATTCAGCTGGTCCATTGTGTGTTCCCTCCAGGCCCAGACCAGAGTGCACAGCCTTTTGATTGAAAAGCTGATGAGTCTGTTCTGCTCCATATTTTAAGCTCGAGTCTTAACGGCTAATTACCTTGTCTCAACACTGAAGCCACCTCTGATAAGAGGTATGAGTTGCTTCGAATGAAAAAGAGGAACTGTGTAGCACACCACGCCATAATTAAACCTCAAGATAGTTAGGTCTTCAGGATCTGGGATTAAACTGCATGGCTCTTGAAATTGGGCGGCATGCTGTTATATGAAAGTCACACAATCACTTTTGAAGTGAGACTGAATTCACTTCTTAGGTTCAAGACTGTACTACAAATTACTATACAAATAAAATTCAGCCACATTATAAGGTTTTATGGTTATTCAATAAATCAGTGATGAAAATCCAGGAACAATATTAGCAACACATGAAAAGCTTCCATATCTACAAATAAGAAATAGGGCAAGTGATTTGAATAGGCTCCTGAAAATTTGAATCCATTGAATATTTCATGCTTGGCCCTCAATATTTTTGCTTACGTTAACATAATTCAAACTGTACTTTTTTTATCCTATGTTAAGCACACTCACATTTCCAATGCAGTTTAATCTCTGAACTCTGACAGGATCAGCTGATGTTTTGCGCTGAGTAAGAATGGTAATGGAGATAATAACCCATATCCATGAGCAACTACTGAATTGTTGGACTATTTGTTTAACACTGCTGCTATGACAATAAAAGACAAGGCTCTCTGTCGCTCTTAACATTCTTCTATTTCTCTTCCCACCACTTACCCCGCTGCAGTCATTCCTCTCCTCACTAAACCTAGCTGTACCTTCAAGCAAAGCATAAATAATTCATTGTCGGAAGCGGACACAATGAATACCAATTCCCTCATATTGCCCAGCACTATCATCAAGGCTGATTGCACTACCTGAGGTCATTTACTTCATCGGTGGCAATGTGTCTGCAATCCTAACCAGTCAGTTCAGCCTGCTGACACTGAGGTTAGCTGGAAGCCTGGTAGACTGACAGGCAGTCCCCTTAGACTGACACGCAGTCTGCCCAGGTGTCATGCCTTCCTGCCCGCATGATGACAAGAGGGAATTACAAAATTACATACATAAGGGGTTGAAATTGTTTTAGGTATACGGTTAGACTTGTCGGTTAAGTGCAAATTTCATAATCCGATCATGCCAGGATGCATTTAGGCTCATCAGAGTTGAGATAAACGTGCATACTGGAGATTTATCCACAAAATAGTGCAGGCTAGCATCCAGCCCTGTCGGTGCATTGAAGGAAAAGCGACAAAAAATAAAAGCCTAATTCCCAAAGGCAGCAGCCACGTTTCTGCGCCTATTTAGTTGCGTTCTAGAGCTTGTAGCCAACAGTTATAAAGAGATTAAATCTGCATTGCTACATCGATCGATATCGGCCAGTTCTGCTTACATGAAATAAACCATTGGTATCAGCCCCCAAAAAAATCCTGGTCGGAACATCACGACTGATTAGTGGTCTATAGTGCCTCCAAGGCAGGTCTAAGTCAATAGAGAAGCCAGATTCTTGAACTGCTGATGTGATTCACTAATTTACTAACCTCCTTCCAGACTGGCTATGTCAGCTACAGCACCTGAGGCCCCTTTGACTCAGACTAGTCTTGGAAGCATTATAGGTAACATAATTATGAGATGTTAGGCTATAGTAACTTGACAAATAGAAATGCACAGAAACAATATGTATCCTCTCTTTATAATCTGTGTAGACTGATGGTCTAACGTTAAGCTGAATTAAATTTAGCTAGCTAGCAAGCTAGCAGTAGAGATGTGAGGCAGCCAGGCAGCTTGTTAGCTGGTTGGGTTTGAGCAACCAGCTAGCCAAGAAATGATTGCTATCAAATAAATAATGTTCATGTGAATAGTTTACAATACACATTTCCATGTCTGGAAACATTTCTGTATATGTGCTCTCCCACCTGTACACCTAACAACAGTGTCAAGGACTGGTAAACTAAAATATTTACCTGGAAAGAATAATGTTTACCGGCCAAAATAATTAATACACAATTTTCACAGAAATGTTATCGCTATTTTGTACATGGAATCAGTACCTTGCGAAACATGTAATAAAGAAACAAGAGCAGCTTTTAACTTAAACCTTGCTCACTCACTACACAACGGATCAGATTTGTAATTCATTATGAAGTGGACTTGCCACATGGGAATAATGTTTCAACTAACTTTACACTAGTTAGCCATCCAGGCAGTAGAGAAACAGAAGTATAGACTGTACCGCTTGGTGTAGCCAATCAGGAGCCTGTGTGATACAGAGCCACTGTTTTGCTTGATTGGCTCATGGTTAGAGCGAGTGTAAGGTGGTTAGCAGGGACAAAGTTTGAAAACAGGCATACAACAAAGACTGTATATAACCAAGGCATTCAAATGTTATCTCAGAACTTACCAGGCAGTGTGGCAGGTGTCTGTAGTTGATTTATTCATAGAAAAATTGATAGACAAAATATTCATAGACAAATTGATCGACAAATTTGACCAGGTGGGTTGTATTTTCAGACCCTGCCTAATATTGTGAATAACTAGCAATGCACACTTCCGCATGTGCTTCAGCCTGTAAGTCTGCCAATGACGATGCTGTATTTTTATTTGTTGCAGTATTTTCAAAGTGTTTGGTTATTATAATTGTTTTATTATCTTCAGTACTCTCTATTTCCCTTATTCTTATCTGTCTTACTCTCTGCTGTGAGGACCTTAAAAGCTGAAAAATTCCATCTGATCTAATCTAATAACAGACATTTTAAGTGTAAGAGATCACAAGCGTGCACTTGAGTCACAAAATCTGATCTTTAGAATCAGATCTCAAAAACTGCTTTGAAATGCCAAGTGTGGCCATGGCCTTAGATACTCTCCCTGCAAAAGTAAAACATGAGCATAACACATTCAGAAAGTGACAATCCTCGAGCTCGATCGATATAGATGACATCATGATAAGCAGTCATTGCTGTGCTGTTTTTGCACTGCACTTTCCAGAGATTACTTTTTGCATTCAAACATTCAAGTATCAAACATTAGACAAGACCTACAGTATATTCTCAAAGAAAACATATGTGTTTGTAAAACTTTGTAGAACGAAAAATGTCAAGTCCGGTTCTACATATTGCTTGAAAGTGTACATATTGCTAGTGTTCCTGCTCCTTATTTCTCATGCCCGAGGTCCCAACATGACCTCTCCATGTGTCAGCACACACTCACTAGCCAAAAGAGAAGCAACAGCTGTCCATTAGTCAGAGGGTTCAAAGAGCAGTTCAAGTTCAGACTCTGCATCAAAAATATAGATGATGTCCTCTAGGCCTGTATGTCAAAACTATGTTACCTTTAACACACAGTTCTTTTGTAATCATGCCATCTTTGAAATCCAATTTAAAGTTAGGTGACCTTATATGATCACAACTCATGATGAAAGTAGCTCCATTGTCCGGCTACCTGTTTCCACAAATACTGGGCTTGGCACTCTGACTGCTCATCTCTGTCTGGCCCAATTGACTGATGGATTTCCAAACTCTGCATCAGCCAAAGCTATTAAGTGGTCTGCTGGAGCGAAATGACTTTACTGTTCCCAGAGTGCTGCATTAGGCTCAGCAATTCCTGCCTGCTATTGTCTAGGGCCACTGTGACTAAGTTAATTTCTTGCCAGACAAGCACAAACACTTATGCCGACACACACAATAAATAACAAAAACGAAAAAATGGAATCATCCGAATGGCTCTGTTTTCTCATTTTGCTTTTAGCAAAGATTTCGGTCACATGAGGTGACCCATGCCAAATGAGTTTCCCCTTAAGGAATCAGAGTGAACAGCCTGCTCTCTTTATGCTTAGGCATGGTTGAGGCTATGGACCAATAGTAAGTCCAAAGCCATTGTATAATAACTACCTACCGTTATGGATCATTCGTCCACTATCTCAGAACATGGATTTCACGCAAGGCTTGAACCATTCAGAAATGTTTAACCTAGTCCAGCGAGAATTCAAAATGGTATAGACTATTTACTCCAGCCCACAGTCTGCCTGGACAAAAATCTGGCCCTTGGCCAAATTTACAAATTAATGACCCTTAGTTGCATTCTGTATAAAAAAATATTGACAAGCTCTATAGTGTGGGTGTATCAAAGCGTAGAAAAGGAGGAAAAGGATGCAGACACTACTTCCGCTCAGACCTGCCTATTTTTAGTCTGCATTATACCCAGTCATATCTGAGTCTTATGAGATAAATCCTCCCTTTATATTCAAGGTGACAGGCTGGATGGCCCAGTCATCTTCTGGCACTGTATGATTTAAGTTTGCCTGTCATGGTTGGCCAAACATGGTGCTGATTCCCCAGTCCAGACACTGGCTGTGGCTATTTCCCACAAGGCCTTGTGAAGATGCAGTGGACATGCAGTACAAATAATGGAGCCTAAGAACCTTATAAAAGAAGAGATAGGAAGGCACTGACTTCATGTTCCATTCTGATTAATGGAACAGGTAAGAGAAACAACTTTGTTATTGGGATAGGTAATAAAAACTGAATATTCAAATATTAATTCATGGGGATAACTGCCAGCTTTTGTAATTAGGCCATTAATACATCATTAAAATTTTAACACAGTGGAGGTAACCATGCAGCGCTCAAACATTTGAGTAAGAGCTGTGGCCATAGAGAAGCTGCTATAAAAGGTTGTGGCGTCATTTAAAAAAAAAATTTAAAAACATCCACACTCTAATATTCATTTAGCTGCTTTCAGTAGCAATTATGTCAACAAAAGCCCAGTGTGACTAATTTCTACAAAGTAAAGGACAATCTTGTTCAGTGTGAGGTAAGTTGAACAGAGTTGTTGTACCATGGCTCCACAACAACTATATTGAATCATCTCAAAAAGCATCCAGCAATTTCTCCAAGCGAGGAAGGCGGTCCTAGCCAAACTATCATGACAACATCTGTGCAAGCTCCTTGGAAGTGTGAAAGAAGCTGAACTGATGAACCGTAAGTGATTCTTTTTTATCAATAATGTGCTTTAAGCTTTATAATTTTTGGCATGCATTATATATCTGAATATTCGTTTAGACTGTGACAGGCTGGATGGCCCAGTCATCTTCTGGCACTAAATGGATTTGGGCACATCCCTAATTTGTTATCAGGTGTCTAGATCCCAAGATTTTAAATGATAACCCTACAGTGTTAATGTTTCCTTAACACATGTTTCTTGGCAGGGAGGGAAGGTGAAACAACATTTATAAAATGTGACAACAAAACTTCAGAAACCAATTCCAGATTACATTTTTAGATGAGATGGCTCACCCCACCTATCTGCTTTTGGGAAAACACTGAATACAAAGTAAAATTAATAAAATATATTAGTGAACTTAAAACTTAAAATAACTACATTTATTCAGGAGCATGATCAGTGGCTATGCTACTTACACGCAACAATGCGACTATTACCAATTGTCTGAGTAAGACTATAATGCAATTAAGCCATTTGCATGATTCTATAAAAGGACACCTCCCCTAATAATCCCGTTTAGATGACATGTGGTTATTATGAGTACTGTGTTTTTGAGCTGGCACACCTGACAGAACAACATGAGCTCTGTCACCAACAGGCACAACTTGATCACACTTAAAGAAGTGTGATTGAGGTGTATGTTGTAACTGTGATTACACTTACTACGACTAAGAGCATAATTGCACTAACATAATCGAGAGTATGGTGTTTACATGGTTCCTGTTTTACTGGCATTACTGTCTCAATCTTATTCCTATCTAGGGTTGTCAAAAGTATTGATACTTCGATAAGTATCGATACTAAAAATTTGAAACGGATACAATACTCATTTGCAACAGTATCGATACCAGCAGTGCTTTCTCTTAATGAAAAATCAAACATATTTCTCCACCTCCACTAGCCACACACACACACACACACACACACACACACACCCTGCACCGCTGCCCACAGCCCCTCCTCTGACTAGTAGCAGTCAGCTGGGTTGTTGCCTCAGTCAGCAAACAATGCTACAGAGTGGTGCTGATGAAGGGGGGTAACACGTCAAACTTGGCGAAGCACCTTAAGGACCGACACGCCAGTCTATATAAAGAATTTCGAGAGGTTAGCGAAAGCTCCCGTTTCAACATCACTGAAGCATTAAACATTTATCATTAACGTACCCTGAACATCGTTTTAGTTTAGCTAGCAAACCAAGTAGGTTTGCCAGATGCCCAGTTTTCGCCCGGACTGTCCGGTTTGTCCGAAGGCTCGACCGGACGTTGAAATGTCCGATTAAAATCATTCTGTCAATAATAATCCACTAACTCTAGCCCTGCTGATTTTTCCCTATCATTGGTGGGTATCTGTTGCTTCAACAAGCTAAAAGTGTTCTGATAGGCTGATGACTAGAGCAGGGGTAATCTGCTGTGTAAGTGCAAAGTTTTGAATGAGTTTTATCGGGCCTACGTTATGGAGAAGCGTGCGTCTGTCTGTCCGTCCATCTGTCTCGTTTGCACCGGGATTTCCCCCTGCGTTGTCGGATATTAAGGGGCTAGTTTGGGTCTCTGTGTCTGTGTTTTTTTGCTTAGTTGCTTACAGTCTATGCTGCAGAGGCCAGGAGGCAATATGATGTTTCACATGCTTGTGCAGTATAAGCTCACTCCCTCAATAAAAAAGAGCAAATCATGACGGCGATCGACACCTGTCAATCAAAAATGTGTTGTTTTATCTCAGACAACTTTAAAATATTGTTTTCATGTTAAAATTATATTTTAACATGAAAACAATATTTAAAAAAAAAAAGATTGAAAATTGATTTTTTTCCCCCGTGGTATCGAAAATGGTATCGCATATCGATATTTTCCTGGGTATTGTATCGAAGTTAGAAATTCTAGTATCGTGACAACCCTATTCCTATCACATGTTTTTGTGTGCATGTAAAAGTGGTCATTATGTTTCACATTGGCTATTCTAAAATTACATCCATAAAAAGCTGTAAACCCAAACGCATCGGCCTACTGTAAAATGAGGTCAGCCTAAACAGTAGGTCTTCACCCCATGATGTGAATTTAGCTTAAACCGACACATTTCCAACCAGCTGGCTTCTTTGAGGAAATTAAGCTTTGGATAATGTACACCTGTAGTATGAATACCTGTAGCTGTGGATAGATAGAAATGTAGACCACTAAGTCAGAGACAAAAAGGAAAGTATTTAACTGGAGCAAACTGTCAAGAGTTATTAGTCACATATCTTGCGTTCTCCTCTCCATTGTGGAGAGTGGGGTCTAGCTGCAGCGCTGCTCTGTCTGGGGTCTTATCTGCCTGCGGAGCGCGGAGCTCAGCGCTGCCGTCTCTATTGGCACGGTGATGGAGGGAAGGCCTGCCTCCCCAGATAAACACTCCCTCTGTTCTCCCAACAGCCCAGCAGGCTTCGTGTTTGCTGCAGGTGTCAGAGAAAATGCTCCCATACCCATTAGACTTTAACACTGCTGCTGGTGACAAGTTGGCACCTCTGACTGGAAACGACTACAGATGGGGGAAAGCGATGAAGAGAGGGAGGGAGACAGACAATATAGGAACAAGATGGAGAGAGGGGGAAAACGTTTGACTGGGATAGATAGGAAATGGCAGGAGAAGCAACGGGGATACAACTGAATAATGACGATAATAATTATATTTGCCCAACATATTTCTTAACTAAGTACTGTAATACAAAAACAAAATTATTTTAAAACAATCAACAATAATAAAGGGAAGAGTTGCACTTCTGGCTCTATTAAGGCCAGCTCAACAAAATACAAATAACACAAGAATTATCAACAACAATAGGCCTATTATCATAACAATACAAAAAATCTCTCTCTCTATAAGCTTGAAGGCCCACTCGACAGTTCTGTGGCTGCTCTGCACACCAGCAAATTGAAGCCAAAAGGACAACTGATACTGCTGAGTTGCAAAATTTAACAATCAAATTGAACTTCCTCAGAAAACTAGAGCGACCGAGTCTCAGAGAGTGAGAAAGGAATTGAAACGTGGAGGAAGTCAGGCTCAGAAAATTGGGCGAGATGATGCGGAAATGAAAGACTAACGCAGACAGGCTGTAGTAACCAGCCAATGATGCTGGTTATTTCTGCTGCTCCAAAAAATGTCACCAGGGGAAAGCCTTGTCTCGCTGAATATTCAGCAGCCATATTGTTTCCAGGTGGGGAGAGATTGGATACATGGAGTCCTAATTGAATACAATGCCTCCTAATGAATTTCCTTTTCAGCATCTTTCCTCAGAAAATAAAATTATATCACCCATGAACACTAATTTACACTAGCGAAAGACACACTCAATAAAAAGGTAGAAAACACTTTGGCACACTGCTTATATACTGCTTTTGAGTTAATTTAACATGATTTTGCAAAAGGGAGTTAAAACAAATCTGTTGTTTAAGACTCGGCAAACCTAATGTTGGAATCATCTCATGAAGACAAACAAACTGTCAAGAGCTAGTTAGTTAAACAGAAATGAACCCTGAAATTACTTCTGTTCATGTAGAATGAAACGCCTCCCCTATGAAGAGATCTATTGATTTTTACATTTTTAATGAAAGATGAGGTGTTGCTATGCATGAGAGGAAAAACAAAATCTTGTAACTCTGATGCCAAGTATTCATCAACAGACCTGCATGGTGAAGGTGTGCCAGGTCACCAGCCCATCTGTGGGCACTGAGGCCATTGTCAATGTGTGGACAAATATCCACTTCAGTGCCACACCACTCTTCCAGGCAGGGAGCAGGACACTGAGCTGGCAGATTAGACCACCTGGCCCTGCCAGACTGTCAGCCTATTTATACCCAGGACAATAATTTAGACCAGGACTGGCTAGGCCGGCCCAGAAGCAGAGACACACAGACCCAGAGGGAGAGAGCTCTATGTGAAGTTCCCATGGTGAAGAAAAAAAAGAAATGAGCAAATGGATACTGTGATGACCTTCCGGCTTCTTTTCCTCTGTAAGGCTTTCCCAGAGGAGTGAACTAATGACAGTGTCCTTCACCTGCTGTATGCTCCTTGAGTCCAGCCACATGAGAGAAACGTCACAATGTCTAAGGGTAAAACAAATAAATTAATGTTTAAACATGACCTGGATTCTATATATATATTTGATAAAGTGAAGATATATCAAGGCTGAGGCTTTAGAAGCCTTTGATTAAATATGTCATTTGAGGGAGATATTTCTAGATGAGAGCTTGGTACGCAAAACAGAAATATTCTTTCCCTTTGACAATGACACTGTGGCCTATATAAATGCTCTACAGACTGCAACAAAGCCTATGATTAGGCACATGTCAGAGCTTGACTTGTCTTGCTGTCAAAGTTGGTGTCAGACATCAAAAACAGTAAAGCAGAAATCCAGCAAATCCATGCCATTCAGGACGAGTACAACCTTGACAGTTTAAAAACCACCTAAGCTCTATTGAAATCTACAAAAGGACATGCAGCATATCTAGTCTAGTGGCCCCTGAACAACAGTGGGCATGAACGTAATAAGCTTTGTCTTATATTTGCTCTGCAAACGCTGCCAAACTATAAAAGTAATAATCATATAATTTTGCAGTGAACCAGATTGCAATTAAAGCAGGCAGCGAGAGTTACTTAAATTCAAAAGCTCTAAAGACCTCTATTTTTTGCTGCTGCTGCTGCTGCTGCTGCTGCTACTGACATTTTCCCATTAGCGGCACGAGCATGTAATTTGGTGGCACCAATATTTCGTTTCAAAGAGCGTTTCACATGGTAATGAACATGTCGCCAAATGAAATTAATATGTCACTGTGTTTTACTGATTCAATAAAAGTAAAGAATTCACTGCAATAATAAACTACATATCAGACCCGTTATCTCAGTTCATGCACCCCTTGTGACAATTTTAGTTTTGCTGTTAGTCAATTTTCAGGAGTTTTTCAAATATTTCAAGTTGTGAACTGAACTATCACACTTCATCCAACAGCATACAATTTCATTCTCATCCAAATGATACAACTAAGATCGATGAGTCACAATATCACATACTGAAACTAGAAATAACCGCCTCGCGGTTGTATGCCTCCGCCAATAAACTTTGTTTTATCATTGCAAGGACAGTCTTTATTTATTGAACACTAGTCCATACCCAGGGATGCGTGTGCCACAACTACGGCAGACTTCCGGGGATGCGCGCGCCACAACTCCGCGCAGACTTGCCAAAAATGCGCATTAACAGCGTAAATTTGGGAAAATGGAAAAATCAGCTTCATCAGTCCCTGCCTATGCCAATGCTCAATGCCCATGTGCAGTTTCAGATTGATTGGCCAACCCGTTGAGGAGCAAAATGGATGCAGACAGACAGACAGAAGGACAGAGTTTTCCTCATTTTATAGTAGGATATAATTAATGTGATTATTAGGCCAACTTAAAGGATTTTGGTGTCTGCAAAAGTAAGTGACAGCACTTCCACCGTTTTTGTAGAATGACCCAAGATCGTTTTCTCAGCTACAGTGGTAAGCAAAACATTATGATGTCACAGTGAAGTTGACCTTTGAACTTTTGGATATAAAATGTCATCACTTCATCATATTATCCTATTAGACATTTGTGTGAAATTTTGTCATAATTAGCATATTGAGTTATGGCCAAAAACGTCTTTTGTGAGGTCACAGTGACCTTGACCTTTGACCACCAAATTCTAATCAGTTCATCCTTGAGTCCAAGTGGACGTTTGTGCCAGATGTAATGAAATTCCCTCCAGGCGTTCCTGAGATATCGTGTTCTCGGCCACGGCTATCGTCGGCACAGAGGCATAAAAATCTACAGGGTGTAAATCCATTTTGTAGGCATGTAAAATAAATTATTATTCTAATGTTATCCAGAACTGTAACGGTGGTATTGTTGACTTGTCACTGAAAACAAACACAGCCACAAGCACCCCAGGAAAATAAATAAATAGGGGAATGGTCTGAGAAAATAATTGAAAATGACCATTCCAACTATGCTGCATTGTACAACCCAACACACTTGGGAAAAAAACTGACTTAAATTGAAAAAAAGTTTGGTTTGAAAGTAATAAGCAAGTTTATCGATAAATTTACATATTTGCAATGTAAATATGTGCATTTTATCACTAGAGAAAAATGCACACAGCTGTTGGAAAGGCACAAGACTGTACAACAGGTCTGATAGGAAAAGGTCAGGCAGGAAAGGTGGATGATTTCCAGTTAAGTAAAAGGTGAGAGAATTTATATTTACAGGACCCTCCTAATGTCAGATAGTTGTGAGCAGTAGGCAAGTTAAGCCACGAAAAGGCTACTGGCCAACTTTTTTTTGTTGTGTTTTTGAAGTTTGATTTAAAAAAAAATACAAATAAAAAACACTATAGGCTACTTAAAAATGCCTGGCCCTAAAACCTCATTTATGTTCAATTTAAGATTATCAAGAAGAACATGTTTGATTCTCTGGAGTGACAAATAGCCATTTTAGGAAAATTATTTATCTGTAGTTTGATTGTGCACTGCTAGAGAAATATTGGAAACCAAGGGCAATCAGAGGACCTCCAATTGAAACACAGACCAAGAGCTGTGGTCAAAAAGGAGGTGTGATGTGATATATTCAAAGATATATCAGCTTTTGAAGGGGAGTAATGATCCTAAACTATCAGGCTACTCCCACTACACACTGCTTGCCTTCACCTGCTTAGAATATTACCTGTAGGCCTTAACATCACTTTGCATCAAAACTAAACCAGACGAGAGGTGGAAATGGCAGTAGAAAAATACACACATGGTACTTGACAGAAAATGGCTCCATCATTTTGATGAAATACAAATTGACAGCAATTCAACCGGTCTGTAGAATGTAACTCGACAATATAGGTAATATCCTCTCGATTTCAGACAGTAGTGTCTGTGTCGCTCTCGAATGTCAAATGGCTGCTCCCGGTAATAACCAGCAAGAGGTTGATGAACATTCACTGCTGAGTGTCTCTGGCGCTCTCTCTCTCTCTGTGTGTGTGTGTGTGCATATGTATAATCAAGCTGCTGTGTAGAGTCAAGCAAGCTGCTCTCAGAGACTATCTAAGAGAATCTCATCAAAATACGCAGACATTTTGGATATGATTTAGAGAAAGAGACGGGGGAGACAGTGGGGAAGCTCTTATCACATGGATGTTACAGGTGGCTCTAATAGGCGGTGACTCCTGTTATTTAGCGGCTGAACAACCAGATACTCAGAAATCCCTAGCAGTGACAAATGGTTTCTTGTTCTGGCACAAAGTCCTCAAGGAGCTGCATAATTGAAGCAACTGCTCTTATCAAATCTTTCACCTTGAAAGTTTTCCTCAAAAACTGCAGGAATGGAAGTTTCTGTATGCCCAATTAAAAAAAAAAAAAAGGGGAGTTTTGACCGATTTGCCTCCTTGTTGGGCATTAAAGTGGGACATTACACTGTCTACTGAGTATCACATCAAAATCTAGTAGGTGTAAAATTAGAATGAGGATTTAATCAGCGACCAGCCAATATCTGAGTCCAGGATCCCAATTTCTTTACATAAGGCAACATAAATCATTTTTGAAGCTGTACTGAAAGCAAAGCGAGTTCTAGATAATTGCACTGCGTTGCTGCTTGGCTGAAAGCCCCGGAAACCTTCTGACTGTCTCCGGACTCAGAAAGGCTTGGCATGACTGACCCAAAGACCAACCGGGAGAGGGAGAGAGAGAGAAGAAAGAGAGAGGGAGAGAAAGACAGACGTTCTTAAGTGATGAGTTATATCTCTGTTATATCTTGACTAAGGCAAGCCTGGAGATTGTCAGGAGATTGTCAGGGCGCTTCAAGGCTCTGACCCTTGCACTCCTTACTTTTGGCTGGCTTGTAACGTTGGTGATCTAGAAACTGAAGCTTATTCTACTGCTGTGCTCATTTTAGTCGCTCTGTATAAGAGCATAAGCTAAATATTCAAAATGCCAATATAAAATGAGAGGAAACAAGACAGAGAGCTGGTCGTCATCCTCTCCCTTCATTGTCAGTCCCCCTGCTTTTGGGTAATTCTCTGTGACTGAATCGTGCGAGGACTAGGACCACCCACTGAGGTTTGTCAGGTCTGATTTGTTCTGCTTTGGGTGAACAGCAAACTCAATTCTATGTAAAAACATGATATAAAAGGACTATATAAGCCACCAATGTACAGTGGCTTAAATAATTAGCATATAGTGACTGCCATATAGTACTCTTTACTACTCACAGGCTATATTAACACAGTGCAGAGTAAAATAGGATTTTACCTTTTTTTTTTACTCAAGTTTAGTGCAATTCCTCCTCATTTGACAAGGGTTTCTGCTTATTTTCTGTACCATGGTTGATTTTTTTCAGAATACATTTCATTTCTGAGCATGAAGTTCAACTCAAGATTGATGCAACTCAAAAAATACCATTAGCTTAGACGTCATTAAATTGTTTGTTCCTTTCAACACTCTTGGCTCACACCAATTTAGAGGTACAAGGGCAAACCACTTAGTGCCACATTTGAAGAATAACTTGAATTAGACCTCCCAGGTTGTAATCAAGCATGCAAGGCTCCCACTTTCTTCAACCTCTGACCATGTGATTTAGCCAGGACTCCCAAGCAGCCAACAGTCACTGGAGACACAGGTCAGGGTTCTGCTCTGCCCAGAGCAACAGAAATGTGGGCAAATATTTCACTAAAAGATTTTGTACACCATAAACACATTTTTAAAACGTAAAAAAAAAATGTAAGGAAAAAAACAAACACAAACATTTTAATGGTCTTGTATCTGGCAGCAGGACGTGATAAATTAAATATTCATTCATTCATCAGGCATTATGTGCTCCATTATCACAATAGTGGCACTGGATGCTATTTCAATACAATAACTTTCCAATGACACACTCGGGAAATGTCCTCCATCTTCTAATCCTCCAGCCAGCAATGCAGCAACTCTCCAGACTGCTTTATTGAAAGTAAACCATATTGCAAAAGGGCAATTATCAGCAGCATGGGATGCCATTTGACAATTTTCAATGCGACAAAGAAAATGATTTAATGTTATATCTATGTCCATGGGAGCCACATAGGAATGGCATCATGACAGTGGGAATAACACAGAGCCATGCACTGCCACACACTGCTAACCTGAGCCCACTACCTATGGCTACAGTTACAGTTGTGACTTTTGTCACCGGATCACACCGGCACGCATTATGTGACAGACCAGAACTCATGAAAATCAGATGTTGGATTGGATCTTCAAAACCAGGTATGGAAGCGGTCAGGCTCGCATTGGGAGAATTATACATAGTATGGATGCAATCCAGCCACAATACACATACAAGCAATGTAAAGAGATGAGAGAGACAGAGTGTGAAAACGTAATGCAGACACAGATTTGAAACAATAAAACCACAGGAGACGCATTACATTTTTGGGCCAGTGTGGACACACAGTGATGTGATCTCATAAAATCCCATTTTTAGAATTAGATCTCAGAAATCATGTTGAAATGACAAATGTAGCCATAGCCCATTATAGCCAGGCCTTTAGCACATTGATATGCCTTGACAGAAGCTGCACACTGGGTTGATGTCTTCTCCCCACTAGCTGCACAACAAAACAGCAATGCCTGTTCAGTTCAACTCAGCTAAGATGGTCACTTGAATACTGATTCTAATAACTGATCAGGCTGTCAGCCTAAAAGCCTCCATGTACATTTTTGTTCTGCCATTCTAATCAACATCAGAAATTTTTCTGATGTGACATTCTATGATTTTGACTAGGTTAGGCGTTTAACGAATGTAAATGAAGTGATATGTCTTCACTTGCAAAATGAAGACTGACGACAGATAATTGCACTGCGGACAGAAAAATCTGAAGCACCACATTCAAACTCGTAGGACTTTAATTTGTGTATGTGGCCAAATACAGACACAGAATCTAGAGGGAGACAAGTATTTGACATGCAGCCAGCATCTCCAATAGTTAGTAGTTCCTAGGCACCAGGCAATTAGAGGAGGTGGTGCTGCTGTTATCTGCTGCTGAATCTGAAGGAAGACACATTCCAATATCAATAGCCTGAGAGGCAAAGCTATACCTGAGCCTATGGGACGATGAATAACAGTAGATATCCTGCACGCAAAATACTTTAAGCATTGCTTTAGTCCCTTGTACTACTCTCTAGCGACGGGCATTTTGACTTTCACTGAACAGTTTCAGATCTTTCATTTTAACGTAAATACATTATCGATCCCAATCCAGCAGTCAGCACCAAGAATATTTTATTTTTATATTTTCCTGCCAGTTATGAAGCTAGTTTTATTCTATCACTATGTATCCCTGTGTACTGTGGCAAGTTTCTTAAATAAGGAGAATAATCTTTGTACCAATTTGGAGAAAGGAAAGAGACTAGGGCTGCATGATACTGGAAAAAACTGACATTGCAATTTTTTTTTTTCTGCGATATATATTGCGATATGAAAAAATACAGGAATTTTCACCAAATGACTTGAATAGCTCTATCAAGCCTTGCCCCTTTAAGAAGGTGGCCTTGTGGGTAACCTGCACGGGTGACGTGGTAGGAAGTGAGTGTGTTTTTAGCCGCAGCCAGAGTGAGTTGCAGGATGCTAAGTGAGTAAAGTTACCATAGTTAGCGGGAAAAGAGCTTAGAACGTCACCGAGAGGCCGTGCATTATGTTCGCTGCTGTACCGAAATAAAGTGCCAGTTCTCCACTGCAGAGTTGGTCCGGACTCTTAGTAAAAAGCTTATTACCAGCTACGAGCCAGGCTAAGCTAAAGTAGGCTAGCACAACACCAGAGGCTTCCCAACTACGGTTCGGAGCCGCGAAAGCTGGAAAAGTAACATACGCTACTCTTATAACAAACCCTTAAATCTGTTATAAATATGTTATATCAGACAGACTTCTCTTGTAGATTAGTCATGGAAAATGAGAACCGTGCGAGTTTTCCTTTTGTATCAAGCAGCAAAAAAGTTGTAGCATGAAGTGTTTGAGTTAATTTGCCTTACTTGACATCGCGCGTCCTGCGATGTGACTATTGCGCATGCGCACATCGCGATGACGATGCTGAAACGATATATCGTGCAGCCCTAAAAGAGACTATTAAAATGAAGGAGAAACACTGAAAATACAAGATTGGTGATAAATTGCTGAATTTAGTTGAGCTGACAAATATTTCCATTGTTGACTAGTACGTCTCCTGAGGGTGTGCAATCAACATGTATTGATTCCTAGACAAAGTATTCTTTTTTGAATGTTGTGGCACCTAATCTGATGCTACGGTGAAGAGAGGTATGGCAATAGTGGGTCAGTGTCTTGCTCAAGGCAACATTGAAAAAGACAATGCATGGCAAGGGGGTTCATACCTGTGAGGGTCCAGTCATGGAACAGTTTCTCTAAGCACCAGCCCACCCTGCCACTGCAAAGACGACACCGCATCCGCGTGGCTTCATCTTGGAGCCTGCAAATAGAAAGAATAGAAATTCTCCATATGGTTCAGAGCTATGAAGCTATAGCAGTGACAACAAAGTCTGTTATAATATGATGCATTTCAGTTTAGGATGCTTCAACTCAGCAGTTGTAGTCTAAAGTGGAAACGCAGCCCTGAAATGATGAGAAGACAATGTTGCTCTAGTCCCAGTACATTTGAGTGAGGAGGACAAGCTCAAAGAGAGTCGACCACAGCAGACTGTAGAGGATTGTCCTAAGATAAGCAAAAGAAGAATCATATACCCCCAAAGAAACATTATTTTCCGGGCTGCTCACTAATTAGAGCCAAAGGATGGAATGTAACACACAGCTCCACAGTCCGCTAAAATATGCAGAGCTATTTATTGCAGCATGAGAGTGGGAGAACAACTGCATCTTACAAATCGCTGTGGACGCGGCAGGAAGAAAATCCTTTCAGGGGATTAAAAACAGTTCAACTTATTTTCATTTTCCTCTTTGTTACCCCGTCACATTGGTTACATCTCCAAAGGGGGAGTGGGTGTTGAGAAGATATGTGTTTGGATAATCCTACAAATATGCAGGCTGCTTCCTCACATTTGTGAGAGGGATCACATTCATATTCTTACAAGCTTATTGTTTGTCCAACATTATTAGACGCTATCATCTTTATTAGCTATTAGCGGAAGCAGGAGGCAGCCATGAACAACACAATGGCTATCCTCTATTCACTGTTACAGCCAGGACTCACCATGCTGGACAATGAGAGGGACTTTTTCAGAATGCCCAGTACTGACCAGGGTCATACCATGACGCCTCTGCTCCGCCCCGAATCACAATCTGCACCCCTGCCCGCCCATGCAGTCCTCAACATCCGGCTCTCAGTAGCAAAGAAACCATTAACAGTAATGAGAATCGATGGGGGTGTTAAAAGTATTGGCAGTCCAGCCCAGAAGCTGCTCTCAGTGCTGTCTTTATTAGTCTGGAAAAAGAGCGCTGGTCTCCAGCTTGCCAGCTCTAAATAGGAGTGCATTGATCAGAAGGTCAGGGCAGGCTGAATTCAACTCTTTAATTGTCTGTGTCACTCCTCATTCTCACTCCAACAGCTGTCAATTATCTCCCAGGTAAGCTAAGGCCAGCATCACTCGTGGCAGTTCACATCCAGGCTGAGGTCTGAGGCTGAGAGTCATGAGCAGAATACAGTTGACACAGGAGGCAGGAAAATGAACCATCACTGAGTCGGCTATATCCTGCAATCACACTCATCTTCTTCAGCAGTGGAGAGCAAGACAGAACAGATTTCCAAATTTAACAGAAAACAGATATTTGACTTCTAACAGAAAATGCAGCACACCTATTATAAATCCTACATATCCAGTGTTCAATTATCTCATCTTGGCTGTATTTTCCTATACTCTACTTCTCCATTCCTTTGAATTCAGCTAGCACTAGAGAAGTGTTTCCCTTCATCAAACAAGTACAGATTCTGTACCAACCCAAAGCCTGCGCAGAGATGACATATAGATCTAATTAATTAGCAGTTTATTAGAATATGATCTCAGCTCTCTGGCTCCCTAGTTGATCAGCTGTCTGAAGTACTGCTTATACAATGTGATTTATTAAAAAATGCCATAGAATGTGTTGTCTTCCGATCATAAAAAGATTTAGCTATATAGAGTATATCGCTATACATCATTGTATGGCAGCACACAACAGAATATGTCTATTGGCCACCATGAGAGGCAGATGATAGTTCAAAGGATTGACAATAGGGATTGTCCATTGGCCTGCAGCCAATAAGATGCTGACTTGGGCCAGTGGATCGGTGAGCCAGTGCCCAAAAACAGGTGATAAGCCTTAAGTTCAAGTTCACTATTGGCTTTGTAGTAAGTATTCAAAACAATATTACATAAAAGCATAAGACTGAAAGGCACAACTATAGTAGGCTATTTCACCAATGCAAGGTGCTGATGAAGAGTTTCTGATTAATGTATTAGCAATTAATGTATTGCCATGCCTGTAATCTTTGCTTCTCAGAGAGAAGTGGAGTGGACATGGTAGTGGCTACTTTACATTACAAAGTGAAGTAAAAGGCTGCTTATGTTGCTGCGGTAGTAACAGTTTCTTTGGGTTGAAAATGAATCAATCCTGTACTGTTTGTATTGCTTGTCAAACAGTCACTGCTCGCAACAAGAGTGTTTCCCACACATAGACTTTACTTGGGCGGGCCGCCCAGGTATATTAACGGCTGCCAAAGTATATTTGGCGACCCATTTTAGCATTTTTTATTTTTATTTTTTTTATCCTTCCGAGAGAACGACGCCATCCGCGATCGATTAACTAGTGGACAATCTCCCCTCGCTCTACCCCTCCAGGGTTTCCCACACATAGAAAACTTTGTGGCGGGCCGCCACAATATCAGCACTGACCGCCACAAATTTTCTTTTTTTTTCACTATTTAATCGTAGAACTGCATGTAGCGCGTTGATTCGCTCAGCCCCTAATTGCTCCACATGATCTCTCTCTCTCACTCTCTCTCTTTCTCTCACTCTCTCGCTTGCTCTCTCTGTTGCCCCCCCTCTCTCTCTCTGTTGCTCACTCTCTCTCTCTCTCTCTCTCTCTCTCTCTCGCTCACTCGCTCTCTCACCGGACCCGTCTGTTCACCTCCCACTGCACACGCATGAGGGATATTTTTTTTCCATGCCAAGAAGACGGCCGACTGAATTCCCGAAAAGAAGAACTAACAGTTAACGTTACTCAGAATACAGCTGAGTTTCCGAGATTAGCAGCTGTATAGCCTAGCTGCTAGTCAGTATCCACTGAGTGGACCGATAACGTCAATATTAACTTTTTAACTCTGACTCTGAATGTTTGCTCCCTCAATCCAGATTAATATTGAAAAATATTTTCAAAGAAGGAAAAGGACTGGTCCTGAGGAGGAGCAGGACAGTCTGGACCAGAGGAGCTGCTGAGCAGTAAAACAGAGCAGATAATAATATCAAAGGCTGTAATTTAACGATGTAAAGATACAGGAGAGACTGACAGCACAGAGAGATGTAGCAGGGCAGAGGGGCAGAAAAGCAGATTTCTCTGTAAAAGGGGTCTCATTTCTATTCTTCACCTTGTAGACAAAAGCAAGCAACAAACAGAACAGTGTAGCACTGTTTATATTTTTAAGTTATGTTATCTTTGACACAAAGTACTTTAGATATATACAGGTTAGTTATTTGTTTGACAAATGGAACTATTTAAAATGGAGTACATTAGATGATTTTTCAGCCATCCAGGTAATGGGATCCTTTATTGATATTAGCCTATATATTGACAATATAAGAGAATACAAGAATAAAAAGGCACTCCCCCCAGTTTCAAGACAAGTCAAAATCATTATTTTCCCATTTATTCATACATTCTGTTGTATATTATGAACTGTTGATATCATACATTTTTATAATCATAAATGGGCCTACTGAGCCAATGACAGCATACTTGGGGCTAGTAGAACTCTCACTTATTTGCCCATCCAGGAAAGAGGAAAAAATCCTTAATGTTGTGTCAGTTTTTACATCTCTGGCTCCAACACCGCTCTGAGGGAGGAAAACCAGTCAAATCCTTTCGCACTTTAATCCAGATGTCTGGCTGCTTCATGCTCACAACTCTGTCAGAGTTGTATCCTGGCTTTAGAGTTGGAGCTGTTTCAAATGCCTTGGCAGCTAATCAGCCTCCATCTTTCATCAGACAGAAACTCTGACAGGGCTAAGCCTATCTTTACAAAATCTTCTAGAATAAGATTGTTTCAGTTGAACAGTAAGTAAGTTTTTGTGTTTGAAAAATGTCTTTGGGAAAAATCAAACAAACAAATCTTAAACAAATAAACAGTAGTCCAGTGTGTTGAAAAATCCAGGCAACCAGACATGCTGCAGATTTTTTCCAGCTGTCAAAGCGGTAGACGGAGGATTATCCTGAATAATATTCTCTAGAAATCCTAAAAATAAAAGCATTCTATAAATAAAATCAGATAGATAAGACAAATAGATAGCAAACAAACAAATCATAGGAAACCTGGGACACAGGGAAACACTGGCAAAGGTTTGTTCCAACTCCCATTAGCCTGAAATATGTAGATCTCATTTATATTGGACATGATAAACAAGGGTATGTAATGATGTTGTTACCACTTTTTCAAATTTATGCCAAAGTTCTCATAAGTCATCACAACTGAAGGTTCAGTTCAACCAACAAAATTACATCCCATTGTGTGGCATTCATCTCTATGAAGAATGTGGCATTCATCAGCGTAATTACAGTCAACCTGGCTGAAAAGCTCACAGCACTAAGGTCATCCTCACATAATCAGGCAATCAGTGCAAAACAAAACGCAAGCACAACTCACACTCTTGTTCAGCTGATGAATTTGAAAAGTCATGCAAGTCTGAAAATTGATTCTGTTTGATGAATATGCTGCACTAAACTATTCCCTGTGCTGGATTAAAGGATAATTATTTTCCTAGTTTTGCCAGCATGACGATTGATTGTGTTCAATATTTCATAACTTACTTCACTGTAAAGCTGATATAGCTTCAGTTCGTCAGGAATGCTGCTGTCCAATACACACAGGGCCAACGTAATCTCCAACAGTTGAAACACAAAAGCGACTAAAACACGTCCTTTCAGCACAATAACACTCACACTACAGTTAAATATGTCTTTAAATAGCTGCAACTGAACAATTCTCATGACATTTCAGTTATAACAGCCCATTTGATACTTCTTTCGTTTTGCTCACACACTTCCTTGTTTAGCCCACTTTAATGGCTTCCTGTTTTCTGCTGTGTTCAGGTCATATTGGAGAAGTGGAAGAACAGGCTTTTGTTGCTTCAGCTCAGAAGCATTCTTGACGTGTTTTTCTAGTTGGAACGCCCACATCCAGAATCATTTGTATTTCTGAATTTCAGATCCACCACAAACAAATCACAGCTCAGAGTACTTGAGCAGTTTAGCTCATGCTAGTTAAAATAACACATCCAATTCTGCAATATACTCAAGTTTCAGGCAATGGATAATTGGAAATTGGATGTAGGCAGGTCCCATTGCGGTATTGCAACTGTTGGAGATTACATTGGCCTTGTATGTGTGTATTGAACAGCAGTGCTCCCGGCTAACTGAAGCTACGTCAAGCTCTACAGTGAAATAAGTGATGAAATTTTGAACACAATCAATTCAAGAAAATAAGGGCCAGGTTGAAAATAACCAGAACTATTCTTTAACATGACGCAGTGTGCAGCAGCCTACTTGTCACCTTCAGTACAACAAGCTGCTTCGCCAGAGCAGTTTTCAGACTTACTGGGGTATGAAATTCATTTACTTCACACCTTTCTCAGACTTCATCTAAGATCAGTGTCCATTAAGATCTGATGAGAATATTTACTGTACAGCATGGACCTGCCGCGCTTTCAGCTGAAAGCCATGTGGCCTAAACTATAGACCCCAGGGAGTGATGCTGGAGGATACTGATTTGGAGTTGGCTGGTTAGACCAATTTCAAGGGAAATTCAATCTATCTCTGGAAAAGTAGGCAGTATGGCAGGTCAGTGTTCAGGACTAAATGGAACCTGTTATCTAGCACTAGGCTATGCCCTGAAACCAATGCAATGCGCTTACTTTTATCCTAGGTGTGTGCTTAAAGGTCAGTGTGAATTTTTCATTCATTTTCTGTCTCTGCATGCGTATATTATATCCCATGTGGCACTTGGAGTATGAGTTTGCTGATCTATTTTTTATCAGTGTATGCTTCCTGGGAGGCATACACTGTATGCTCCAATAATGTCATTTCAGCTAGTATATTCTTGTCCTGGGAAGGTAGGAGATGGTTAAACTTCTGTAATAGATTTATTTTTAACTATTTTGAGTGAAGTGAAACAGAAGCTGGGTAACATAAGACCTCTAGAGAGGAGGTGAACATAATTAAGTTGGTATGCCAACTAAATGTCTTCATCTGCATGATGTGAATACACCATCATTTAGACTGATTCTGTGGCACAGAAGAGGCATTCAAGTGATAAACTCTCACCTATGATTAAAAATACTTTCCATATGCATTAGCCAGACAAAGTAATGACAAAAAATGTATTTTACTTTCATCCGCTCTTCACTATTCTATTATGAATTTTGGGGAATGAGAATTAACAAAGCAGAAAAATGGTTTTGCCATTTAGGCTCCCCTCTTATCATCATAAAATAAATTAAATTGGAAATTTAACCACCTGAGGACCATCTTTAACCACCTGAGAAGCACCTGGGTCTTCCACCTCTCTTTCCAAATTCATAGATCACTCCATCGCCCAATTAGAGGACTTTCATAATAACCAGTGAAAGGCAAATGAGAGAGGACTTCTTTTCCCTGTTGTGAGGTTTCTATAATACTAAGTGGAGGACTGAACCACATTTCTTCAGTTGAATGGTTGAGACAGACAATTAGGCAAGAATATCAAACTCCTCAAGGAAAATTTGAAGAACAAACTATTTGAAGGTGAAGTAACAAAAATGGAAGCTTGTCTTTTGAACCTGTATTGATTCATAGTCCAGTTCCTATTTTTGTTCAAGAAACAAATAACAATCATGCGAGAGAAAAAATACTTCCCGTCATGCTGTTTTGTGGAGGGCAGATATGCTATGACTAAAAATATACATGCATGTTTATTGATTGGCTCAGACGGCACCCTCTCACTGCCTGCCTTTTCTTTCTTTTCATTCCCAAATTCCCTTGAGGGTCAATAAAACATCCTATAATGAGAAATGTCACCCTTCCTCACCCCAAGAGGGACAAAAACAATTTCGTTCATAACATGGGAAATGTTCTCAACATGATGCCATCTGCCAAACTAAGTATAGCATGATGGCTTCAGGCACTAAAGTCTAGTCTGACAGATCTAGTGGATGAAATTGAAATAGCACTGGGGCAATTTTGAGCAAGGAGCAGCAAAACAATGAGTAAGTAACCCTAAATTAAAAAAAATATTTTTTTTAGCAAAAATACCATACTTATTGACAAGCAGATGGTCAGTGAGGATACTCTAATTATAAAGTTACTCCGATAAAGCTAATCAGATAAACATGACAATTTCAATCATTTGAGTATTGCCTTAATCGGGTTTAGACTGAATTATTAGTATGCATGTAAACATACTCGCTGTCAACTGAGCTGTGTCCAATAGATGTCACAGCCGGACCCAATTTCTGACAAAGATTGAATGGAGACCTGTGGACTAAAGTTATATAAATAAATGTGCGCACGTGTGCATGTTGTTAATTAAGTTGGAGTTATTTCTCAAAACATCCTTGGTGGTGTTAATTAAATTATTCAAAAATGATTTATTACATAAAAATGTTGATTTGTTGATCACATAGGGAAAGTAGTATCCGTTTCTCAGCCCACTGAATTAGTCTTACACAGTATTATGCTTTTCAAATTACTTTGTCAAAATTACATTAGTATGTAAGCCTAATTAAAAATTCTTGAATAATTAGCTACACTGATGCCACCAGAGATATTTTTAAGAATGTAAACAGATTTTTTTTTTTTTTTTCACTGAATAGATCCTGATGCAAACAAAATTTGTGTCTAAACATTACACTGTTGGCAAAACTCCCAACACACTATGGAAAAAAGCTTCCCCATTCTTTACAGGCAATGACTATTGTTCTCAATGGGATTGAAAACTGTAAACTTTGGTAGTGTATCAACCCAAAACATGCTCACATATCATCATAATGACCTTGTTTGATTTAGCATCAAGCAACAAACTATAACTTGATGGGATCCTGTCCCATATTAAGTCATGCAATGCGAAATGGCCTATGGAAAATGTAAATTAAGTGCAATGCAGAGAATGAGGAAAGACTCTGAAGAAGTTGAGATTTAAAAAAAAAACATATTTGGCAAGTTTGGCAAAGACATGTGCCTATTGCTTCCCATTAAGTTAACAAGACTAAGAATCTAACAGCCCCCAGACACTGAATTTTGTGGAAGCCACCGACCGGCCGACTAACATTGCGATCTTAGAGCCCCTGCTGTTACAGGGCTAAAAACCTTGTGACACATTTAAAATGTGAACTTAACACTGTCGGTTTCAAATTGTAGTCTCAACAAGACAAGCTTTCAGCATCTCTTGACAGGAGCATCGTAAAGAAAACAAGTGCTTATTAATTCAGAACGTTGTAAGAGTGAAGGCTAATTAGAGTTCACACGCTCAACTCAGATGTTATGAAGTTTGGCTGTTTAGTTATGGTCCTAATTATATCTGGTTAGGTAGTGACTGATGTGATGTGTGGTGTGAAGAACATTTTATTCTACATGGCATAATTATGTGTTTTCATTTAAGCCTGTACAGTAGATCTAAATGTAACCAAAACTGTAGACATATTCCTGTAGACATATTCATTTTACTACAGTAAACAAGCTTTCAGCTACTGTAATGCTGCACACTGATAATCAAGGACATGACACTCACTTTATATGCAGGCTCTGAAAGCAGGGAACTGCCCACCAATCACAGCAATTTCACCTAATACAAATATTGACCATATGGTGGAAAGTGGGTGTACTGTTATGGCAATGCATGTTAATGAACTCAATCCACAGCGAGTGCAATCTTGGGATTGATCAAGGAACTAGCAGACATACAAGTATTTTTCCCTTGTGTCTGCAAAGATGATACATGTAGAGGAAGGTTTATTTTACATATATGAGCAAGAGATTTATAATTAAGTCCACTGCTTTGAAATGAAAGACATAAATGTGAACTGTACAGCTTCATTAAAGTACAGCAGGGCCTGGCAAACATGCCCATGCAGGTGTACAACTGGCTCCATTCAACTGTGTGGGTCAATGTCAGACAAATCTTTTTTGACTGAGCATCACAATCACAGAAAGATAGATTTTTCAAAATAAAGTGATGTCCTATAGAAACTGAGAAGTTGACAGAGTTTCCGGAGCTAAGTACCTCTCAATCACAAAACGGCTAAGTGAGAAGAATTGATTTCTGTGCTTGTGGAGTCCTAGGTACAATGAAGCACTGCACAAAGCACCAGTCAGCATTGTTAATCTCTTCTGACAGTACAACCTCACATTATGAACTGGCTAGCCTAATCCCAAAGTAGAACGCTAACCTAAATTTGCATGCAAAGGGAACAGGCTTTTGACTTCAAATGTAAGCCTATTGCATTTTCATTCAAGCTTAGTCCTACTCCATCTAGCCAGGGTCACCTTACTTCATACCAAAATTAAACTAAACTGACAGATCTGAAATGTAGTGCAGACAAATGCACTTTTAACAAAGAGATGATTGCTAGAGCAGTTTACTAGGACAGCATATTGCAAATAACCAAGAATTCTATTTGAAATGAAAGTTGGAAGGGACTTCTGACCAAAAGAAAGTTCTGCAAGTCATTCAAGACTCTCGAAATTGATGCGGTGCAATGTGTAAAAAGAAAAGTATTGAAAAGACTGGCTTGGAAACCATATAATTTTCAATTTCATGAACTGGGCTAGTATAATGTAGTATAGAGGAAGAAATCCAGCTTCACTTTGGTTGGAGTGTAGGCTAATAACCATGTATAGAACAGGCATTCACTTATTCCCATATAAATTATAGCAACTCAATTGTGCCCTGTCTTATTTATTACAATGCAATAGACTACAATGTTTTCACCCTGCTGCCACAATTAGGGCTGAGGCTGTGTGAAATATTTTGTAAGATGATACTAGGCCTTCTACTCTGTGATAGATGGACATCACATCAGCAACTGCAGCAATGGTGTCCACATATGTCCATGTCCTGTGCTGTCAATAAGTCCAGCGCAAATGCATCAACAGAGCAGTAGATCAGGTGACACTGACATGGATGCAAGTCTTATTTGTGCAAAGCAAGGTCATGGAACCACCTGGACGCTGGATCAATCAGACAGATTAATGAAGCACAACTTGCTGACATGACGGATATAGACACCCTTATTACATCTAGGTCCTGCAGTCGTCAACCTTGCTCAGCTCAATTCAGACTCAAGCAGAGTGAGACAGCTAAACTGCTAGATTGAGTCCCAATCTTTCACATGATAATCAGAAGACAAGAACAGCTTACATAATTGAAATGGGGCTCTCCCTTGGAATATTAAACTCCAAAAAGTCTCAGAAATAATTACCGTTTTGGTGGCTGGCTGTAATCTTGGCTGCTGTGCTCAAAAGTTCTGCTTAATGTTTGGTGGGCATTAAAAAGGTAAGGATACCGTCTTAGCAGAAGCTCATGCATATTTTACACAGTAAAGGCCTGGTCTTTTGATTAAACCTAAGATAGTCTAATACTCGATCTACATTGGATGTTTCAGTCAGAATGAGAAATGAATGAGTTATCCCTTCACTGTCCACTCATTCTGCACTGAGGAATTCTGTTCAATCATCTCCTTACTATTAGTGAGGTTCTACACAGCCTCACAGGAAATACATTTTCAAGAACTTGGATGAAACCTCAGCTTTACTGACCCACAGCTCTGCAGCAGATAGGGAACCTACAGTTTGCATAAGGTAGTTGATTGAACTGGTTTAGGAAGCAGTTCCAGCATTCCCAAGCACAGGTAGGCAGTCTTATTGAGAAATGCTTAAAGCAACTCAAACATCCTCATTTTTCCCTGCCCAGATTATAGTTGTATTTCTGACAACAGGGGATCAGACTAGGCCAGAACAAAAGCCATGTTGAGTTTTTAATCAATGGGAGGATTAACCTTTGCAATCAGTGGTGCTTCTCATAGCAAAATGGGGAGTCAAGATTTGGGATTATACCTATGAAGACACGCATTAGCACATTATTGGACTTAGATCTTCAGACCTGTATGACATCCCATAGCCTATATCATTGGCGTTACCATTAATGACTCAGTAATCCTTCAAATCTCTCTAAAGAAATGCACCTCATCATGAGCCTTGCTGCAGATGAATGTCTTTGCGTAGGCTTCTGGGGTAATCATCCCCCACATTTTTTAGAGGCGAGCTCTCCGCTTTCGTGTCCTCATCAAAGGCTGGTCTTGCAGGCAGTTAGAGAAGTGCCACATTGATAAGTCTTATTATTCCCATACCGCTTACACAGCACTCTTATTACTATCTCTCTGCTTAGAGCAAACCAGACATTCTCAAACGTTTAAAGGCCATGCAGATACATTAGACTGGGGAACCGTTTTCTGCACACATTTAATTGCATGACCCCATGTGAATTGATTTGTGTTTATGGATATTATTTTAGTACAGAACTGTACATTTTTCTATACTGCGGTGGGGAGGTAACAACAGAAATGATCAAAATAGCAATTTTTAAGCACTGTCGCATTACTACTAATAAAATGGCACAATGCAACTGCGCTTCATATTTTTGGGCCGACATGGGACTCCTTCCAGGATACCTGAGTGTCACTTTAAGAATGACTAAAGTTCAGTCACATCTGCCATGAGTAGCGTAATAATTTGCTCTATTGTGAAAACAATTTAGCTCAAAATACCTCCAGTCCTTCCTGAAGCCTGCTCTGAAGCACAGACAATAGTTTGACAAGACTAGGTGCTCTACATGCGTATTTATTTTTCAGAAACAGGACAACTTTTTGCGTACATCTTGTATATAGAGTGTAGGCTATATAGAGAATCTTTTTTACTGCACAAACCTCTCACTCAAAGAGCAGCAAACAGTGCATTCCATTGATTTCTTTATCAGTACAACAACAAAAGGAGAGATCATATTTATTCACCAGGAAGGTGAAAGAGGGCAATGAACTGGATGAGAGCATATTCACTGCAGATGCAGATGCAAAGTTATAATGTAACAAAAACATATGCCATCACACTGCTCAGTAAAAAATGAAATTTATGATAATTAATACATGTCAATAAATACATGCCTATAAAAGCCAAGTAGGTTGAATTGTGTAACTTGCAGATGACAACTAACAACAATATACTTTGACATACTGTCAAAGTAGCACCACAAAGCATATGAAGCATAATGTTAATATATTACAAATGCTACAGATAAAGGCTGTTAATACTGACAACTAATAGGAATTCGACCTTGTTGGTTTAGAGATAAACATAACATTAACAGCAGGATGTAGCTGCCTGCTAACATTAGCTACAGTTTTGGATCAACATCCAAAACATGGATGTCCCCTCAATCTAACTGCTGCAACTTTTGATTTGAACCTTCCATCTGCTTCACTGTGGCCTGAATAAAGCTTCCCACCCCAAACATAAATAAAAAATAGCAGCCATGTAAATAAAGCAAAGTGTTTATGTTGCCAAAATGCACATGCACGCCCATAAAATGCACACGCACTCCCATAAAATGTCATCACTGTTTACAAACTGCACAATGGTCTCTACGTTGGAATGCAAACTATCTTATTTGATTGTGGTCTCTAATATGCTGAAATGTATTCCACATGAAAAGTTATGTTAATCAATTTTGAAATGTTCAAATGAAAAAAAACAAAAAAAAGCATGCTTAAAAGTAAGATTAATCACTAAATAACCTACAGAATAATAGATGACATTACATTTGTTGCCCAAACAAATGTTGTGTGATTCTCAAATGTAAGCATCAATCAAAAATCAAATCAAATTTCCAATAGAAAATGAACCTTTCAAATTCAACTACTTGCCATTTGATGACAACATATCTTGGTACATACAGAGTAAAAATCTGTACTATATCTACTGGCAGGAGGACGTCATCAGTGCCTCATTTATGATGCTGAAGCATAGAAACAGCCCTATCTGTCCCCTCCTCTCCCCTTCTCCCTCAACCTTCCCTCATCTCCCTCAAGTTACAGTACTTCCTGGTAGGAGACGATCAAGTGGCGGTGCAGGACGAAAGGAAAGGAGCAGTAGTAAAGTTTTGGGACGCACTGACACAGGCGCATTACAAAGCGACAAACAGAAAGCGGAACCACCTGCCCAAAGATTAGCTTACAGTTACTTAGTTATAGGTAGTTAGTTATCGTCGAGAAGAAAAAGGCGAAGGGTTCTTATGTTATGGTTTCAAGTCCCCATGGCGTGACACTATTATATAAACCGTTTCGACGAAAACGAACAGAAAATGTGCTCGCGGTTGAGTTTTGCGCCAACGTTGAAAGGTAAGAAGCTAATGTCTGTTATCGTTGTATCACTAATGTGTCTGGGACGGCTGAAGAAGTAAGTTAGCTACTGCAAAAGCCAGCCAACTAGCATTCATGGCTACATAAAGCATCAAATTAACTACAACCAAGCGCTCTTGGAGTTAGCTGACCAAAAGCTGTAAGTTGGCGGCGACTTTTGGCATATCGTGCTTCATTAACGTTAACTTCCCCATACAGTTTCACTTTCAGCGCAAGCTAACTGATGTTATCTGGCTTTAGCACATAGAGAATTCATATAAGATAAAAGCACCAACCTGGCTACAGCGTCTGTCCACTTACTTTTTATGTGTTTCGCTGACAGTTTCCTCTGAAATCCATGGATAACGTGAAGTTTCTCTCTGCTCTTCTTCTTAGGCGGGTGGGGTTACTATGAAAGCCCCTGGTTAGCAACAAGACCTGTCAAAACAATGGCGGAGCGAGGTACGGCAAGCCGGAGGTAAACACGTGCTTTTTGTTGACGTATATACGGCCCCCTATGGGCGAACTGTTTAGGGCGTTTTCGAAGTCGGTGCAGCAAGGCACAAGTGCACAATATGAGGTGTGCTTACAAGAACTGTATATATTAAGTACCAAATAAATGGTAAATAGTGACATATTGAAGTGTAATGTTTTCATTTTGCTGAAATTACATTTAAGGTGAAGTTACATTCTGAGTCATATTTATTGTTTTTTTTGTGATTTTTTTTTTTATAAAGGCCCAATCCATAAAAGCATATAAACGTATAGTAACCCGAAAAATTGGATTAGAGATAGTGTCATTCTCCAAATGATTGACTGGGCAGATGGTAGACTACATGGATTTTGAAGTGGACACTATGTAAATGTCGTTTTCACACCATTCTGAGGATGTAGAAGGTGTGTTTGAGACAATGTTTTTTGTGAATACTGGTGTAAATTGAATGCATCACCTATGATGGTCTGTCAAGAAAATTCAGGAAAAAAATTATTTTCCATTTTCAAGTCAGCAATGCATTTGATAGTCGGTGAAAATAAACAACCTCAAATGCATACAAAACTGTTAGATTAGGGCTTCAGTGGATATTCAGTGTAATCCTCACTGTAGTCCTCGTCTATTTATGCTCGCACATGAAGGAAATTGGATGGCTGTCTGTTATGAAATACACACAATATATCATTTTTAAGTTATTGGAGTTGGCAGCTCACATCTTTCCTTAGCTTTAACTGGCATTTTCAAAACCCAGAAGGCTAATTTCTGTCCATCTGCTGCATTTTTCAGAAGTCGTTATCCTCTTCTGAAGCTGTCATTCTCCTACAGTCATTAAACGGGTTCCATTTGAGTAGCAATTCAACTTAAGACAAGACTATTATGTAGATGGATATGATGAAATTGACAATACATGAGTTGTCCTATAATGCATTAAAGCAGGGCAATATTCATCAATTTCCCAAAGAAACTGAGAAGTTTATAGTTAATATGATTTAAGTCTTTAAATATGATTTAAACATCTATAGGCATCCACAGGTGTCTGCACACTAATTGCATTAGTCCATAGTGAATCTAAATGTATAGTGATGAGAACCTGACTTTCCAAGCAATAGTGAATTAGGTCAGAGATGAAAAGAAGGCCAGCAGGACTTAAAATATATTTTTGTGACAAATTTTAGATTATCTATGGCATCGTGTCATATGTGTACAGACTCTCCTTTAATGCCTCCCCTATTGTTCATTTTTTGTTCTTGTCCAGCACCTTAGGCCTGGGATGTGTGTAGCCTATTTTTTCTGCATTTGTATCATTAATAAATAGAACAGCAGCACAAACTATATTCTTCTCATTCCCTCACCACTTAATGGCAGCCCAAGGCTTAATGCTTTTGCAGACCAGAGTATTATCAGAATAAACAATATTGATTTCTCAAGACAGGCATTCATTTATTCAATTTCTTTACCTGTTTATTCCTATGCAGGGTCATCGGGGCTTGGGGCCTATCCCAGCATGCACTGGTAGAAGGCAGGGAAACACCCTGGACAGGTCACCAGTCCAGATAGACAGACAATCACACTCAGAGCTATGGGCAATTTAGTCTCCAATCCACCTGAGTTCCATAAAACACATGATTGTGGGAATAAGCTGTAGCAGCTGGAGGAAACCCACACAAACACAGGGAGAACATGCAAACTGCACTCAGAAAGGGTCGGAGGCAGGAAACAAGCCCAGTATCTTCCTGCTGTGAGGCGACAGAGCTAACCACTGAGCCACTGTGCTGCCCTTCAACACAGACATGACTTGATTTAATCATGCAACACCAGAGGAATCATGGAACTGTTGTTTTAAAGCTGTGGTGCCTCTCCGTTCGTATTAAGCGAATTATTTCATTTTGTGTGAAATTTCACTTCACTCTTGCTTGTATTCCAGGCCGTCTCCCACTGTATGGCTTATTGTTACTGTTCTGGTCACTAAGCTCTTTGAGAGATGCTGGGGCATGAACAAAGCCAGTGATATCTAGCGAATTCTCATTACAAGGGGATTATCATATGTGCCAGCATGCATTCCACTCCCACATCATTAAGTGTTTTGGACCATTTAGAGCCAATTACACCATTGCTAATGCTTTTTTGCGCCCACCCTCCCCCCCAGGCACATGATGAAATTTGACATGTTTTGACAACTCAACATGAATTTATCTTCCTTGGTTTGTTTGCACTGGATCGGACTACCTGGTAATCACTATTTGCTCTGTATTAGAAGTCTGTTTCTTCAGTGTGACTACACATCAATACCCATTATTATTCTCCATGTCACAAGTGTGCTCCAGTTGGAGAGAAGCTGTTACAGTACAGTGGAAATACTGATCTGAGAGATCCATCAACATTTAATGAGCCATTAATACTCCCAAATGAGAGATAATCCCAATTAACATGTCTGTCTCAGCAGGGAAGATGTACTGTTACCTGGTTCACAGCAGGTTGCTTCAATTAAACGCCCACTGCACAGCTTCAGCTTTACATTTACCAGTGTGCAAGCAAACTGGTTCTCACAGAGAAAGCTGCATGTTCCATTACATGAATATGCTGTATGTTGCACCCTTAGTGAGGTAAACAAACACGCATTTTACTTGCCATTTTGAATGACTCAACCCAAGCCTTTCTGCAAGTGAAGCTACATGTTTTCCCATGTACTTGAGGCAATCTATATGTAAAAAAAGTGTAGATGTGTTTGGTGATATAGCACCCTGGTTTCTTAAGCAGAGGCTTGGCACCCAAATTGGTCACGAGCCTATTATTGGTGATTCCTTGCGTGACAAGAGCAGTAATATGTTTTCCTGAGCACCAACAAGGTCTAAATTTATTACTTGGGTCCAAGGATGAAAAATTATAGAAACCGAAGTGCAGAAATACGTATATCATGGATACTGATTTGGGCTAATGATGGATCATTGGCTGCCAGCTTTCAAACATTTGTTGAAGTGATTTTGCTGTCAGCTACAGGGCTTTGATGGTAAAACATCCCAGAAGGAACATGAAAAAAGAGATTACCTCCACAATATAAGTTGGTGTTGACCAGAGAAAACATGTCGTTTCTCATCAGCAGTGTATGTGAGAGCATTCAATATCAGCCCTCCTGCAGGCATCCAATCTCCTTGCAAGCTGCTGTCTGTGGTCCCTCTGCCAGTCTGTTCTGCTTTTCTCATTAGATTCCCTACTCTCATGCATCCCAAGTATTTTTGAAGTGCATAGTGTGTGGAATGATGCAAAGCATTCAAGTGTCAAGCCTGCACAAATCTCATCATGTCCACGGTGATTCACATATGGAAAGTTTTGTATCCTAGCAACACCCAATAAAAGCTGGGTTGCCTGTGGCCATCAAAAGTAAAGAGTCAACGGGACTGCCTTTCTACGAGCTGATGAGCAACTGTTTACAAGCAATCAAAGGTTATTTTAATCATTCACACCAACCCATCGTACATCGGAGAAATAATGGCTTTTCTTGTCTTGAATGAGGACTGAAGTGGGTGTAATCCTCCTTACAACATGCCTGATGTTTATATGAGCTTAGACAAAATAGACCCAATCAGGTATTTCAGCTGGGTGGCTGATTGCCGAATTAAACCATCTCACTGTCTTTCACACTGAAGTGTCCGTTGTGTGTCATTGTATCTGATTGTGCCTTGATTGCTTTGTCCATTTTACAGTTGCATGTGAGAATGATTTCAAGGCTCAACTCTTGGCCATGCATGGATATTTCACTGTCACACATCCCAGCATAACAAGATAGCCATGCCATCTCTTTCAGCCTGGAATGTTGAGTGAGCTAAATTCATATTTTACAACTTTCCTTTCCATCACCGTCGTGTTTACACATGTTACACTTAAATTATGATGAGACAATAACTTGTACACGCAAAAGCCATAAAGAAGCTTGTACCAGCAAGTCTTACAGAGTGCCACAGTGAGAAAAGGGAAGTATGCCTTTGTTATCCAGTCATTGTGGGCTCTGAATTATTGCAGCAGTTTTCCACCTTAAAGCTGCACTGCACTAATTGAGACCCTGTAGATTCGCCCAAATTAAATTCTGGCGCTGGATATGAACACTCCTCTGCCCACCGCAAGTGACGAATTGAAACTTAAGGGCAAAATACAAACTGTAACCTAAAAAGCAGTGAGAGTGAGCGGTTTGTCCAGAGAAAGCTGGACTGACCAACATTAGATCTTTTGCCTCCCTCGTCCCGTTGGTATCCTTTAGTACGAAGCATCACAGACCAGCTGGGTTGTGAGTATTGTCCTCCCGTTGTCGTTTGGAGCTGCCAACTCGTGAAGTTACCTAGTGTAGCTTCTAGTCGAGGAATTGTATTGTCATGGGGTTTCGTGTTCCAGGTCCATTGTACCAGTATTACACATTGGCATAATTCCTGGTGACTGACTTTGGCTGATATTTGATTTCAAACACCAATTTGCCAGTACGCATAATTTGGTGCAACTCTCACAAATACCATATCTTGGGCGAGTGCTTACGTAGTTTGGGTATGTATCAAGTTGTTGGGTGTGTTGTGTTTATCAAACGATCACTTCCCATCACATATTTCCTTGAATGAAGCCCAGAACACTTCAAAAGCAAGGATGATAGAAGTCAGTTCAGAGAGACTACTGGAATGAAGTACCATAAATTTCTATCACAATTCCTTTGACTGTGAATTTTATTACTGTACTTAATATAATAATAATAAAAAATGCCTTCACCCATTTTTACTGTTGGGAAAAGTACTGTGAAGAACAAAATAACAAAACACAAGGCTATGTAAAGATATAAGCCTATTTGATATGCTCTGTCTCTATCAAAGAGAATTCTAAAGACTACGACATGAAAGTCAGGACTCTTCTTCCTGTTTTTAAGTTTTCAGATATTAAACCCTCAATAGATTTCACACTCTCCTTTGCCCTACAGATTCAACACACTGGAAGAGAAGAATGCCGGTTCCGGTGGGTTCTTTGGAACAACAGAGCAGTAATTTGCCACTCTAGGTATGATAATTTTCTAGTGACCAAATCATTAGCGTCACTTGTAATATGGCTTATTGTATAATTGGGTAATTACACAGTATATCAAGACAGATAAACATTTCTCTCTGCAAGTGCATTTCATTTCAGCCAAGTAATCCATATAATTGGAGATCAGAAAGGTTGAATGCTATTAAACACTCATTTGTTTGGTTCTTACACTCTGACTACAAAGACACATGTCCAGCCTCTTATCTGCACCCACAAGGAATGTTAGAATTACATTTCTCTCTATCGTATACTCTCACTCTGCGATACTTACTGTATATAAACCGAAAAGATAAAATAAGTTACAGAATAGCACTTGTTACTTGTGTAACAGCAGGAAGGCATCACTCAGCTCTTTTATATCCTGCAGAGAGAGAAAATATTTTCTTCTGACACCACTGATATGGTAATCAATTGCACACACTCTGGGGTGCCTTTTTATTTGGTGAAGGTATTTGTATGTAAATGTATACCCATCATGTTAGGGTTCTTTCTCAGATCAGAACTGACTCCAGATAATATTTTAGACCATTGTATTTACATAGAAAATGTAAATACTTACTTTTTTCTGTTCTACAGACCTAACATCCATGCCATACTGGTGATGACTATCAGTGGATATCATTTATAATTTAGTGCTGGGAAAGCAGTATAGAGTGCATGTTAGAAGTCGCGACTATGTACCATGCAAGATGTAAATGCAAATGAGAGATACAGTAACATCGTGAAATTGATGATAAGAGCAACTGTGTTGAATGGAAAATTCAGAACATAGAATTATAAATCCAACCGGGTCCTTAGGCGGTGTGACGAATCGTGGATGACATGCTGATGGTAAGCATGGGAATAAAAGAAACTGAAAGCAGAAAGCTTTTCGAGATGGAACTTCCCCAAATGCCTGGAAGATAAGACTTTGATGAGGACACCAAAGTTGAGAGCTCACACCTAGACGAATAAATGGCAGATCATTACCCATGCAGCCTCCACAGGCATTCTTCTGCAAGTGGGCTCATGATGGGGTGAATTCCATCCACAACAGGCCGTCCCTGGAGAGATTTGAGATATTACCGACTTATTACTGGTAATGTTGGTGAAATATGGGGTGTCATACAGGTCTGTAAATCCGAGCCCAATAATAAGCTAAAGCATGTTTTCCCAGGTCTAATCCTAAACCTGACTACCAGTATTACTATCAGAGTCACCGCTGCAATGGAGAAATGAATCCTCCCATTGATTAAAAACGCAGGACGGCTTTTGTTCTGGTCTAGTCTGAGCTCCTGTTGTGAGATGCAGGAACAACCAAAATATGAAAACCAGAAAGTGATTCAGTGAGAGTGAACATCTTGAGAAATCTTCCCGTATGGAATGCGTTTCCAAATTCAATATCTCAAGTAGGAAATGAGACAAATGATCCCATGTTATTGTGTTCTTGAGCCTGAGATATAGGCTAGAGTAAACGTGATTATAGGATAAATAACACGTTTTGTTGTCGCCAAAAGCAGAACCTCTCTTTCTTGTACACATTCCTCTTGAGGTTGGATGTGTAAACATCAGCAGCACAACCTTATTGATGACTGATTGACATGTGCAGCAAAATCCCCCCCAAAAAGTGTTAATTTATCACCAAGAGTCTAAAAATCAACACTTTGCCATGTGTTGCTATGCATTTATATAATTCCAAACCCATCAGAGTTTAAATTTAGCACTTTTAGATAGTTTTGAGCAGCTGCCCCAGAGCCATATCAGCTCTAGTGAACAAACAACTCTGCAATCAACACTTGTCACCTCCAAATAATTGTCACTGAAAATTCGACATTTGGAAATTTGCTGTGCAGAAGCCATCCATACAGGATGATGCTCCAAGTAAATAAGCGCAGTTCCTCTCCCATCAGTTCTCTATTAGAAAATGTGTTAATTTAAATTACATTATAACTTGCTGTATCATATTCTAGATTAGATTTCCTTATAGAACAAAGATACTGGTAAACTCATTTCTGGGGCTATTTCACTGTACAGTAATACTTAATTTATAGTACAACACCCCGGCACTTTCATCTGCGTCTTGCGCATGCACCAGTCTTCTATAGTATTGCACCCTATGATTGCACGTTGCATCACATTGCAGAATTTCAGCGATTTCTACCAGGAATTCATGGTTACATTACATTTTTTGTAATCACTAGAAGATGCGGTATAGAGATGCTAGTGCCGGCGAACTTACTCCGCTAACCTCTCTTCAAATTGATTCATCATGGATGAGTTGTATTTCGCACCAGAATGGAAATGTTTGAGTGATAAAGTATAACTTAAGTCTTGTTAACAGGTCTATTTCCCTTACAGTGTAGTTTGTTTAGTTATTGAGCCATTTCTCCATACAATAGGGGTATTGGACTTGAGTAAGATTGGTGACATAGGACGTAGATGCAATAGCAGTGTCCAAATCCGTCATGTCAGCAGGTTGTGCTTCATTAATCTCTCTGATTGATCCGGCTTCCAGGTGGTTCCATGACCTTGCTTTGCACCGTAAGACCGGCATCCATGTCAGAGTGTCACCTGATCTACATTATTTATTGACAGCACAGGACGTGGACATATTTGGGTTTTAAGAACCAATGATCCATTGGTTGACTCAGCTGGAGGTTTTAAAAATCTTTTAGTCGGCACAAACTGTTCCAGTCATGATTGCCCCTGTGAACAGTGATATTTATTTATTTCGTTGTAAGATTGTGACTGTCCCTGGATGTAGAAGATTCCAAGCTCCTCCTCAGGTAAACGGGTTTGCAGTTCCCTTTTTGGTTATTTCTGATTATCAGTATCAATCATCCTCTGTTTCATTCCTCCCCTGAACAGCTTGCCATCGTATTGAGATGGGTCTTATTGGGAGAACTAGCATGCAGTTGTTTAACCAATCAATAAACTGATCAAAAAAAGTCCAATACAGCTGATGTGACAGTCATCTTTTTCAAATTCCTTTCAGAACAACTGCAAAAATCACTTCCTCTGCAAAAGCAGAATATAAGCCAACACTGTGAGACTGAATAAACAATCTAATCTAACAATCATTGCCTCTGGATTACAGATAAGCCCCTCACTCATTTATTAAGCCCTGTATTGACATACTGCAAGCCAATGAAATGGGGAACAACTGAATCCAACAATATGATGACTTCATTACTGTTTGGTCTTACCAAGCACCTTCTCCATTTAGACACTAAAATACATACTGAAGGCCTTTACTTTATTCCTGACAACCGGTTTTCCATGAAACAATACGAATGAGAATCTGATGTAGTCGAGGCCTTTAACCTAGATGGGTCACACTATTAATAACTTTCTGCAAACGTTCCAAATCTGCATCTCTTTGGCATACAAATTTAGCCTGTATCCGTCACATTATTGCTTAGTCTGAGCTCAGTTTATAGAGTGAAGTGAGACTGTCAGGAGAGGATTAGCAATGCTGAATGTTTCTAGTTGTCCAATGTGACTGGAACTCCTCAAGCAGAGAAATCAATGCCTGTTACTTATGTGTGATGGAGAGGCTCCTAGGGTTACAGAAGGCAGACACATCACAGTCGGCTGTACTGTTAGGCCTGAGCGTGTTAGCAGCTGTGATGGTACTAGAATCTCTATCTTATTTAGAAGATATAGATGGATAGAAGAAGAAGATAAGATATATAGAAGATAAATTCATGACTATTTTAGATTATGGATTAGATAGATAGTAGGAGTGAAATGTCCTCATCAAGACAGTGATTTCTCCTCCACAACAGAGACATCACACAGCATTATTTAATCAATTAATGGTACTGAATATAAAGCTCTTGTTAAGGGTGCAGTTTGGCATTTTATTGTACTACACCAATGGTTCTTAACGTGGGGTCCGGGGACCACCAGGGGTCTTTGAGGGAGTTCCAGGGGGTCCACAGCAAACTGATGAATTGTTAAACTTCACCAGTATTTAATTTACAAGAAGTTAACACAATTAGAGAATGTAGGAGAATGACTGTTTTGATCATAGTTTCACTGTTATCTCTCTACCTACAATACAGATAGTCATGGAATTCTGGATTTTGGTTCGAGAGACAAAATCTGGGGGTCTGTGGACCTAATGACTAAATTAGGGGTCCTTTATATGAAAAAGGTTGGGAATCTATTACAGTATTTCTGCTGCACACTGGTTTGGAGTTGAATAGGTTTTATCACTGTTCTTGTTGCATTATGTTTTCATTGATGCTACTTTCTTTGTATTTTTACTATATGCTTTTGTTTTTTTTGCTAAGCACTTTGTAACAATGCTTTGAACGGTGCTATATAAGTAAAGTTTATTGTTATTATTATATAAGATGTGGATATACAGATATGTGGAATGGATTCGTGCAACATCTTTTTGTATTTGCTGTACATGGGGGGAGGACAGAGAGTTTATATTGTTTACTGCTTACGATTCCAAATGTTGATTTGTATGGGCCGGGGGTTGCACATTTTTTTGTTTTTACTGCATCATGTTGATATGTGGTGATATGTGGATATAGGTGACTGTACAGAGGGTAAATATAGCAGTTTTTCCAACTTTTTTCTTACTTCTATAGTGTTGTGTTTATTGTGTCTCAAGGGTGTGTTGCTGCTGCGACAATTGAATTTCCCCCTGGGATGAATAAAATATCAATCTAACATTATCTATTCATCTGTCTTGACTGGTGAAGACGGAAGTGATGTTTGTGACATAATACTTTATTTGCAGACCTGTTCATCACTTCCTTGGACATTTCACAATCACAAACTGTAATGGGGCAGTTTGTTATTTTTGACGAAAAATTGCTCTTGTGCATGACCCTGTTTTAGTCAGAGTTATTGATCTAGGTTATTTTCATAGTGCCTATTTCGTTTTCTTCAGGTTTATACCAGGCTGGCTTGAGAGATTTGTCAAAGCTGACCTCAGTAGAGCAACATTTCCACTGCCGCAGGCCGTATACACAATCCTCAGCCTGTAGACACCATCTCAACGGGAAAGACATTAGTCCCATTTATTACCCATCCTGGCCGAAATTGTTTTTGTCCTTCACAGTGAGGGTTCGGCGGCATTTCTCATTACCAAAGACACTCTGTTGACCCTCAAGGGCATTGGCAAGATGAGAAAAGATGTAGATGTGAGGAGGTTCCATACTACCCAATCAATATGCTTTTTATAGTCTGTTCCCGTCTGTCAGAAGAGCAGCAGTATCTCTAGCCTCTGCAAAACATCACTGACACAAGCTGAATCATGAGATGATATCTGTGGATCACAGCGCAGGCACCGCTTTCCTGCTGCACGCCCAGCTACATCACTCAACATGTTCACACCCACATAGGACAAGTTTCCATTTCTGTAACGTAGAAATCCAGTTTGATTTTCTAACCTATTAGAGTTTGAAAGTGTAGCATATTGGTCCGTGACAGCCACTCAGCTGTATTAATGTGGCTCAGTATACGAGGGTGAAACCTGGCAAAGGAGATATGAGCGCCTCAGTTTAATTGGCATCCCACTGGTTATTGTCGAGGCCTTTTGATTGGGTGATGGAGCGTCGGCTGACTAATTGTCTGGAAAGTATTGCTGTGAACCTGGTAAGCAAGACGGAGGACCCAAGTAAATCCAGGTAAAAGTTTGGATACCAAGATGACAAGAAGAGATTTGTGACAGCAGTTAGCAAACTATTTCAGATATTAGAGGTATTCTCTGTAGCATCTCTCTACCTAGCCACAATTGGCATACTTCTCTGTATTAGATTTTTTTTTTTATATATAACACAGCAAACCCTATGGCCTTTCTGCAACTCAAGAATCAATTACGAGGTGTTCTGTGTTGTTGGATTTTAGTTTTGTAAGGCACCTATATTACAAGCTAAGAAAGTGGATTTTTCAGTTTGTGGCACAGTATGCAAGGTGTGATATTTGATCTAACATCACCTACACTGTGTCAAGACACTGTGGCAGGATAGTCAGTGAGCTGTGGTGGAAGGTGTTTAAGACCCACATTTACATCGGCTTACGTTCATCCTGCTCTTTTTGTGCACCATGGCTGAAGACACATTAACATATTTAACATTGTACATAATATTTAAAAAGAACATTAACTTATCATACCCGCCTGGTTTTTAGTAGTAGAGAGTTTATGTTCTATTCCAATCAAAAAGCTTGTTCGAGAAATCCCCAGCTTCCCAGGACAAGACTATGCAAACCGAAATGACAGTATTGTAGCCTGCAGTGCCTCCCAAGTAGAGCACTGGTTCCACTCATCCTCTAAGAGCCTCACAACAAGACACATGCAAATGTGCATTTGCTGATTACAGCAATCTTTCTGACAGTGAATCTACAGGCTATGGTCAAAATAATGGACATAATGGATTCTGGTGTCTCTGTATTGCTGTAGGTTGAATTAGGCATGACTTCATCTGTGGGCTAGTAAGTCTAAATCAATTCTACCACAGCAATCAGTCCTACAGTTATCGGAAGGAAGGAATGGCTGGTTACACCGTGGTTTGAAGAGCTTAGTAATGCTGTTAACCATACATCAAGACTTTCTCAATAACCAGATATGATTCCAGCACAGCATTTAAGATAGTTTCTGAAACTGAACCTGAGATTTCCCACCACCAGATGGAAGGCCCAGATGATGACTCAAAATCATGATATTAGCAGTGATCAGCTCTTGGGGAGATGTTGGTATCAAAATCATGCCAGAAAAAGCCCCCAAACAATTATGTCACCAATGATGATAATAACAATGATAATAATAGACTTTATTTATATGGCACTTTTTCAAAACACAGTTTACACAAATAAAATGAAACGGCACAATCACAAAATAAGATAAAACAAATGAAACCAAGGCACCACAAGATAAAAGGTCAGAACACAGAGACAGTATGAATAGTAAAGACGTCACATAAAAGCAAGTCTATAAAAATGGTTTAAGAAGGGATTTAAAAAACGGTATCAATTCTGCTCCCCTGAGCTCCTCAGGCAGGTCGATCCAAAGCTTTGGGACCCCGATGGCAAAAGCTCAGTCACCCTTAGTAAGAAGAAGAAGGGTCCTACCTGAGGATCTGAGATTGGGCGCTGGCTCATAGGGGATTAACATGTCTGCAATACAGCCTGGGGCCACACCTGCTTTAAAAATCATCAGTCAGTTCTTCTCAAAAAAATCAATCTAACACCTAACAGGTAGCCAATCACCCCTACAAAGCCAAATGAAAAACATGGGTGAATCAGAGAGCCCTTGGGCTGTTATTTTATCTTTAAAGATGAGGGTTCTTAAATGTTTTCAGCCTTTGACCCATGCTGAGTAAATTGAGTCCATATTTTTTATCCATATGTTTTATTCCCCTAAATCAGTTCAAATTGTCCACAGTCTTATGCAAGATGTGTGCTCCTGTTTCTGATCTAAATTGTGACCTTTTTTTATTGTACATGTTTTAGTATTTTTCTGTTTCTGTACTGTTTTTGTATGTTTTATTGTGTAACCCCTGCTGCCAAATTTTTTGGCCAGGTCTCCCTTGGAAAAGAGATTTTGAATCTCAATGAGACTTCCCGGTAAAATAAAGGCTAAATAAAAATAAATAAATATATAGAGTCTCAGAGCCAGGCTCATAAAAACATGCTGATGCTAAAACGTTATATGGGCACTCATCAGAAACAGTTCCACAAACCATATTAGAGGCAGCCTTATAAATAGCGAAACTAAAGATATGCCAACATTATAACACTTTTAGCATATTAAATGAGTCTTAAATCAGCTGTGTTCTTTGTGGATTGGCAGCAGAGTCTAGTTCACAGGTTCAAACCCCACAGTAGCAGTGCATCCTGTTGAAGTGACTTTGAGCAAGATACTGAATCCCCTACCTGCTCATTTGCAGTAAATCGTTTATGATAACAGCATCAGCTAAATACGGAACATGTAAGATGTTGCACTGCACATCTCACACCTTGGTTTCATCTGCAGCCTCTTAACAACACTGTTGATTTGGATGTCTTTATAACCACTTTCCTTGAATTTGGATCCAAACCATGTTGTGTTACACATTCTTTTTACCCTACAGAAATAGTCACATGGTAAGCTGTTCTTTAAAGTGAGGCTCTCATCGGCTCAGTCAGTTTCTTGTACAAGTGTATACAGCATGATAAATACTCAGCAATTCAAGAAAAAATATTTTATTGTAAATTTAAAATGAGCAGAATGAGAGTTTAGAAAAGAACAGAATGCAGTTGGCTGTATAAGAGCCCCACAAAAATAATAAATGTAATATAATGCAATATATGCAGTATATATATAATGCAATATATTCTTTCTACACATCAATATGGCATTGGCATGTTCCTAAAAAGGCTAAAGTCAGTCTGTTTAGATTCTGTGCTCCCCGGTGGCATTGATTTTGTTGCTACATCAGCACAACACATGCACACACACACACAGACACATACACACACACACACACACACACACACACACACACACAGTTGTAGCATTTTGTATCACTATTCGAAATATTCTAAAGATCCCACAGTAGATGCATCCTGATTCTACCAACATTACATCTAGTTCTACCAATATTTCTTCCTTGAGTGAATAGCGCTCAGCTGAATTTGCTGCAGGCAGGCACATGCCATAAGTCCTCCCATCAGAGCTGAATGGCCACTGATTTAAGATGAAGCCTGAGAAGAGGTGTGAAGTAAATGAATTTCATACACCAGTAAGCCTGAAAACTCTGTTCTGACCGAGCAGTCTCTCTGACTGAGGTTGACATGTGGGTTACTGCACTATGCTAATCCTGCACAGGGAAAAGGCATACTGCAGTGCTAACCTACGCACTCAAACATGTTTGAAATACAATGAACAGGAAAGTTCATGAGTTGTGACATTGCAATTTTTTTTTTTTTTTTTACCGATTATCTGAGGTTGACTTAAGTGCTGTGACCTCTTCAACCCAGTTACTCTTGGCCATAACCCCGGGACTTACTGGCCTCACTCTCATAAACACCATATTTTTCACACGGACAGCTGGTCAATGTTGGGGCTGATTGTATTTTTGCTCTTGGAATTGAGCCATCAGTAATGGTGGTGATGAAGCATGAGCTCTTTGATATAAACTAGCGAAACTGACAAGGAGATTATTGCTGGCTCTACCTTCGTCAGTCCTATCCTCCCCAACATTAATAACCTGATGGACATCTTCATAGCTCAGGCTAATGGGAGTTGGCATTGACTTCTGCCAAAGGGGAGTGGATCTGCCTCCATCTTCAATATGATTACAGTGTCACTTTTGGTACAGTAAAGCTCACATTGGGAGAAATACGTTATGCTGCCATTTCTTTCCATGTATCATTGCATGGGGACGGATAAGATCTGTGGGTTTCTTGGGCAGTATAAAACCTATTTAGATGCGTTGTGCAGATGGTAACCATCCACCCCACTGTTTCAACAGCTGGTTTTCTTTTGCTGGTCGTTAATTACTGAATGAAGGCAAATGATTTGGCAAATATATGTTTCTGCCCCTGGTTCTGGTTTGATGTGCTTGTGATTCTTCAGGTGCTGTGTAGCTCTGCTCTTATACAGCTCACTGCAGTGTTATTTCACCTGACCTTTTGACTAAACCCTTTTTTATCCAAACTACTCTTATTACAAATGAACAATAACAGGTGAGGGAGACATAATCAATAAAACAATATCCATTTCCATGTTAATACTGCCCAGCAAGCATTTGACGCACAGCAAAGTGCAGGAGGTGGCAATGTTCAACGTCAACCCAAACAAACACAAAATTTTCAGAATATGATATTATTGCGCAGTCTTATTAAGAACTTGAACTGACGTCAGAAACATATTTAGGTCTGAAATTCACAAAACAATGCAGGAAGAAGACCTAGAGAAAACCTAGAGAAGACGTAGAGAGACATTCAGCCATCACCTCCAGCGAGACCGAGTCAAAAACTTGATCAATCATATATCTCCAGCCAACTTACATACTACTTTTCAAAACAGGCATTACAGACATACTATCGAAACAGATCTTAGGTTAAACTAGGTCTAGATTATAAAAGATTTCTTAAATTTTGCACTGACTAATGTATTGTTGTTTACTCCTCATCTGTTTATGTGAAACACTGCCTCAGCATTCAAAGACAATCAGGACAGAAAAATCCTCCAGAGTTAGAGCTGATCATCCAGTAAGGCATCTGAATTCCATAATGCCCAAATCCTCATTTCAGTCAGCGTGACTCAGATAAGCAAAGACTCAGAGGGGGGTTTGTGAGATGTCAGAGAATGACAATGAGGCTTTTGAAATTGCAGCCAGCCATCTGGATTAATGTGCAAAAAGATTCGACCTGTTTTCCTTGCTCTGAGTGAATATTGAGGCTATAGCCGGAGATTGACACATCACAGACTGTCATCTGCTTCTCATCTACTGTGAAAAGGAGGAACACGTGTGGCTGTCATGACCAACAGACACATCGTCTTTATCCCAGCGTTCACCTCTGTCTGTGCAAACACAGTGGCACCTGATGCAAGATGGAAGCAGATTAGACAGCTGAATGTCCCTCGGGTCCGTGGTCTAGCATGCCAATGGGCCCCCTGCAAAGAAAAGGAGGAGGAAAAACATCACAGAAGACCAGAACGCATGAAGGAGACGAGACTAGAGGGTCACCTTCACCCACACTTTATGGGCTGTGTATGTGTCATTACTGATGCTTCAGTTGTGTTTAGCAGATCCCCAATGTGTAGTGTAGCTGTCTTGCAATCTCCAAATACTTTCAGACAGGTAAAGTAATATACAAAAGTTTTTCTGCCATCCTGGTCATGAAATTCTCTCACTTTTGAAAGCATTTTTTACCTTTCTTCCACTGGCCTTGAAGAGCAGTGCTTTCCAGGTCTGTCCATTTGCTGCCTCCTCTCCGAGCCGCACTCTGCCCATGACTCAACCTCCGCCTGGCTGTGAACTGACGTGAACGCTCCTGAACTCAGTTACCAGGGACGTAATTGACAGCTGTTGGGAGTGAGAATGAGGAGTGACACAGAAAATTAGAGAGTTGAATCCAACCTGCTCTGCCCTGCTGATCAATGCACTGCCATTTGGAGCTGGCAGACTGCAGACTTGTGCTCTGCTCTGGCTAATAAAGAGAACACAGGGAGCAGCTTCTGGGCTGGACTATCAATACTTTAAACACCCGCATCGATTATCTTCACCTTTAATGGTTTCAAGACGGTTTCGGTTGAGCCTGCCGTTTGGTGCAGCATGGATTGGCAGGGATGCTAACTGAGATTTGGAAAGCGGCAACATGTCGTGAACCTTCACAGTGGGCTGGTGTGTAAAACGCAGGGTGTCAGTTGGGCTGTAATATGATAAGATACTTAATAATGCAGTGGAACTGGGCCATGCTCCTGGGTGCTACCAGCCTAAAATGGCTCCCGAACACCGGGCCAAGTACGAGCCCATGCTGATCATGCTCAGAATAATGAGGAAGCAGCCTAGATTTGCATATTTGTGGGATTATCCAAACAAATCCCTCAGCACCCTCCTCAGAGATGTTGCCAATATGATATGCTAACTAAAAGGAAAATGAAAATAAGTAGCACCCTCTTTTTAATCCACTGAAAGTATTCTCCAGTCATTTGTAATATGCTGTTGTTCTCCCTCTCTCTTACTGTAATAAATAGCTCTGCATATTTTATTGGGCCGTGGAGCTGCGTGTTACATTCCACCCTTTGGCTGTAATTAGTGACTACTTGAGAGAGCAGAACATGGTTACTTTGGGGGCACATGGTTCTTCTGTTGCTGAGTTTAGGAGGATAATTTACAGTGCTTTTTTTTTTTTTTTTTTACAGCATCTCACTGGGCTTCACATCCTTGCTTCCTTGCTTCCTTGTCCTGGGATTACAGCAATATCTCTAATTTATGGTCCAGGTTGCGGTGCCATTCAGTGAGGACCCACCTATACTGTACTGATGAATGACATGTTTGCTGAAGGATCTGGTGAGTGATTGATGTCTGATGTGCTGTTCTTAGTTTTATAATGGGATCATGAAGGGTGCAAAGAAGCAGATCCCTCTGTCCTTATGTCCATCTTGCCTGTCTGCCTCGCTTTTTCCGCCTGTCTTTTATCTGGCCTCCACCTGATCTGCCCCGCTTTAAGCAGCACTCCACACCAAGTTTATCACCAAAAAATATACCATACCTACTGCCTTTAAAGTGGCAAACTGCAAGATCCTCGTTTTTATTGATTTTGCGGACATCTTTGGTAATAGGTGGTCATTGCATCACTTCACATCACTGGAGGGTTTTTCCCAGCAGAGACCTACCTGACTCTGGGTGTTTAGAACAGAAAATCTACATGTGAAAGGTATATGGGTATATGTTTGAATCCCTTTTGTGTTAAATCAATCAATGATAGAGAGAAGCAAAACTTTTACCTATAAGAAAATGTCACAGATTATTACTTTAATTCAACTATACTGCCTTGCTGTGTGTCTCACCGAAGTACAACCCAACAACCGCTTTCTCCACCGAGAAGAATTAGGATGCTGCGGCTTCTGTGCTCGCAGGATATACATAAGTCGATGGTATTGCCTCTCAGGCCAGTGATACTAGAATGTGTTTGCACTCCGATTCAGCTGAAACTGTGGCAGCACTATCTCCACTAATTTCCCCAGTGCCTGTGAGCCACGCTCTGAATGATGACAGCATGCCAAATAGTTTCCTAACTCTCTGTATTACCTTGCGCCACTTCCATAAAAACCTTTTTATTTATTTATTTCGTCGTCTATCTTATGTTAATAGATTTTATGCTAACAGTATTGCTGTTACAATTTGAATTTCATCACCAAGCAGATTGGTTATTTTTTCTTAATTCCCTTTCATATTGCCTTCCTGTCCTTCCTCACTGTTATTAGCTACAGATGTTTGGTACTCAGTCTTCCACAATGACCTGAGCTCATTACACAAAGCCCACATCAATAAGTTAATAATTCAATCTCTGTCTTGATGGATGCTGATGAATGTACTAATCACCTTTGTCCTGGTGTGGAGCCTATTGAAAAACAGTAATGTCTTCATTAAATTTATTGTATGCTGAATGCAATTTTTACAAGGACAACCTTGAGTATGATTGATTATTACTTAAATCAGATTTATTTTTGTTTTACTCTTATAAATATTTAATGTGGGTTGAATCCCTGAAAATTTTTGACATTGATTCTGATCTGAAGCTGGCAAACATCTTTGTAGTTTTACTGTCATGGTAGATGTTAAAGCTGAGATTTTTTTTATTGTGTCTACCTTGCTTTCTGTTGTCGAATAAACTAAACTAAACTGAATGTTTTATTGAAGTGCTGTTATGTGTATGACAAAGACTCGGTGGGAGTCGTGTGACCTGGCATTTAACAAAATGTGAAGTTTCATTCCAAAATGAGATATCCAAATCTCAAAAAACAAATTATGCCTTTTTTTTTGAAGAAGAAGAACTAAAGCTTGAGTGCTTGGTTAACAAAATAACACTTTAACAGACACGATCATCTCTGTTGAATTGAATGATGAATTTTAGGTAATGATGCTTTTCCAAAATGGATGTATGGTATTTTGGAATAGGACTCTTCACATGTTGGTCAGCCTTCCACAATCTTTACTCAAATAATGCACACATATCTTAACAGCTAGACATCAGATCAAGAATACTATCCACATGTACAGTATGTGGCTGATCTATACTGTAGACTGCCCTACATAGCCAAAGAGCAGTAACTGTGTCAGTAGTGAAACTGAGAGTATTGGTACAGAAGTGGATAGTAAATGTATGTTTATCTGCAATTACTGCTATATTGTTTGTGAAATATAAGGTCGTGGTCATGATCCTTTTAAAACACACACAAAGTAGTTAAGCAAAGTTTGCCTTTGTAATTAGGGCGATTAGGGTGTTTTCATTGTGTTGTTGTGTGTTAATGAAAGCACCCCCACCCCTCTGCCGCCCCATCCACTTCTGTCTCCTGTCCAGGCTTATTGATGCTATCGAGAGGCGAGAGGGACAAGGAGGCCTCTCTATGATGAAAGAGCTGACCGGCTGCAAGCTAAGCAGGGTCGCAGGAGTGCATGACGCATCGTCATTACCACTGTAACGGCTCCGGTGCACAAGCTGTGATCATTTGGAAGTCAATCCCCAAAGAGCCAGCAGGGCCGAGTTGTTCCGCTGCAGTTGGTCAATGTGGTTTGTCAGTCACAACAAGCCAATTTACAGTTGAAGAGTGTGATTCCAATGTCAGATATCCACCATTTAGAAAAGTGACACCTACTCCAACAAAAAGGCTGATGTATACACACAACTCATTATTTCAAGTCACTTAGGTATAGTAAATTTCTATGGTTCTATTATGGCAGCATGCAGAGGAGAAAAAAAGAACAGATATCCTAAGTGCTTGGTTAAAACAATTATAGCACATTTACAGTCTGGGATATTATAACAGAGAAAAAATCTGCACAGGAGGTGAGATAATTTCACTTGTTTCCAATGCAAATCAGCTTATTTCAGGACTTTTTCTTTTTTAAATCAAGTGACATTAGCAGAGTGATGCTCATTATCTCAAGATACGGTCACTTGTTTAAACTTTGAAAAGAAAACAGGTAAGACTGTATTTGAAGCGAGGGAAGTAAATTAATTCCACACTAGACCAGATAAGTTGTTAAGAGGGATATTTTTACAGTATGTCTTTGTAGGATGACTTCACCTTGGATGACTTTGCGAGAAGCAGATCATCCATCTGCTGTTGGAGAAAGAAAAGAGGAGATCTGGGGAATTGGACATACTGGATCCTTTGAATGTCACTTGGGAACACAAGTCCTCTATCAGATCTCTAGAGCCCACTCTACAGCATATTACTAACACTCTACAACATATTGCTTCTCTCACACATAACATATGTCACACACACATTGCATGCTCCTTGTAATAACCTTGTGGCTGCATCAGTCAAGGAATGAGCTATTAATGGAGCCTGGCTATGAAACTATGTTTTTTGATGAGGGCTCAACGAAATTGAAACAGCCTTGAAATTCAATGATGAATTATCATGATCTAATAGTATGGTATCACACCTCTGTTGCACCAGTTTTGTTCTATGTTAATTGTCATACATGAGAGTGAACAAGGAGAGGTTTGAGAAATATAATAATAATAATAATGATGATAATAATAAACTTTATTTGTATAGCACCTTTCTAAAAACAGAGTTTACAAAGTGCTTTACAGAAAACAAGAGAAACCAACAGAGAAACAACTCAATAGAGAAAGACAGACAGTAGTACAGAAGACAGACAGTAATGGAAAACACAGGGCAAAAACACAAGATTTAAAAACAGGATAAAGCAATTACATAGAGGGCCAGTCTGTGTCTTGAGAAGTGATTTGAAAGAAGAAGGCATGTGCTGATGAAAAAAAAAAAAAGGACTACATTACCTGCGTTTTCAAGTAATAATCTACACTTCAATGAAAGCTACTATCTGTCTGCTTCTCTGTGGGCAACACTGACCTGTGTCTCAGTGAGTGTGGGCTGGCTGGGGGTTCTTGATGAATCACATACTGTAGGTAGGAGTTGGAGAAAGAGAGTGTGGGAGCCTTGCTTGTTTGATCGCAACATAAAAGGTCCAATTAGAATTATTCTTCCAATGTGGCTGCAGGCAGTTTGCTGGTGTGGTGATGTGACCTCTGTTAAACTGGTGAACAACTGCCATTTCGCCTTGAATTGGTTCTGGCAGCGGCTTTAAGTGGTTATGGGAAAGGATCCCATTGCTGAGAGTTGTTCTTTTAGTTTTACAAGTGTTTTTGTACCCTCCAGTGACATCTTAACTACAGTGTATAAAAATCGCAGAACAAATTGATTAAAAAAATGTGGATTTAAAAGAAATAAATAAATGGCAAACTTGTGTATGACTGAATAAATGTCAGTCATGCATATCCAGAAGCCATGCCCGAGACACAAATTTCCCCTCACAACTACACAGCTGGGAAATAGGATTTAGGCTGGAAAAAAAAAAAGAAACAACCTTTAAATTAAAAACAGTAGAGCACAAATCAAGATTTATACAGTAATGAAAAACAGGATTATGGATTTGTTCAAAAGCTTTTTGCATGTTCCACAAGTCAGCAACACTGGCTGTACCTGATGGAATACTGTTTATCTTAATGCATGCAAATAGTTTGTTGTTTCAGTAAGTGCACTCGGCAAGAGAGGACTCGACTGTCATGTTTGTTTGTACTGACATCTAATTTCTGTTATCTCCTTGTTCTCAGGGAGGCTTACCCACATGACCTGGGTGTCTCCACATATTCCTTTTGATATTTCTTCAAGTGTTGTTGTTGATTTTGTTGTTGACTTCCTTCAGTCAACTCTCCACGGCTGCCCCGAGTCAAGGAAATTCTGCTGACCAGTGTGCACATGGAAAGACATAAAGAACAGTTTGAAAGCACAATAGACTAAAAAATATATTATTAAAAGCATATTCTTGTATTGCAATATGCTGACAGTGCAGGTACGAGCTTCAAGTGCTTATTATGTAAGATGAGTGTGGAGCATTTTGAAATCGCTACAGGTCTACCACCCCCTCTGTTACTATCACTGTCTGAACAGAGGTAGACTCTCTCTCTCTCTCTCTCTCTCTCTTTCTGACTCTCTCTCTCTCTCTCTCTCTCTTTCTCTCTCTCTCTTTCTGACTCTCTCTCTCTCTCTTTCTCTCTCTCTCTTACTTTCTCTTTCTCAGTTCATTTAAATTTGGTTCAACAGGCATGAAAGTTAAAAACAATATTGCCAAAGCATAAAGATACAGATCACACTGTGTATCAGTGTGTGTGTGTGTGTGTGTGTGTGTGTGTGTGTGTGCTGGGTAGACACTCCGTCATATAATGACTATCAACAGTCACAACAGTTCAACACTAAATAATACAGTGAAAATGGGAATAAAACAAGGATAAAAAACACAAGTTGATCGTGTGTGTGTGTGTGTGTGTGTGTGTGTGTTTCTCTCTCTCTCTCTCTTCTCTCTCTCTCTCTCTCTCTCTCCTCTCTCTCTCTCTGGCTGTCTCACATGGAAATTACCTACAACTTGCATTTAATGAGGTTCACAATGATTTATGTTGCCTTATGTACAGAAAATAGAATCAGGGACCCACATATTGGCTTGTTACTGATTAATTGCACTGTCTAATTTTACATTGGATACGTTTCAATATGATATTGAACACATTCTGATGTCCCCTACTTATTGCTTTGCGAGGAGGGAAATAAAGGTTCTTTCAAATTAAGGTCATGGTTCCCTGCATGATTGATATTTGGTCTTTTCTCTTGTCGAGAGCTTCAAGGTAAAAGGTCTAGTATCAAATGAACTTGAGTCCTGTCTGTGCCAAAAGCCAAGCAGGAAGCCATTTGTGAGAGGGAGAAACCTTCTGTCCTTGAGCGTATAGCCTCTCCCCCTCTCCCTCTTCCCCTCCCCCTCCCCCTCTCTCTCTCTCTCTCTCTCTCTCTCTCTCTCATGTATCATCATGAGTCAATGCAATGCTCTCAGACAATCTCTCTAACTGCAGTTTGACCACAGACACACAAATACACACCCAGGTGCATGTTCTCTCACACACACACACACACACACACACACACACACAGCGGTGGGATATTTATCTCATTTGACATTGGAAAGAGACACACACTCCTGTCTGCAACAGAGAAGATATTATCTACTGTCAAGTTACCATTGGGCACTTATTTCTGAGGAGCCCGCATGAATTGCTGTCAATTTTTAATTTATTAAACCTGTCAAGCCATTAGTGTCAAGTACTTTGAGCTCTCTCTAGGTGCATTTTTATACTGTTATTTCCAGCTGCTATCTGGTTTAGCTCTGCTGGGCGACACCGGGCCTACAGGAAATATTGTGGAGGAAGAAGCCAAGCAGTCAGTCTGGTGTCCAGGGGGAACAATGGATTATCTAGCATCAGGTCCGCTCCTTTCCCTCTCAATTTAAAAGCCAACAAGTCTATCTCCAGATCAGTTAATAACATAGCACTTCTCTCTTGGCCAGATCTTTTGGTCTGTTTCAATTAGAGTTCCTCTGATTGACCTGGGATTTCAAAAGGGCCTTCTCCAGCGGCACGTCCAAGCCAACATGTCACTCACAGCGGCTGTGGGTTTGTTGACCGAGATTAGCAGTAACCTCTGGTCCGTCAGAGGCTGAAATGAAAGTGCATCGCGGCCAGAGGTTGAAAGAGTACTGAAATATTTTATTCAAGCAGAAGAAGGACTGATACGGCAATCAGAGCGCTTGTCTTCAAAATAAAGCAAGAGTTGCTCCCTAAAGAGAATAATCAACTACTTTGTCACTTTTAAGCAATCATCAAGATGTTGTGCATGTCCCTAATCGTTTCACCAAATCCTCTCCCCAAAAATAAACAGATTAGCCATCTTGGCGTGGTCCGTGCAAATAATTTCATGAGTCATTGTCAGCAAAATGTTTGGGAATGATTCTTTTTTAGCTCATATCAACAAAGCTAGAGTATCAGTTACGGCAGGTTAAGTCCGGAATGACTATTTGGCTGTAAATATTCAGATGTCATTGGACCCACCAATGTTATTTCTAAGAATAGCATATACTCAAAGTAGAGGAAGGAGTAGATATTAAGAAAAATACTGAGGTAGAATTAAAAGTAAAGCACTTAAAAAAAAGTAGCATAACAAAAAATATAGAAATCACCTCAAGTGCTAGATTAGTTCTCCCAAGTTACTTTTCACCTCTGATTGCATCCTGGCGCAGTCTCTGCTGTTCTCCCATGACTCCTCTCTGTGATCACTGGCCAGCCTCCAGCCAGAAGGGAAACGGAAACTTTACAAGTGTCCAAGTATCAGGTATTAGCAGCAAACCCCCTGCCAACACTGAATATTTCTCTCCTTTGCACTTGTGCACTTCTGCACCGTGGGGCCCACATAAAAATGCATGAGCTCACACGCACAGGCAAACACGCACACACACACAACCTGAATGCATATTTTTCTATTGCATGTGTGCACATGCGCATGTAGATATATATATATATATATATATATATATATATATATATATATATATATATATATATATATGTATACACACACACACACACACACACGCACACACACACAAACATCCCACCTGTTCTCACAGCTCAACAACACTGAGCTCCCTTTCCCCTCTTTGCATAACAGACGTGGCTGCCAAAATGTTCCCATAGCCGCACTGCTACATCACTCTGTGCAGTATTACTGGTATTTAGATTAATTTAGTTGAACATATGCTGCTGTTTTACTGGAATCATGTTTATTAGACAGACAGTCTTCACTATTTTTAGCAATGTGTGGAACTTTGAATCTTCTAATGTGGCGGATCTTGTGAATTATAGACCTATTGTAATTATTATCTCTTGTTTGTGCAGTCTGTGATATATATAGCTATATTTACTGTATATATAATATAAACTATTGTGAACTATTGTGAAGTCTGTGATATCTATCTATCTATCTATCTATCTAGTCCAAATGGCAAAAGAGAGATTAGCATTAAGATCAATGATACTATACCACTATGAGCAGGAAACTATTGATTTTTGATTTATTATCACCCAGGTACATCGTGTCATTGATCGTCATGCTAATCTCCCTTTTGCCATTTGGACTTCAGAATGTTGTTGATGGATAGGCAAAGCCAGACAGCCTGACACTATCTAAAACTGTGTGTCCAGAGAGGTGACAGAAAGCAAATAGACTGATGTCACCCACCCAGTGAATCTCTCATGTTACACTGGCTTACATTGTCCACTGCAGCAGGCACCTACCCCACTCAATAAGTAATTACAATGTCTTTAGCCTCCTCTCTACCTCCAGCCTTTCCCCTTTTCAAAGGAGAGCCAAAGGACAGGATGTCTATTAATTAAAAAGGCTGACTAATGGCAGCTCCAGCAAATAGTCTCCCTTTCACTCTCTCACTCTGACACAGAGTAACTATATGTCTATGGTCTTGGCAGGGATTTCAAATGAACTTAAGCACCAAACCTGAGCACTTCGATGTTCATACCCACCATTGCACAAACCCCACTATACTAGATATTTTGCTGATTTTGGTAGATTTCAACATAGGTGGTAAAAGTGGTTGATAACAGAATATTTCAATTCTAAGTTCAAATGTTAAACCTTATACCTTTTTTTTTCATGTCAAGATCTCCTCTGGAAATATATCCCTACGTGACATATTTATTCAGAGATATAACATTGTGTCTTTGCTCTTTTACAATACGACATCTGAGGAAAGTCTCAGCCCAGGTCTATTTTTTGTTCGTTTTCGGCAGGTATAACCCAGATCATGTTTAAGCAATTACTTTCTGCCTTTTCCCCCATGTGTCTGGGGTGAGGGAGGTGACAGCAGGCAGAGGAGAAAAACACTGTCATTGGTTCACTCCTCTGGGAAAGCCTTACAGGGAAAGGAAGGCGGAAGGTCATCAGAGTATCCATTAGATCAATTTTTTCTTCTCCAGGGGAACCGAACATAGAGCTCCCTGCCTCTGGGTCAGTGTGGCCGGTCCTGGTCTAAATTATTGTCCTGGGTATAAATAGGCTGACAGTCTGGCAGGGCCAGGTGGTCTAATCTGCCAGCTCAGTGTCCTGCTCTCTGCCTGGCAGAGTGGTGTGGCATTGAAGTGGATGTTTTTCCCCACATTCACGACGACCTCAGAGTGCCCACAGATGGCTCAGTTCCCTGGCACTCCTTAACTGTGCAGGCTTTTTGATGAATGGGTGACTCCTAAAGCCTAATGATCATGTTCCACACAAATTCATTGCCTTATCAGTAAATATTTGCTAGTAACTAGTAAGGCAAAGTAACTTCCTAGGCAAAAAGGTATCAAAAACAAGGGTTGAATGACAAACTTAATGGCAAAGTTATTAGGGTTTTTTTAATCTGTTCATACACCAAAGTTTAACAATACTAATTAACTCATTAACTCATTCAAATGGTAAGCATACTTGTTAACTGCAATAACTCAGACAATCTAGCTCTTTTTATGCCTAGGAATTTAGATCTTTGTTAATCCTGACCTTTTAATTGATTACCCTGGTGACTGCTCAGATTCTAACTCCTATAGCTGGTTTTTAATTCAAAAAGGTCACCATTTCACTCTGTCACTCTAAGAATTGTTGCATTACTCTTGCTGTGAGAGAAAGCAATTACCTGCAGTGGGTATGTGTTGCACTAAAGAAGTATGTGGGGAAATATATTGTTGCTGAGAAGATAAGTTCGAAAGGAGTTTCATAAAAGAAGTTGATTAGGGCTCCAATTTCTCGCTTCCTCCCCCTCTCCCCCTCCATCCTAACTCCTAGTTGTTTCCTCTCCGTTCTCCATCCTCAGTCTCTTCCCTTCACTGAGCTACAAAAAGTGTCCATCATAACAACTCATTTACTCTAGTATTGAGTCTTAAAATATTCTTTCACTGGCCTTGAGAAGGCCAGCAAGTTGTCAGTTGAAGAGGGTTAAATATAGTTATACGGTAACTACTATTTCCTTGCGTGATTTAGAAACTCGAGCAACACTGGTTTATACAGAAAGTGGGTTTGTACAAAAAGCTTGTCTAGGTAAAGGAGATATTTCAATTCTAAAATTCAAAACAGCTGTCAGAAAAACTCTGACGGTGTGGCGGGATATTTTCATTTGCTCTCATGCGGTTTCACCTGTTTCGAGAATTTGAAACAATTGACAATATCTTGAAATAAGCCTGATCACTCCATAGGTATCAAGAAAAAAGCTGATTTTAAGACTCAAGACTAGACTAAATAACTTGCTAAAATGCATGTTTTTTCCACTGTGTCTGCATCAATCCTCTATCCCCATGTGCTCTTTCCCCCCTCCCCCATCTCCATACCTGTTTCCCCGTTTCCTTCCATTTCTCCTCGCCCTTCATCCTTTATCTTCACCAGTCATGGAGGCCAACTTGTCACCAGCAGCCGTGTTGATGTCTAATGGCTGTGGGAGCATTTTCCACAATGCCTGCAGCAAACAGGAGGCCTGCTGGGCTGTTGGGAGAACAGAGGGAGTGTTTATCTGGGGAGGCAGGCCTTCCCTCCATCACCGTGCCAATACAGACGGCAGCGCTGAGCTCCGCGCTCCGCAGGCAGATAAGACCCCAGACACAGCAGCGCTGCAGCTAGACCCCACTCTCCACAATGGATGGGACACACCGGAGACGGTACGTGACCAACAACTCTGACAGTTCTCCCTACTTAAATACTTTACTTCTGTGCTTTCATACAGTGCCTGTTTCACAACCCAGCTCTGAATCTCTGTTAATTTCCCCACAGACCTGAACTATTTTTACAAAGTGTTGAGATGCTTATTATTATTGGATTATGCAGAGGTTCATTGTAAATTTGGGATTTTCTACTATATTTATTGCTAAAATTGCCAACTATTTAGTGCTTACTAGTGTACAAAATATTAGGAACGCCTGGTCATCCCATACAGTATATCCCAATATGCGTTCTTGTGCATTCCTGTGGCCTCCTTGACGTTTGACATAATATCTAACAGCTGAACTACAATTGCAAAACAAAAGAACACGAGGACGGTGAACAGATGAAGATCTCAGAAGTTTAGTTGCCAACTGAGGATGCATGCGACAAGAATGAATGGAAAACCCCAAGATTCATTGCAAGAACGACACGTCATGAATGTCTGGATTCGGCCCGCAGGTCGCCAGTTGAAAAACCCTGACCTAAAGTGAAAGCCTCCTCATTGATTTCAACTGTTAAATTCGCTCCAAGTAGGTTAAGGTTTACTGTGTTTACGTTGCGCATGAGAAACATGAGACAAAGAACATACAAGATGAACAGAGTAGTATTGTGCAGGTAAAGCCCTCAGAGGCTTATAATTGGGTCCTCGGCGCTTTCCAAAACAAACGCATCTTTGGAATATTCCAAGTCTAAACAATTTAAACAATAAGTTCCTGAAGGGGAAATTTAGATGAAGGAGAAGAAACACAAGGATTTTTGAGCCTTCAGGCAATGAAGACGTGGGTTGTGCAAAAGGGATTACAACTTAATATGAGGACGGTGTTCCTGTTGTTTTGAATGACAGTATGTGTATTTACGGGTGTGTGAATAAATACAAGTTTCACTCAATGTTGCACCCATTTTTGAACATACTGTATTTCTCCTGATGCCAAATGCTATGCTGTACTGCATGAAGATAACTGTATTTTCTTTCTTGGTTCTTCTTTTGTCTTATAATACATCGCTGTTGCTGTAGGTCCCTTGTGTGTGCACAAGGTCTTATGGGAAATAGCCAATGTGTTTTGGACTGGGGATTCCACTTCCTTGTTTGGCCAACCATGTCAGGCGCACTTAAATCACAGAGGGCCAGAAGTCGTTTTGGCCATTCCAGCCTGTCAGCATGAATATAAAGACAGGTTTTATCTGCCAAGACTCTGATATGACCACAAATAATGTAGAAGCAGGTAGGACAGTACTGCAGAGGGATCAGAAAAGCAATGTATTTTCCACACCACGTTGCTGTTAAATCAGTGGCGCCATGCCACTGAATCATCAATTCTGATTTGCCGCTGTCATCTTTAAGTTGAAGTGGAACACAGTAATCAGAAATCAGCAAACAACATCATGAAGATATCAGACACATGATGGGTGAGGCCTGCAGCAGTCTCATAATTAAAGAAGCTGTGAGAGAGTAAGGTGTGCTACCGATGAAAAAAGGCTCTTTTGAAGGAAATTCATTTGGTTTGGGTCACCCCATACATCTGAATTCTGTCCTGATAACTAGGAGGAACAAAAGGTGTTGTTGGGAATGGGATTTGTTGTATTTCCTGCTTGTTATTTGTTGTGTGTGTCAGCATATAAGTGTTTGTGCTTGTCTGGCAAGAAATTAACTTAGTCACAGAGGTTTGAGACAATAGCAGGCAGGAATTGCTGAGCCAATTGCAGCGCCTCGGCAACGGTAAAGCCATTTCGCTCCAGCAGACCACTTAATAGCTTTGGCTGATGCAGAGTTTGGAAATCCATCAGTCAATTGGCTAGACAGAGATGAGCAGTCTGCTCAGCTCCACAACCAGTGTGTGAGGGAACAAGGAGCAGGACAATGGACCTGCTCTCATCATCAGTTCAGGTCATTTAGCGTCAGGACCGCTCACTTAAAATTTGATTTCTAAGACAACATGGTGACAATAGATTGCAACGCAGTCTCATGAAATTTAATGAAATGAGCATGAACTGCAGCTTTTGTGTTGTGGACACAAATTATGTGAACATTACATCCTTCCACCACAAATTGGATTATGTGACAATAGCACAAATCGGCACACCTCTTTCCCTTGTTTGTCATGTGAAAAGGTTGGCAACATCTTTGGTTAAGGTTTAGGGTAAGGTTCGTTAAAAATGAAAACTTCACTCTCAGTAGAATACTTGCTGGCATGGGCTGGGAATTTAATTCAGCTAGTCGGAGTTGAAGGGAAATGTAAATGCCCATCCACCACCCCAACCTCTTTCCTCTTTCCACACCCTTACTTTCCATAATGCCATTTCAGAGTTAAACTACTGCCTGTTTCTCGTCGTGTCTCCTTCAGATAATCCTTTTGTGGTGGGAAAACTCTCACTCTTTCTCTCACTTATTGTACACGGGGCACATATTTGCATTTTAAGACATAGTGGTCATTTCATAAAATTTCGGGAGACCGCAGGCTGTAGATTACTGTATGTGAACAAGGAGGCAATATATTGTCGATTCAGAACTCAGGCTTCACTAGAGGATGTCTTGGGTGATTTCTTTTGAGCATGTCTTTAACAGTCATCTGGCCTTTTGACCTGCTGCATGAACCTGAGCTTCTCTGAGACCCTGGCAGTGTTGGGGGGCAGACACCTGTTGTCCCATTTGCTGACTGAGCTAGTGCCTGAGTGTGTGTGTGTGTGTGTGTGTGTGTGTGTGCTTTGCGCTGATGCAGAGAAATTCATATTGCACCAGGGAGTGCAGAATCTGTGTTACTTTATCCTGGTGGTATTGAGTAATGTTTGAGTAATCTGTCATGTCAACATGTAGCAAATATAGGTTATTATCTTGTCAGGCTTTAGATACACAGGCAGGCTAGACTAGAGAAAAGAGAAAACATAAAACAAGACAAAACGCTACAGGTATATACAGTCATCCCCAGCGTGTAGAATTACATCTAAATCAAGTATTATTAGCTCTTCAGTGAGTCAAATCTGAACATCTATTTTGATGTTTACCCATGTTATACTTAATAAAACTGTCCCGCTGTCAACAGATTGTAAAATAGTAAGACTAGATGACTCCGTAAAGCTAACAGGAATGAAGAGAGACTGCTGCACTGACATAGCTAATGAGTTAGCTGTATCACCACCCAGATGGCCAGCATATCGATGAGTCTCATCTCCTCAGAATGTGCAAGTACAGCATGAATCATAGTTTCTTACGCAGAACGTGTTACCTATGACAAATTGTTGTTTTTCACGCCTCCATTCACAACCTGATGAGAATTTGAGTTACACATCTGAGGTTTGCTATAACTTTGAAATAGAAGTGTTACATCATGGTATAATGAGACTTAAAGCCCCTACATGTAGAATATTTACCTCACTATATCATTGTCAAATGCATGTCAAATGCATTACTTGAAGTTACTACAGTCCTGGAATAATCAGGATAACCACATCATTAGCCCAATGTATTGTCAAGAAGAAGAGATCCACTCTACTACAACTACACTCTGGTAGGGTTAGCTGTCTTTCAGTATCATAGTAGCCTGTTAGCGAAAATGTTTCTTTAGCATTGCCCAAACAATAAATTCCACATCAAATATGGATAAAATATACAGTATGTGTCAATTTTTTTTTTCACAAAAACTTAGTTACAAACACATATTGTGATACAAACACTGGGCAAGCGAGCATCACTCAATATGAGGTGAGAGAGCGCTGTTTCATTATCACTGGTTTGGCAAACTTAATAAATTCTACAGCTGTTATGCAAAAAACTGCTTTGCTAGCTCAGTGTAGTTGTTACTAAAATATTCGCCGGCAAAACACATTTTGTTTTATTTGGTCTTCTGTTACACATAGATTACCCGCCGCAATTGCAAAGCTACACCTAACACTGGATGAGTGAGCATCACTCAATATGAGGTGAGAGAGCACCGTGTCACTGACTGACAGACTGACATGAATTTCACTCCTGATGAACACGTGTTGTGCAACGGGAAAAACAACTTGCTTCCTTACAGAAGTTTATTCCAGTTCCATTATTCAATCTATATTATGACAATTTCACGTCACCCCAAATTATCAAGTGTCAAATGCTAATTCTGGTAGCAGCTTCAATGGTTCTGTTGGGTAATTATGATAAACAAAATGTGAATATGCAAGAAAATCAACGTGAAAAGGTACATTTCCTGAGGTTAGTCCTAAACATACATAGAAAAGGAAAATCAATATCAAATCAAAGCCAGTAGTAGGCTAAATCAATTTCAAATAAAGATTAAAAAGGAAATGACAAGATAATCCTATTTGAAAGCATCCTCCACTGCCATCATCAGCCCAAGCAAATTTCTAAACTACTCTGAAAACACATTTCGGAAAGTTATGTACGACTCTTTCCATCAATCACAGTCCCAGTCAAAATGAGTTTCAGATGCGCAGCAATTGAAATACAGCTTTGCTTCTTGCAATTGGCAGGAATCAATTATTACTCATATTTTGCCTTGTAAACCAGTGATTTACTTACTTGCAGGGCTTCTTTGAGGTTTTTCAAATTGATTGTGAGGTTAGTGGAGGGGAACTTCAAAGTCTTTGTGGATAAAATACTGTACATGTCATTCTGAGTCCTAGAAGTCATGAATCTTACTTTGGTCTCCAGTGAAGTTGTGAAAGGAAGCTGAAACAGAGCATTGCCTTTGCTTTAAGAGTCAAATGTTTGTCTTAATATTTGCATCGTGGACAGAGGCCCTCGTCTGTAGATGAAATGTCATTCTCTGGTTTGTATCACATAAAACATATGCGTGATGCCACAAATTTCATGCTGGCTTCAGTCACTTCGATATTCAGTGGATTAACGGTCATATCCAGAGAGGTCATATAGGTGCTGACCAAGGGAAGGTGGGGGGGTTTAGTATTTTAGATAGAAAGACATGAGGAGGGTTGTTTGGGAAGTCTAACAGTGGGCCATATGTACATGGTGGACTATAAAGTGTCAAAGAAAGTGTGAATCCTTCTGCAAGCAGCCCTCGGTACCCTACAGCACTGTATGCACAAAAGACTGTAAAAATATACTGAGGATGAGTTCTGCAGTGTAGATCATATTGTTCCGATACCAAGTCTATTTTTGTGTCTGTTCCAGTGGTAGATGCCAGTCCAGTCACTGATCTCAGTTGCACTTCTGGCAGGGAGTCTCCAATTTAAAATAATTTCAAACTATGAGTATATAATTTCTTCACTCCTCTCATTTGCTTGGCTTGCCAGTAGGCAGGCAGGCAGGCAAGCAGGCAGGAAGACAGGTGCAGTGACAGTCCCTCTACCAGGCTACATCACCCACATGCATTGGGAACAGCAACTCCCAAGGATATACTGCTCCAAGAAAACCGATTCAATACACTGTGCTCATTATTTAAGTAAGTAATGCATTTGAAGCAGGTGTCTGGCTAACCTTGGTGTCAACAGTCTGAACTGACCGGTTAGAATTGCAGCCATATTGGCACCAATGAAGTTGATGACCTCAGGTTGTGTGATCAGCCTTGATCATAGTGCTGGCCAATATGAGGGAATTGGTATTCATTGTGTCCGTTTCAAACAATGAATTATTTATGCTTTGCTTGAAGCTACTGCTGGGTTTGGTGTGGAGCGGAATGACTGCAGCGGGGTAAGTGGTGGGAAGAGAAATAGAAGAATGTTAAAGGCGAAAGAGGGCCTTGTCTCTTATTCTTATGGCAGCAGCGTTGAGCAAATACTGAAACAATTCAGCCATCTTTAATGGTTATGGGTCATCTCCATTACCGCTCTGACTAAATGATGTTGGCAGATCTCCTCAGAGCTCACAGATTAAACTGCATTGGAAATATTCCAAGTGTGCTATACCGTCTGTGTGCTTTAAGATGTAAGAATTAATTTCACAAAACCTATTCAAATATAATAGCGGAATAATTCACAGTATTCTGTATTTGGCAGATGTAGTTCACAGGTTTTTAACCTGCATCGACCAACATTAACTGCAACTAATGGCAAATATTCTTACAGTATACAGTAGGTTACCTATTTTGTAGGATGAAGTCTGCACTGTGTCTCATGGGAACTGTTTTGCGATCTAATGTGCAGTTGGGATACAGACCCAGGTTAGGGTCTGTATGAGTAATATCCCTTAGGAATAAGATTATGCTACCAACCCAATATACCAACATACTAACAGTAAGGAAAAGCAAGCCTAAACAAGTTTTTTTAAAGCATTTTAAAAGGAGGACAGTGATTATGTTAATGGCTAGCCTGATGTCATCGGGCAGGTCGTTCCAGAGTTTAGGGGCCCTAATAGAAAAAGCTTGATCACCCTTTGGCTAGAATACTTTTAAAATCCTAATCGGTTTAGAGAATGCATTGCATCATACACATAACGATGGATTTTACAGATAATTTGTCTCTCAGCGGTAATTATGCTCACACTAGACAATTAGGCAAGGATGGGGTAACACACACTTAACGATATAACTGAAACTATCCTGCTGAATTCTGTTACATCACTGATGTCACATCCTCTAATATCACAGGGACTTGCACAATCCAATGCCAATTAATATCTACTAATATGCAAATTAATACAAGTAAAAACACAAAAATATAATTTGGGTAAAGCTGTGGCTGCAGTCAGTGTGAGCTGGAGTCTTTGCAGTGCGAGCTGGAGGTAAGTAGACTTCATCAAAAAAAAGGTGTTGTCAGCTAGTAACTCAGGGCTTCCCAACGTTTTTAATTTCAAAGACCTTAAAGGATAAGGCCGGTGTTTTTTAATGCATTGCTTACCGTCAACAAATCCTATGAAAATAACAAAATCAACAATGCGTTTGCTCTACTCCCGTTATTTTCTGACTTCCCACGTACCGTTTTTAGCCATGAACCTGGAAGTCATTGGCTCCAATTGTAAGCTAAAAACCTTGAAATACAGCTCACAAAGACATAGTTTCAATTTTAAAAATCGCTAACTGTTACCATGAAAAGTCAGGCTGTTGTAGTTATTACCAAATCAAATTCAAATGGGAACAAATTCTTCATTACGCTGGGGACTATTTTCGGTGCTACGGATCTACTTTCCTGAGATCGCAAAGTGTTTACAGTCGGCTTATTAAGTTGTTTGAGGAAAAAGTCGGCTGGCCCGGTGCATCGCGATGATGAAATATGTTGCCCAGAGCAACGGCATGGCTCTTTGACGTGTTTTTAATCGTTTTTTTAATACAGTGGAGTTCTATGGCTGCTGGGACATGGCTGCATTGGGCACCGGCTACATGGACGAGACTTGTTGGCAAAACAAACACATTGCTGATTTTGTTATTTTCATAGGATTTGTTGACGGTAAGCAATGCATTAAAAAACACCAGCCTTATCCTTTAAGTAGGTACATATTGTTAATATAACACTTCCACTTCACCTCACTACAAACTCTGTTGGCTATTGGCAGTCAATGATCCCCACACCGCAGGAACTCATAAATATCACACATATTTATTGGGGAGGCTCAGATCAGTCTGCACGTCGATTGATGTGGTTAAGATTCAATCTGTAAACCCCTCACACTGCCAGATAATCTTTGCTGACAGTCCCAACCAGGCCTCCAATCGGGATTTCCCCTCCGAGTGTTGGGATAGAAAATCGGTCTGATAATCCTCCAGTGTGTCCCCGGCCATAGTTTGCAGCTCAGACTATAGAACGACCAGAAGAGCTGCGGCTGAAGATCTCAGGCTGTGCTTGAACTCCTGAATGAAGCACTGCTCACTGAAAGCCTAACTCCGCTTCCCTCTCACCTCACTATACTGTCTTCCCATGTGGCTGCACTATAAGTGACGGCTTGGGTGTACTTAATGTGATGTAATGTACCTTACTGTGAAAGGACAAATCCGCCATTGGATACTCTTACACTGTTCCATATCATCAATCTGTGATGTTTTTGGCTTTGTTCAGACAGGCAGCTCAAATCCGATTTTTCCGCATACTGTATCCGATACGAGTCGGATATTTTTTTCTTATGTCTGAACAGCAAAAACACGAATGGAATCCGATCTTTTCAGATCAGATTCAAACCACATTTGTATGTGGTCTAAAATGTGATTCGATTTGCATTTGTGAAAATGCGACTCAGTCTGACCACTCAAAATCAGATTTCAAGTGTTTTTTTGTTTTTTTTGTCACTTCTTTTATTTTTCTGGCAGACTACGCCTTTTGGCATATTGGTGCAATCCTCTGTTCTACTGTTGTATTGCACTGAGGCGCTCAAACCCAGCCTTCACACCCTTATATATGCAGGGCCGTGGTGTAAATAAATGCATTTTTCCATCACTCCCCACACAACACGTATTTCACGTCATATGTTGCGAGAAGAAGAGCCAAAAGTAAACATGGAGAAGAGCCAACAAGAAAAAAATGCTGCCTGGACTAACAAAGAGGTTTCATGCCTCCTCTCAAATCCAATCTGGTCATTTGTAATTTACAACGTGACCAGTCAGCCTTAATGATCAGATTTGAAAAACAAATCAGATTTGCCTACAGTCTGAACATAGTCTTTGTGATGAAGTGTTGTGATTCATTTTTTGGGTGGAGAAATTGGTCTCCCTGCCTCTTCTACGATGGATTTCTCCCTGTATGATTGTTGCACATCGGTGCAAAATGGCGGCTCTAGAAAGAAGCCTTTACTCTTTGATGCTGAGGGACTGACACCAAAGCCTGATGTTTACAGTTCATGTTTTAGATAGCTGAAAAATGTTCTGCTGTCAAACTGCAGGGATAAGAAAAATGCACCACCAAACAACAATATGGCCCAGAAATACAAGGTACATCGCCCATAGCTGTTATTTTTTCCTCTTTCCTTATCTATTCCTCTTTCTTCTTGGCCCAGGTCCTACTCTCTTGGATCTGCACAGTGTTTAGTCATTGCCAGAGCCCCTGACATAGTTAATTGGCAGGCACAGGTGTGAGCAGTTAGTGTGATTCAGTAACATAGCCGCCTGCTCTCAGCTCCCTGCTCTCCAGTGTCCCAAGTAGTGTCCATTGTGCTGGCACCGGTGCAAACAATTACTCATATTTGGTAATGTCGATTCATCAGAGTAGTAGCAGCCCCTGTCGCACACTCCCGCAACAATATTATCAGCTTGCACCTCTCCATAGATAGGGAGCAGATTTCAGCGCATGATGAAAGGAGGTAATGATTCGTTAAGATATGAGCTAACGGTGAAAGGGAGAATAGGCTAATTGCTTCTCAAGTTAAAGGCTGCATTCAGGTCTGAGCCTTGAAAGAACACACCCAGGGCTGGTTAAGTGAGGACATATGCTCATTCTTTGCAGAAATTAGAGATGGCTGGTATCTCCTGCTGGGGGAAAAAATGACTATTATTTTAATATAATGAGCTAAGACATACAGCAGGCTCGAATTTGACTCTGTGCTCATTCTTGGACTTCCAGAATGTCACCTGAACCCCTCTTTATAAGACTTGTCACTTACAGTTTCTCTTTTTCATGCTGCCTTCCATAGATGGTAATTGTTTTTGTTAGGAGAATCAAAAGATCCAGGAAACCATCTGTGAGAAACTGAGAAATGGACTTGGCATAAGTACTGAAACATCCACCCATCCATACGCATCTATTGCCTTTGGCTGGGACTCTTTCTTCCCTGACATGAGTTCTTGTGACAGGGAGAAGTGCCCATCGGTCTCTCTGTGTGCAAGCCAAAAGTAAGGCCTTGTCGTAAGAAAATCCAGTTTTCTGTAGATCACACAGTGTGCCCTCCTCCAAAACCCTCACAAAACCTCCAACTTGTTGTTTCTATCTACTCCACATGCCTTTCATCTTGCTTTGTGGTGTTGTAGCATAATGCACTAATGGTCGTGATCATAGTAACATGCTTTAGCACAAAATAGGTCTAATGCTTTATTGCCATGGCAACATCACCAACGTTTTCATGATCCAATGCATGTTAGTAAGTCACTTCACTCCTATATACTTGTCATGGTGTAGTAAAAATCATTTTCTACAGTTCAAGTTTGGTCTTTATTGAGCCGTTTTGTAATTAATAAAAGGAAGTAAAAGTTGTAATATGAAAATGTAACCGTAACTATAAGCCTTCACATTTTACTGTAGCTGTAGTTTTTCACAACACATGACATAATCCTCTGTTTGTATGCAGATGATGTCACACATCAAGAGTACGTTGCGTTTCTTCATCTGTTACTTTGCATGCTGTTGTGTTACAGTGATGCATGGCAAAATACACCGCTAAATCTTTTTTTTGATCGTAAGAACATAAATCACGTTATTGTATAAGCTGTGCTTTGATGTGTATGTAATATGCTTTCAGTTATAGTGTGCTTGCTAATGGTTCAGTTACTGGCGTTAAATACCAAGCCAAATAGCCTAACATTAGGGCCTACTGTATTTTCCATTGAAGATATTAAAATGGCTAATCAACGAGGGAGCCAGAGAGCTGAGATCACATTCTAATAAACTGCTAATTAATTAGGTCTATATGTCATCGCCACAAACGGCACCATGGGACCGTACAGAACCTGGACTTGTTTGATATGGGAAACGCAAAATGCCACTTAAGCTGTTCAGGCTCCAAGCCCTTAACATTGTAATTTGGATTTCCCCCACCCTTTATTTCTCAAGTTTACATACGCAGTGCTGTGGTTTTTGGACACTAACTTCTAATCATTGTAGAAATGATTTAACAGTTAACAGCTTTGTTTTTCTTCTGGTGTCGAATTTTATATATTTCTATGAGATCTGCTTTGCTTGCGATAAGAAATTCGAACTACAAAAAATATGTGTATTGACATGTTTTACGGGGTTGGAAATGGATTTAGTTTCCGCCTTATATTTTCCTTTAATCGCAAATAAGGCACTGCGAATCGAAAACCAACTACAGACTCATAATGCTTTTCTCATAAAGACGAGAAGGAATTGCATAATCATGAGAAAAGATCTCATTATTACGAGAAAACCTGGTGATTGATTTTTTTTCTCCAAGATGACTGCAATATGCTTCCGTGCTATTGACTTATCATAAAAGTCTTCCATCATGTAAACACTTTAGGGTCTTTCAGGGCTGTTACATACATGGCTGTGTTGTAGGTAAAGATTTAGGATTTAGTTCTCAAATTACTTTCTTTCTTTTATTTTTCTTTTATTTCTTTTTTAAATACGTTGCTTGTTTTTTTCCCCCTCCCTTTTCCCTTCTCGTACCTCTCTTTCTTTCTTAATTGTTACCTCACACTGTGGTCAGGAACAATTTATGCCTTTTCACCAGTCTCCGTTTCTTCTTCAGCTGGTGACATTTATTTCTTTTTTACTCTTTTTGTTGGTGAAATTCAGGCATCGCACCGGTGCTGCCAAACGGCGTCCTTGGCTAGGACTCAGTGGATGTGTGATGTATGTTAATGTGCGCGTGTGTGAAAATGGGAAAAGGCTTGGAATGATTTCCCCATCTTGCTCATTGGAAATGGATGCAAAGAGAACACGTGGCTACGGCTGTTAAACAAGGTGCACTGGCTCCCTGCCCTCTCATAAATAACAGGAGAGAAACTGTTTCCCAAGCCTGACTTCTGTCTAGGAGGCCGACTCCTGCAACCAGGGCAGAGACTGTCAGCTATGATGCCTCTGTGGCACGGAATATCAAAGCAGTCTTAATAAATTACCATGAAATATGTTAATTTATATGTGTATTGTCATATCTTCATATCTTAAGACAGATTTTTGAAATGATGCACTGAGGATGATACCCAAAATGTAATCTGTGCTAATTAGAAAATTACTGTCAATGAAAAGCAATCAGTTACAGGTTACTTTTACATTTGTCCATGAAAGCCAACCCATATGCTTAACATTTATGGTTTAAAAAATTGCTTTTGAGTATCGCCCAAAGAATAACTTGCACACAGCTTATCTTCTACCCTGTAATGGGAAATTCTCATCATAAATGGCAAAAACATTCTCTTTCATTTGATGTGACGTCTGATAGCTGTAAGAAATGGCAGTAAGTTGAGAGAGGTTAAAAGAGGTGAATGCAATGTGTTATTCATACAGTGATAGATTGGCTAATGCATACATTTCACACCTCAAGATATGCCCAACACAGTGGATAACCAGTTTGTTATCTGTCAAGGAAACTAGTCACAGGTAGACACAGCATTTTCAGTTGCTTTGCTCTTTCAAAAGGAATGCCAGCTAAGCACGTGTATCTATTTTCATGAACTTTGCTTCCAAAATAATATTGATGGAAATTATTATTAACCAGAGATTACAGTTATAGTTGTTAACCTAGCCAACACTGTTACTACACATTTCTTGTGGGAGTTGTTATTTTTTTCTTCTTCTCTTCCTTCCTGTATTGGTTATTTAGCATATAAATAGGGAGTCAGGTTTGACTTTGGAATGGTTTTCTGCTCAAAAACAATGAAACTCCTAACCAATAAATATTGGAATTGCTTGAATTGTTGTCAAACCCTGATTTTATTCCTCAAGCCATCTCAGTGTTTTGTTATTTTGTTTTGATGGGAAGCATTTGTTATGTCTGGGCGTCTGTTTTGCGTGGAGCCTCTGCCAGCTTCCAAGCAGACGTCTGCTACTGGCACAGGGCTGCTGGTTCCTTGAGCGAATGAAAGCCTGACAGGGGCTGTCATGTCTTAAATGTGTCAGTGGGGACTCATTAACTAAACAAATCTGTGCCATCACCCCATTGTCCAACAAGAGTTCCAGCCTCAGTAAATAAGGGGAATTGTAAACAAAAGACCAACTGGTCTCACAAACAATCCCTCTCTAAAGATGGATTAAAGTACCTATCTTGGCCAAGTGTGTACTGATCAATTGGTCACAATCCAGATTGTAGATATAATGTAGCAGTCCGTGGAGAACAACAACTAAGAAATCCTATTCTACTCACCATCTGATCTTGTTAACAAAGCTCCCACTCTCCCAGCTCCCCGTTCACCTTGTGGATCGTGGAATTATGGGACATGGTGTGTAACTGCTTAATGAAAACATTTGGATTCATCCGTAGTTTGATAGCATGGCCCCAGTGACCATCGCCCCTTTTTAACATTTAGCCAATGTGTACCCAATGCAGTGTATCCTTCTCACACCTCGGTCTACTCTTTCTCTTAATAAAAAACAGTGAGAGTAGAGGAAACGAGAAGAAAAGCAGAGGTGAACATTTTGTTCCCCGACAGAAGCACCATGTTAAACTCCACCTTTCCACTACCTTTAACTATCCTCTGCTCCCAATAGGAAGTAAATAAGAAGTCCCCCCTTGCTTTTCTGTAAAAGGGATGAGGTACTTCATCACAGAGATAAGCATGCAGGCTGAGGCACAGCTACAGGAGAGCAAACGGACTAGAGGGTTGCTTGTGAGGCATGGATCAGTTCTGGTAAAGTTAGTATGATTAATCCAATGCTGGGGAACTGATGTGGAGTCTGTGTTGCTCTGTGCCTCGCCGGGCTGCTATTTCCCTGCTGTGCAGCGAGGAAAGATAAATGGACTCAGATGTGTTGTGTATTATCTCTCTCTTCCATTACAGTGTGGGCATGTTGACTTTCTCTGGTAATCTTCTGTTCATAGAGGGGGGTCCTCTGATCTGTGCTAGACACAAGTTTCTGGCCTCTGCACTTACATTCAGAAATCATCAGTATGGCTGTTACTGCATGTTTTGATTTGTGTGCAAACACATGTGAACAACCAGAACAGCTTCTAAATGACAATGACAGGATTCGGGCGCTAAACGTGGAAGTGTTTTCCGGAAATATTGCATTTGCAGATTAAGAAAACTGTCTATTCTCCGCAGCTCTTCCTCACATTATTTCTGCTTTGTACATGTTGTACCTGGTATAACATTGCATAAACTATAGTGATATGCTTTAATCTTAAGCACATGTCTCAGTATGACTCACTTTCATCCTGTAAATTTCCTCAACAACCATCTAAACTCAAAATCCAAATCAGCTCTTGGTATACTCCATATATTTAAACAGGAGAACTACAACCTTAGAAAATGCACAAGCTATTCTTTTGCTGTGAGCTTCTGTTGTGCATATTTCTTAGTTCTGTAATAGCTTTACATTTTCCAAAACATTATTTTCAAGAAAAAGGTTCCTTCCTCTTCTCATGGTGTATTTTCAACTTTAATGGAATATACGCTCTTGGCAAGACTGTCTGTCATAAAAATACAAGGATTCTCTCTGGAGCTATTCGCCCCACTTTGAGAGCACGTTTAAGCCTGGATCTGAACATGCGTTCTTTAGCCAGAGACAGATTTCAAAGAAGCACAGAACCATGCTGGAATTTTCTTTCCTTAGATCTTATGCCATTAATAATCATTACACATTTGTTACTTCAGACTTGTGAGGAGTCTTTTTATTAGCAAGAAATGCTCATACGTATGTGAGAAGGAATGCGAAATGCCAGTAATGACAAATGCATGAAAAAAGTTGGTATTTTGGGTTGTGATGAATGGGTGATGTTGTTTTTGTGTGGGTTTCTTTCACCCCTCGCTGCCTTTGGAAAACCACTTTTCACATCTGCCAATTCAGTGTGGACAACTGTGATTTTCAGAAGCTCTTCTTGGCCATATGGCATAGTAACATTCTCTCCCCCTGTTTTTACCAGGATGGAAGATACTGTAAACAGATGTGACAGAGGGTAATGTGCGTTTACCTGCAAGCTCTGCCCATTCAAAGAGCATATTGCGCTTTTTTTTTTTTCAGTGTAGAATTGAGCACAGAACAATGCAGATGCCTTGGCTCCTCCATACAGCCTTTTGGGGCTGAAATGTGAAATGCAGAATTGTTGCACACTGCGGTTCATCTTCCTGCACAACCATAGAGTCTGGGATTCATGGCAAAGTTTCAACTCAGCATCTACAGTAATAGCACATAAGCATTAGCCAGGCTATGAGGGAAACATTTAAAATGATGTCATTAATACTGTAAACATTCGGTGCTGTCTGTTATTGCCACAAATAGGAGAGAAGTGTCCGCCAGACCCTTGGATATGTACTGTATATATAAATGCAGTCCAAAAAAATAAATAAATAACTAAAAGCACTGCACAGTGAGGTACTGCAGTCACAAATTGACATCTCCATTGAAGATAATATGGAAAAGATGGAAAAAGCGACAGTATCCAAGGGTGTTTGGAGCAGTGCATCTTGGTGACACCACAGATATTGCATGATACTGTATCACAGATTCTTGTCTGGTTCCTAGGTTTTGACCCATTCTTCTTCGTGAATTTAGACTACACCGTCCAAGGCCATAGGAGTAACATGTGAATCTTTACATTGGGTGGTGTTCCCCTTTAAGGTCTCCGCAGCCCACAGTTCTGCAGCAACCGAAATTCTCGTTAGCCTTAATTATCCTACATGAGCCTAGTTAGCTCCATGACTCATTCACCAGTTTTGGCTTTGTTTCTTTGGCACCTTTTCCCTTCTAAACACTTATTTAAAACCATAACAGACTTTATGTGAGGGCATGCTGGGGTGGCTGTAGTACACAATTGAGAAAGCCAAGCTGTAATTTATCCAGGACCTCAACTTTTTTATTTGAGTGAGCAAAGAGAGAACAACTTTCTGGAAGGTTGGCGGCGGAAGGAGGCTCCATAACAGGTCAGAGGTCCTAACAGAAGGTTATCAGTGTGTGAAATTACAGAACCAGCCGAGGCTATGAACAATACCAACCAATAGGAAGTTATATTTTTATGTTTTTAAAACACACAGCAAAGACGGCTTTTCCTCAAAGTCGCCTATTCCCTTTTAAACTTCTCGACTCGACTATAAATGTTTCATGCTATTAAGAAAAGTGGTTTACATTTTTTCCATTATAATTGGGAGCTCTGGGGTCCTCTATTCTTAACTGAGACAAAAGCTTTAAAGTCCTCTCCCCTGATGATCTTATTTTTGGAGGTTCTTCTCATTAAATTAAATTGGCTTTGGTGCAACATGTTTCTCAGAACTGCCATCATTGTTAATAGCAACAACAGTGAAACACTTTGACATTTCCTCAGAAGATGTGTTGCTATAAAAAACATCCTAGAGCCCCATCCCAGTCACTGTCTATCTCACAGCTTGTGCTTCTGACCAGTTCATACTCGCACAGAGGAAACTTGTTTGGAGTCAGGACTCTGACAACACGGCTCGTGTTTCTGTCCTGTTGGCCATTATTCACTGTGACAAGTAAGCTAGATGTAATGAACAGCTTTGGCCCTGTGTTGGAGCTGAACCTAGGCTTACCCTAGCTTAAGATAAAGATAGGTTATTGATCAAAGGTCCCAAACCATTATCTTTCTCTCTGGATTTCTGGTATGCCACCAGCACGATGGGCAGGACGCTGAGTTCATGGGAAGGAGGGTGGAGGGAATAGAGGAGGTGGTGGAAGATATGGACAGAGGGCTGTTGGAAGTGAAAAGTGGATTATTTTCACACATTTAAGAAAGTTGTGCCTTGCTAAAGGAACAGTAAGGTGGGATCAAGATTAAATAAAACCCAAGCTGAAGTCTGTTAAATCATGCCATTCATCAATCAGATTGCATTGTCTTGTTGGTTGAAGGCCAAATGATTGATGGTCAACATTTCTCTGCACACTGAATTTGACTGTTAGTCAAGGCCGAAAAAAGCTTTTCTGATGAGCAGTCAATCTTCCTCAGCTGTTGAACTTGAAGGGACAGGTTTCACTCATGCAGAATAAAGCCTCTTGTTTATCTGTTTTTGTGAGAGAGATAATTCAATAGCTGTAGTGAAGAGAGAGAGAGAGAGAGAGGAGGGAGCTTTGGGGAACTCTGACCTTCTGCGCAGCCTGGGAATATGCTGGCACGGCATCACTGATGCAGATTATCATAACTGAGGAAAGCCAATTACCCCGGTCATCACAACACCCTCAGGTCTCGTCTCACTCATCGTATTGTCTTCCCAATCTGCCTCTGGTACCTTTTTGTATTTCCTCCAGGTCATTCCTCCGGTTTGAGCGCTAACAATGTAGCCACTGCGATCCTCGGAGCTCTCTCCGGCTAGGATGAGCTTCTGCACCGCAAAGCAGGGAGGTCGCGCTTCTCACAACAATAGATGAAATACATTCTCCACTGTTTTTCCTTCCTACTCTGGTCAAGACAAAACTCTTTCATTGTGACCCTTATTACCCAGTCCTCTTGGTGTCCTTGAACAGGTGACAGAATAGATAAATCGGGGTTCCAGGGTGCATGCGTTTTTAGTTGTGAGTTTGTGTCTGTGTGAGAGAGAGATAGAGGAAGAGTGTGTTTGGGTGTGTGTATCTGTGTTTGTGTCCACTGCTTGAGGTTAGCTTCCACACCACCAGAGGCCTCCAATGGATTGTCCAGATTTCACAGCACAAAGAGGATTTGCTGGCAACATTTCTGCTTCACACCTGATAACAGTGTCATTGTCCCCCATGAAGAGGTCTTACCTCAGATCTATGAAGAGCTCCTTCTCATCTATCTTAAGCCCTGGCGCTCTCTCTCCCCCCCCTGTTCCACACTGCCTTAACAGTATCTTAGGGGCTTTAATCATGTTCCCAACGCAGACATCAGGACCTGCTGCGACCTCTTTATTTGTTTTTGGCTGTCAGTACGTCTGACACAAGCTGCTGATGTGGCCTCATCAAAGCTTACCGGCGTGACTTACGTTGCACTAGGTAAAAATACATAAATCCAGAAAGCAGCAACGCACACTCACCTTTCCTTGGTGACTCAAAAATCGCATGAAAGCGAGGGTTCATTTCATTTGGAAAAAATAAATATGTAAATAAATGCAATCTGCTCTTTTGTTTGAGGACCAACAGTCAAGCGATCAAAACGGAGAGCACAGGCTGGGGCTGCCTGTATTTTATTGCTCCAGCTACAGGCTTACAAAAGAGAGTGGCAATTACATAGTGTTAAGAGCGTTAACATTTTGTTTAAGCTGAAAAACATATGACATGCTTCAGAACAATAACAGGCTCACAGGCGTAGGCAGCATAGAGATTAAGGGAGATTGTAAGAGAAGGAAAAGATGGTGGAAGACGAGGGAGAGACAGGTATACAGGTGATAGAGGTAGAGACAGGTCAATGAGAGAGGGGATTGCAACAAAGATTAAAAGTGGAGTGGTGGAAAAGACAGAGGGATGAATGAAGAGAAGTAATGAAATGAGAGAGAGAGATTAGAGCACATACTAATTGATGATTAGTGTCTTTATTTATTATAGTTTCAGGAGGCCACAGAGAGCAATTAGTCAACAGACTAAGCATGGTAGTTTTCCTAATATCTGTCTTCTCTTTTTCATCACCTGTCCTCCTTTCTCTATCCTTTCTCTATCCTTTCCTTTGCCTCTTCTTCCAACCTTTTTCTTTAGATGGTCTGTCTCATTTGCCACAAGCGGTCGCAGTGTCTGTCCGTCCAGCCTTTGGCCAGTGTGTGACGTCATATCCCTCTCTCTGTTGACTAATTGGACCCTGTCCTCTCTGTGGCCTCCAAAGACTCAGACATAATTACAGCAGAGAGAGGGGAAGTGTCAAGTTCAGGGCTGCTAACCACACCCTCTTAATTGGTGAGCGTGTGAGGTGGAGGGCAGGGCAGAGGGTGCTGGGTTGGATTTGCAATGCCTCAACGGTTTCCTCTGTCAGTTGTGACTGGCATTTGAATGCTGCGAGAAGAGAAAAGCGATGGTAATGAACCCGGAGTTTGTCTGATGCATAATTACCATGGAATGAGCATGCTGAGCCATAAGCAAAGAGATGATGTGGGTTTCAATTGGCTCTGCTTTTAATAGTTAAGTTGGCTCTATTAAGCAGTGTTGGGGAAGCTACTTTGAAAGCATAGCTTTGCAAGCTACAAATTACTGCAGTTGAACTACAGCAAAGCTATAGGAGAAATCTAGTTTGGTTAACTAAAGCTACTTAGAAAAAGTAGTTCAAACTACTTTGTAAAAAAAATGATCAAATTGACAATGTACATGTGATACGAAATTATAACAAAATATAATACAAAAAAGTCACATGCCAGCAAAAAATGCCACTCAATTGAGTTTATTGACCTGTTCACAGGTCATACATAAACCAAAAAATAAAATACCCCACTATTCATGGGAAAGTGCAAGGAATGTCAGCTTTGGTTTTGTATACAATGTCCATCAATCAGACACCTGCCTTCCAGAAACTAGAGTCCAGGTGGGGGTATTGCAGCAAGCAGGATTACTCAGTTAGCCAGGTAACTTCTAAAATAGCATGCAACAACTTCTCTGAACATTTGTTAATAAATAGCAATAATCATTTATTGCCATGTGTAACAAGTACAATGGAATGCTTACTCCCCATTCGCTCCCGCAGTATAAATTCTAAACATAGATTCTCACAATAAGTAAAAAGTAATGTACACAATAATTACAGTAGAAAGTAACCAAGTAAGAATTATCAGAATTATTTGTTACAGAATTATGTATTACATAATTATCAAAATTGTTTGTAGTTTGTAGTTTCAGTAGTTAACTACACAAAAAATGGCAAAAAAGTAATTTAACTACTTGAATCACTATGCAAATATGAATGTAGTTGAACTACCAGCAAGCTACTGCAAAATGTAGTTAAACTACTAGTTTAATTACATGTAGTTCACTACTCCCCAACACTGCTATTAAGATCTCAGGACTTTAAACCGAAGTATCCTCTGCTGAGTTCGGTCTCTACCATAATGTTTTTTTTTCCTTTGGTCATCTCAAACTTAACCTAAATATGGTAAACACAGAGTCTGTCAGCCTTGTGTTAATGTTGACTAGGAGCCAGTGTATTTGATGCTTATCTTGCACAGATGGCACATTTGGTGCCAGATATCATGACCAGCTAGCTGCTCGACATAGCTGCCAAAATACATTAGAGTGCCCACTCACTCTCATGGACTACTTGTGTGCGTAACAGAATACTTGTGGCATTTTAATGGGAAATGTGCCTCCCTTGTGGAGCAAACAAACATAATTTTACCTCCCCTCTCCTCATGGCTATATTGATGGTGCTGTATATGAATAGTGCTGTGAGTTAAGTCACTTCCAGGCTGTGAATGATGGCCCTTGTCGTTGACAGGGATTCAGCGATACAGAGAGGTTAAGAGCTATTATTACAGTATCTGCTCTGCATGAAACCCTTCCATCAATATTCATGCTGGGGAGAAACTCGCCAGAGACCGTCTGGCCTCCGTGTGGATTTAATCCAATTTACAGAACGCTGCCATTGCCAAAGCACCAATCTCCCCCCCCCCCCCCCCCCCCCCCGAGAAAATAAAATAAGTGACCTCAACACAAGGTTCCTTGAACATGAAACACCTCAGCCACGGCTCAGCCCTTCCTTCTGCTCCCCAAAGCATTAATTCATTCAAACAGGTAAAAGCCAGTCTGCTCACTGGGACAATGTGGTGCTCAGTTAATGAGGTGTGGCTCTGCTGGGCTGGAGAGTTGCCTCAACCTTCCCGGTCCAAATGATCACTTGCTAATCACTAATCAACAAGAAGGTATGGAGGGGAAGCATAGAACAGATGATGGGAAATAATGAGAATTAATGACAGAGTATGGAGTGAGAACAGAGACGAAGAGACAGAGAGAGACAGATAGACAGAGAAAGTAAACTGGATAACCAAGCAATGAAGACATACAGGGAGAATAAAACAAAAAGCTCCAAAGACAAGTTTCAACATCTTGAGCTTAGAATCATGTTCTGCCTGTCATTTCCTCCATAGAGGGCAGTGGAGTTAATGAAACACCATCAACCTTCAGATGTGACATTTTTCACTCCTGGTGGAGCTATAACCGCACAATTCATTGATTTCAAAACGGAGGATACCAAATACCACAGTCCTTTAAACTGGCAGCTTTTCCGCTGAGCAGAACCTTTTAAATATCATCCTCCCTTACTTTCCGAAGGCCAGCAACCTGAAACCTCTTGTTTTATTGGAAAGGGCACAGTATATATATAGTTATATATTTACCTTGTAAGGCAATCTGCGCTATGTGTAGCATCATACTTTTTCTGTTTCGTAAATGCAGAAGCAAAGAACATACAACAGAACACAATCCTGAGTCTTTTTTTCTGCTCAGTAGAGGATGTGAAGAGGATGTGAAGAGGATGTGGAGGGCCTGTGGAGAGAGTGGAGCCCAACTGTGATGTAGAGCTCACTGTATGTGTGAAGGTTGAACGTGTGACTTTATTTGATCTGCACAGCTCTTAGAGGAGATATCTTTGAATCCAAAATCTTCAATTCTTTTCTATATTTCCCTTTTTCTAAATCAGGTTAGCTTTCATGATGAAAGGGTTTTAAGGGTTGGTTAAGGAGACCTGCATTGAAAACACACCAGGACAATTTTCAATGTCAGTGAGGGGCCTCGTAGTGAGTAACCTGTAATCATCAAAGATCCTCAATTTAATAAGTGCAGGACAAGGCTTTCAGGAGTGATCAGCCGCCCTGAAAATTTAGCTTGTCGTAGATGGGGTGGGAATGAACTTGCTGAAATCCAGTTGCACTCTGTTTTGTAATTATATTCATGACTCTGTGATTGAAGAGATGGCTACAGTGGAGTTTTCCTGCGATGGTGAAGATATTTCCTCATTTCTGAAGGAAGTGGAAATGTTCTGGCAAGAATTACTTTGATTTATTACACCCCCACTTTCAAGCCACCCAGTTCACTTTGCCGAGGAGTACTGTTGTGTTGTTAATACACAGCGTTATCCATAAAAGCCAAGGAAGGTCTCTCGCATCTGTTAGGTATTATGTCAAATTAGCATTTGATTAAATGAATTTTCTGACTAAGCAAGCTATGGAGAGAAAACCATTGTCTGAAAATTGAAGAAACGCAGACGTCATCCCCCTGGGAGACGCAAATTGAATAAGAGCACATACTGGCTTTTATTCATTTCTATTAGGTGACAGAGGTAATTGCATTCAGTCTGGAAACCATTAAGATTATTTATTACCGCCATCCTTTGGTGAAAACATCAACAGAGATATAGAGCCCTGTTTGGCTGAACATTTCTGCAGGACCACAAATGACCAATGCAGCCAATGCGTGAAGCACATGTGTTTTAAAGGGCTCACCCAGTGGGGAGTTTTAGAGCACCTCTTTTCCTGCTAGTTTCTGTATAAAAATAGATTGTCTAAGGCTTCACAACATCAGAAGGCAGTACTGTGATCTACTCAGAGTCCCTGTCAAGCCAGCCAAATCCCACCTGACTTTGCACGGTGACATCGGTATCAAATGATCAATACCGTTGTTTAAATTTGGTACGTTCAACACCTTTAAACACTAAGACCACAATGACTGAAGTAAGCTCTCAGTTACGTCACAGCACAGGACATACTGTATATGTGGCTGTATTTGAGTATTCCACAAGCCAATATACTATTTTGTAACCACAATGGTACTGGGCTGGTACTGGTATGTAGGGCTTCTGCACTTGGACACTCGCTTAAACTACCTCACTATGCCTGCAATAATACAGGAGGCTAATGCTGACATTGCTATTGAATATTTATGTTTTAATAATATTTAATTATATTATATTGTAATTTAATTACAATGTATTCTTGACTACATAATCAGTGTATAACCTGCAAGTACTTTGTTATATGTCATCTCCAACTATACTTAATTAGCTTCCTTGTGCTTGTAATGTACCTCTTGTAAAGATGATTAGCTGTGTGTGTGTGTTTTTAAATAAAATAGCCCTTTAAGACTTCTCATGCACATTGTGACCTCCAACTATTTCTGCCGCTCATGATTAGCTATTTGAAGCTCCAAGAGGTCCTATACAACAAAGTCTATTTGTTAATAACATTACAAATTGCTTATGAAGTTCAAGGTTAAGGGTCAAAGGAGTTATATAATACATCTTAAAAATATCAGTTGAGCCCTATTCTTTTCTCATTTTGCGCTTTGAGTATTGTGTATAACACTCGCAAAGGCAAACTGTAACCATTTCAAGCAGCATTGTTCCAATGCAGATGATAAAGGACTTGCTGTCGCCATAATAAACTAAGTTTGGTCTCAGGAGCGCTCTTTCCCTTTTAATGTATTCATACATCAGCTTCTTTACTTTAATGCATTTCGTATGCAGTGTTACTTTGACATATAATCATTATGCTGCTGCGACTGGCTGTAAACATGCAATTTCCATATCCAGAAAATGGCTGCGCAGATTGAGAATTCAACATTACTGCTCCGTGAACAGCGGATGCCTCATTTATTTCTCTAATTGCTTCAAAGTTGTTTAAAAATCAATGCTGAGAACATTTTGCTGGGCATGATGGATGTGCGGCCCGCCTAATTCTTTTCCACTTTGGGATATGTCTGACATTTCTCTGTTTATCTCTGACCTTTTTGTAGTTCCAGGGTGAAGGGACAGTAATTCAAAATCGTTTTTCAAGGAGACATTGGTGTCAACTGGTAAATGCAGAATATCACCTTGGAAAAAAAACATATTTCAGACAGGGCAAGGAGAAAACAGTGGTGGGTCAACCGTTGCCCAAGCATTTATCTAACTTTTCACTTTCAAAAGCTTTTAAATGATTTCATCCACCCTGCAGTGCTTTGTCAATGGTGCATAGTTGACAGGGCACAATATCCCAAGATTGGATAAGTTCTTTTGATTTCTTTTCAAGCAGCCACTTCACTGCCTTCAAAAAATATTACAATAAACACCGGAAACTCAATCACTTGTCACACAAAATTGCCATTCCTTTTTCTGTTGTTTCTCTGCTGGAGTGCCTTTAAGGTAAATATGAAGTCTGCATTTGCTCTATTTGCGTGAATCAATGGCGCATGACGCAAAGCGCAGTCAAAGGTGCGTAATGCAAGCACACAGGGCATGGCAACTGATTTTTGGAATTTTTGGGGGCATTTTGGAAAACTTTTGAACACAGTTGAAGATCATTGAGCAGAGCATGGATGCAAAATGGCTGAAGATAACTCTGTTACAACACAGTGACTTTTACTTTTGGTAGGCTACTTAAAGCCCCTATCTGTAGGATTTGAAAATTGTACATTTTGGCGACTCCTAGTGGTAGTGCCAAAAAACGACACTGTAGCATCAGCAACGTCTTCATCAGCGCCTTTTGCCATACCCCGCTTCATACAGCTATGATATGTAAACAAAATACTGCTGCAGATAACTGTAGCTCAAACATTAGTTCCTATATTATTCCTAATCACAGTATTGTACTATGAAGTCGTTGTGAACATAGCCTATCCAACATTTACTATTCTGATGCTACGAGCTGCAGCTAATGGAAAATGCTACCACTAACGAACTAGACTAAACACAAATCAAATAGGCTAATCTATGTAGCCCCTCTGGGGTCACATGGTAGAAAAAAAAACTCGATGTGTAAATCTGTGCGAACGGATTTGTAAACTGTGCGCACAGATTTCCAAACCGTGCCCTTGGATTCACAATCCGTGCGAACAGATCTGTAAACTGTGCTAACGGATTTGTAAACTGTGCTAACGGATCTGTAAACTGTGCTAACGGATTTGTAAACTGTGCTAACGGATTTGTAAACTGTGCTAACGGATCTGTAAACTGTGCGCACAGATTTCTAAACCGTGCCCTTGGATTCACAATCCGTGCGAACAGATCTGTAAACTGTGCTAACGGATCTGTAAACTGTGCTAACGGATTTGTAAACTGTGCGCATGGATTTCAAAACCGTGCCCTCCACAACCTTGCCCTCACATTATAAGCACACAAGTTGAAGCAAAGCGCGAAGGGGAGAAATCAACAGACGTTTCAAACTAGCCCGGCTACGCTTGGTCTCAATCAGCTGTTTTCTATCTAGCTAGTGGTCGCAGCACCAGCGGTTGAAGATTGTATGAACGGCAGCTAGCGAACAGGGCGTTCCGCGTGGTCTCAGCGCCCGCCGGTTTACAGCACAAGGACTCTCCATCAACTGTAAAATAGTAGCCTATAGTATACTGTATAGTATGATAGCGAGCTTTCTGGAACCTGATAAACGCATTCATGCTATTCACACTATAAAATAAAATAATCATTATTAGTAGTAGTAGCAGTAGCGGGCACGGTTACCCTCCAGTAGCCTACCTCCGTGCAAATCCGTTTGCACAGTTTACAAATCCGTTTGCACAGTTTACAAATCCGTTTGCACGGATTGTGAATCCGAGGGCACGGTTTTGAAATCCGTGCACACAGTTTACAAATCTGTTCGCACGGATTTACACATCAAGTTTCTTTTTCTACCATGTGACCCCAGAGAGGCTACGTACTAATTGGAGTATGGAGTTGTATTAAATGTGGCGATTACGGCCGATCAAGCTGGCAGAAAGCAGGACACATGAACCGACACATGTGGACTAAACGATGTAATTACAAACCACACACACACACACTGGACAGGAGGAACGCCAGGGTCTGCTACTGATGTAAGTCCCTATGATAGTTTCTTTCCCTTATGTACGCCCACTCTCTGTACCGACAAGTGAAGCTAATTTGATAGGCTAGGTTACAAAGCTAGCTGTACAGGTAGCTGACTACATAAATAAAGTATGCCATTACACATAACTGCAGATATAAACCACACGAGTCCTAAAAAAATAGTTAAAAACTTCAGTAACACAATTTGAGACCCTTGAGGCATTTTTCTACTGACAAACTTTTATGCTGTCAAAATTAATTGGAGGATGATATAATCAGATACAAATTCTACATGTAGGGGCTTCAAGTAATTTAAAGCTACACTAGGCAATTTTTTCTGACCACTAGAGGGTGACAGAAACCTCAACACATTTGTAAACACGCAGCAAAGCTACTAGGTGACAGAAGCCCTTAAGGACAAACCGTGCATAAAGGCTAATGGCTAAAATAAGCGTACCTACAGAGAAATATAACGCCGGTTACCAGACTCGCTTTGCCAGATTTTTCTCCCGCTGAAGGTTACGTGTCCCACAATGACAAGTGAAGAGGTAGGTAGCAACTTTACTAGCTGAAAATGTTTACTCGCTCGCTTCATCGATTCCGCCATTACTCGGGCCGACTTTGACAACAAGCTTTAGGAAAGAGGTGAAAACAACAACACAGCTGGTCCGCCTGTGTGGCTATTTGTTTATATCATTACGTCTCAAGGAAATATCCACGTAGCACACGTTCGTTTCAGGATTGGTTACAGGGTCTGAAATCGCTTATTGCAGGTTTAAGACTTCTACTTCTTCTACTTGAGTTGAGAACTTTCACTTTTACTTAAGCTGTTCTTTGTCAAAATATCTCTACTTTAACTTGACTACACATTTTGAATACTTTTTCCACTCCCTGCCTGAACCGCAGGGACAGTTGGGCATCCACCAACCAGTCCCTGATATCTACTGAGGATGTGGCCGCCTCCACAATCCCCACTGTGTGTGTGTCATGGTGCATAATAAATATATAAATACTGCTGTGTTGGATGACAATCATTCACACCACAGCCACATGTGTATAAAGTTAGAATGAAAAATCTTGTATATAATTTTTTCCTGCTTGAGGGATTTTAAAGTCAAATTGGGCAACATATCATCAACAACTAGAAATAACCGCCTCGCGGTTGTATGCCTCCGCCAATAAACTTTATCATTGCAAGGACAGTCTTTATTTATTGAACATATATAATTAATGTGATTATTAGGTCAACTTAAAGGATTTTGGTGTTTGCAAAAGTAAGTGACAGCACTTCCACCGTTTTTGTAGAATGACCCAAGATCGTTTTCTCAGCTACAGTGGTAAGCAAAACATTATGATGTCACAGTGAAGTTGACCTTTGAACTTTTGGATATAAAATGTCATCACTTCATCATTTTATCCTATTAGACATTTGTGTGAAATTTTGCCATAATTAGCGTATGAATTCTTGAGTTATGGCCAAAAACATCTTGTGAGGTCACAGTGACCTTGACCTTTGACCTTTGACCACCAAATTCTAATCAGTTCATCCTTGAGTCCAAGTGGACGTTTGTGCCAAATTTGAAAAAATTCCCTCAAGGCGTTCCTGAGATATCGCGTTCATGAGAATGGGATGGATGTGAGGTCACAGTGACCTTGACCTTTGACCTTTGACCACCAAAATCTAATCAGTTCATCGTTGAGTCCAAGTGGACGTTTGTGCCAAATTTGAAGAAATTCCCTCAAGGCGTTCCTGAGATATCGCGTTCACGAGTCCGGACGGACAACCCGAAAACATAATGCCTCCGGCCTAAAAAGGAATAGGATCTGTTCGTGTGTGCATCGCTTGGTAAATCCACGGAAATAGCAGAACACGACTGCCTTGTGCTGTGCGCTTTTGACCTGGACCATGCTCGGAATGGGATACTATCATACTAAACATATGTACCATAGAGTTACATATTCCGTGTAGTGTGTATAGTATGAGTAGTATCCCATTCTGAACACGGCCTTGGTCTGAGTAGGCAGGCTACGCAAGTGCAAATCCCAATGATCTTTGACACCAAAATTGCACTGCGCTGCTTGATCGTTACTGACACCCCGCCTCCTGCGCCTCTCCTCCTACTTAGGCGCAGTCAAGTTCACGGCGAGTCACCAAAATACCAAACGGGCGCAGGTGAGAAAAAAAACCCTGTGTGTACCTGACTAAAATGCCACTTTTCCGGCGCAAAGCTCCGCACTTTGCCGTGCGCCGCCACGAAAATAGAGCCCTTTATCTCCTCCAGTGCTGGTATGAGCCAGGCTGAGGAGTGCTAATGAGGTCAGGGACAAACAACCCAGCTGCCCACTGCCGTGACACATTCCACAGCCTCCTCACACACATTATCAAGGCCTTGAGGCCACAAGCCCTAAGTAGACTTTATCGCACTTTACAAGAGAGACAAAACAAATATTCCCTTTTCCCCTGTGCCCCGTCATTGAGTTAGCTCAATTATGGTACATTTTGTTGATTAATTTAGTTTTGGTCAAGAATTCAATAAAATGCTTTTGGTACTACATAGATTTTATCAATAACTTTAATGTGATGTATGAACCTAATTTCTATCAGAAAGGCTACTTAGATCCTTCTGGCTCCAAGCATTATCAGCAGGTCACACTACCACTGTGGGTATGGATGATATAATGTGATATATGATATGATACGATAGATATTTAGTCAGAAACCTCCTCCACTCTCCTCTATCTCAGCAAATCTGATTATTTTCACGCTGAAACTTTGGCATAATGCAGTCTATTGCATTCATAAAAGCCTGTTTACTGTGGAGGAGTGCACTCAGCAAATCACTCCACTCCTCAGCGCGATGCACCTACAATGCTTTCTATGGAGAGCTGCGTCAAGCTAGCCATAGATTGCCGGTCTAATACCGGAGGTTGTGTGTTTGACTTCAAAATAAAAGCGTAAACTTTGTCAAAACAACAAGTAAGTATTCAGGTGTACAGAGTAACAACAATAGAAGAAACACAACTAGTTTATTTCAGTTTACTACACATTCCCCCATGCATAGTGTTAGGAATATTGCTTTTATCACCTTGGTATTTAATTGTATTATGCCAAAACGTTACAACGCGTTCGCCAATTTGGGTTTTATTTTGAAAGTTTTAACCGGAAGGTCTATTTTTTCTTGCTGGCTTGACACTAGCTGTATAGAGCATGCTGCCAGGCAGGTGATAACTGCAGACACTTGGCTGATAAACAGTGTATGTCGCCCAGCCTTTCCCACCGCAGCAGGCACCGGAGAGGCGAAGAAACTTGTCGATTCTATTCTAAGGATTTATATCGCGCTGTTGACATATCGTCGGCGGGACTGTTCAATCCCAGAGTCTCCGACTGAGGACAATGTTTCTCTTGCAGTATACCGGTAAGCTATAGTCTAATTAACCTTACAGGATACAGGCTACATACCTAACGCAAAATCACTGTAATATTCCTGTAGCTATAGGCACTTAAAAGTGTGTCTGTGGTAGCAACTCAATACTGAGTTTATAGTGATCTTAACCTCATTTTATGGTATTTTTTTAGTGTGTCCCTATTATATGCCTCTAAGGATTTATGTATGTCAGTGGTACTCAATAGTGAGTTTATAGTGACCCTATTACACTTTACGGTATTTTTTTTTTTTTAATCTCATATGGTATCACTATAATATTCCCTAATATTCCTATAGCATCTTTTAACATTCCCTTTTTAGTGTCCTTGCACAATTTAGTAGCATATGATTAGGCTACTATAGTTGTTATTTGAAAGGATGGTGAGCCAGTTGTTACACGGTCAGATGTGCATGAAATCTTACCGGCTTCATGCTGTTCAATCTCGAACCATCCCTAACGAAAAATACCTATAATATTCCTATAATATTTCTATAGTGATTTATAGTGTGTCTGTCTCATTCAATAGCGCATAGAACAGTGACCTTCATTTTTTTTTATTCCCAGTAGTATTACTGGGGGATTTTTTTTTGTGGTGTAGTTTTTTTTGTTTTGTTTTTTTTACAGTTGATGCACGATATTTACAGGTTTTGCTATGAATTTCGCCTTGTAAACCTTATAGGAATGCTTCACTTCTTGTTCGTTATGGAATGCATCTTGCTCATTTTACTTTATAATGTAATTTATCCCGTTTCTACATTATATTCGCCATGGGCAACCTGTGAATGTATAGGCTGCTGTATAATGTGTGAGCTAACTGTTGGAAAATCCTTTAATTTGGATCTTAGGGATAAACTCAGTCTCCAGCTGATCAGTTGGCCATAAACCTGATCATCCAGTAGGCTTGGCCTGGGGTTCCCAAACTTTTATTTATTTTTTTATATCTCTGACTCCCATTTGATACGATTTCTTTTCTAAGCAACCACATCTGAGAGGATTTATATTGCTTGAAACCAGTGAAACCTTTACTAAAGCAGTCATCATCATACATTCACACAGCGTTAAGGAGTGAAATAATAGTAAACTTAAACTATTCAGTCCCTGGATCCCTCGAAAGTCCTTTGGGCTGGTCAGTGGGGGGGACTTTGACTTTGTGTTTTCCTTGCATTTATTCCCCAATTTCCCTGTGATCCTTAACTCCAGTTAAATGAAACCTTTTAGCACAGCCACTGTGTAATTAGGAGATCATACAATCGGAGCCCTCCTACTAACAGGCTTATTCAGCTTTATTTGAACACTTAGCTCTTAATTTTAGCTTGCTCCATTTTATAGTGCTGTGATTTATTTAGAACTTACTTGAGATCTCTGACAACCAATCTAATGATGGATAAGTGCTCATAATTTGCTCATTAGTTCCCCCAGTAAGTGGCCAGCCAACCGCCAAGATTGTGTGAGGAAAACTTTTGCTTGGGGAGCAGCTGTGCAGTACTGTTGTTTAGTCACTCATACTACCGACTTGCCGTCAAGCTTTTTCCTAAGCCCTTGTGTTTCTGGACTTGCTACTATAACTATTTGGATGTGAAATGTCACATTGTGGCACGGTTATGTAACAAACTAGTGAGTAGCATTGTGGCTTATTGGTATAGAGTCCTTTAAGTATTTTTAATCAAAGTTTAAATGAATGCTTCATCAATTTAGGTCATGTTTTCTTTGACTGCAAACCTGGTCTTCAACGCACATTAGAAAAATGCATGTGAGATGATTTCTGCAATTTTATTTTTATCCCATTCTGATGTGTCTAGTAGAACAATGTCTAATCCCACTTTCCTGATTGTGGTGGGGGACATCCTTGCATCCATCACTCTAAGTGGAGGGCGAGCGCCCTCATAGTAGCAGGAGCAACCATGGTTGAGTTAAGGTCCATCATTTCCTGTGACAGCCATTTACCTCCATGCTGCACTGATCCTCTGATCAATGGGCTGGACATTGTTAGATTGCCTTTAAAGGGGGGAGGGGCCTTCAGAGAGAGAGTGAGAGAGAGAGAGAGAGAGAGAGAGAGAGAGAGAGAGAGAGAGAGAGAGAGAGAGAGAGAGAGAGAGAGAGAGAGAGAGAGAGAGAGAGAGAGAGAGAGAGAGAGAGAGAGAGAGAGAGAGAGAACTGGATCTCTGTACTCTGATTTGAGTTCACATGGCCCCAGGATACTGGTGCGATAGCATAAATTAAAGCACGACTGAATGCAGAGTGAAATATTGTAGAATATGAAGAGATTTGTCAGCCTTGGAAAATCTCCCTTTTAAATGGGAAATGCAGGCTGAGTTTTGCTAACAATTCAGCAATAAGTGAACGTCTTGTAACGATGGCTATGGGGAAAAGAGAGGCAGCATAATGAAATGTGAAAATACGAGTCAGAGATAAAGGAAGCTCCCTTTCTGTGAATACCGCTGGCAACTGTTTGGGAACCGAGGATTCAGGAGGGTACACTGCTGAAAGGTTGAGATGCACAGCTCTAGTAACCTGGTTATGGATCATTCAGCAGAGCCTCCAAGGCCCAGAAAGACATGGAGTCTCCTAGCTGTTTAAATCCTGAGCTGGGTTTCTGCAGCTACAAGCTGCTCTTCATGCCTTACTGCAGTCCAATCTTGTGGTGTTTTGCCAGTATTGTTATTAAGGGCCAGAGGGTGTAGATAAATAAATGATGCTGCCAAATTGTACACTGTAAACCCCTTGGCATTGTTGTATTGACTCCATTTTGTCCTTTGAGTCTCTTTTACTGAAGACACCTGATGAGACAATTGTTTCTGGCCTTTATAGAAAATTAGGCCATTACTTTTCTATTCCTTTGTTTCTATCATATCAGACTCAACAGTAGCTAACTACTAACTATGCTAATTTCTCTTCTTCAACACATTTACTGTGTCTGCACCGAGTAACTCTCACCTCAAGTCTCAGTGAGTTTTCCCCTCAAGGCGAAGACCAGCTCTTTAAAGCAGCATCTATGGAATATCTCTGAACTTAAGAAGGGTGATGAGGAAAACAGAGCCATCCTATCATCAAATTTGGTGCTCAAGGATCAGTTTGCAAGGAAATGCATTATGTCCATGTGATGGCAACATTGATAAATGCAATCCGATCCCTATTGCATCTTATTAATGACAATGATATCTTTTGGGCAGGCAATCTGACAAGGAGGTACACTGAATTCCCAAACAGCTCAACTTCCCTTGCTAAGTTCATTAATTTTCTATCAGAAAGACCATAGTAGAAGCCCCATTCCTGTGACATTTGCCCCCAAAGCTCAATAGAGTCCTCTTTTCAAATGTACCGTCCTGCACAAACATAACACAAACAGTAGAAAGCAGACATGTTTGATGTTTTGGCTGAGGGAGTAAGGCTTGTTCATGGGTTGTTTGGCAGTAAATGAGTTTTTAATTTTCTCTCTGCCCCTCGCATAGTGGATCGGCCTGCCAATATACAAGCACCTCATGTGCGCCTCTGATGCACTGTTGTTACGCCCACAAGAGCAATTATTTGGAAAATTGTTCTTTTTTTTAGCAGTGTCAGTGTATAAAAAATGTTCTGGCAACCAACAGTTTGAGAGACACACGTTTACATCAGAATTCACCTATTTAGTTGTAAATTCTAACATTTGAAAACAATTGGCTGCTGTCGGATTTGCTGTGCTAATACAGGACAGATGCATAATGAGGCTTTTCTTTTTTTTTTTACTATTGCTACCACTATTACTATTGCCACTGTAAAGGCCAGCTGTGCTATTGAACACTAAGTGTCCGTTAACACTGTGAGCAACTTGGTTGATGGGTCTCTCTGAGAGGCTCCAGTTGCATCTAGTGGTCTCATGCAGCTACAATGTTTTGAACAAACAAATCCTTTCACTGCTTTGGTATTGCCTTTCATAACGTTACATTGTTTTGAAATGATAAGATAACTAGCAAGCACCTATTAAGTAGCATTAATCTCAAATAAACAGAAAAGCTCAATACAACTATTCCCTAAGCATTGTTTTTGAGATGTTTATTCCTGGTGTCTCTCAAATAAAAGTTGCAGAGAACTGGGAAGCTTTGAGGGGCTGTAATCAACTTCTCGTTCATTTTGCACTTGTCAGGTGGTACTGTTGTTGATTAAATGAAATCATATTGGTAGGGAAACAAGATCATCGGTGGTGGATGACTGCGAAAAGTTCAGCTGTGGCCAACTTCCTTGGCTAACCATCTTGTTGATCGTCCACACATGGAGTTTCCCTGGTCGCTCAACTCTATAGGAAAAGAATGAACTTCTGGTGACTTGTTAATCCTGTTGCTCGCAGTATGAACCCAAAGTAACTGATAACTGATACCACAACAAACCTCTCTCTGTCCCAGATAATGAGCGAAGCTTTGCTGCTTTGCATGTTACCAGGTGGTGAACTCTTTTTATATTGTGATTCCCAATCGGGGAAGCCGTTTTAACAATGAGATGAAAAAGACATAATGTATTTATCCTTCACCGCCGCCATTATGGCTCCCAGTGGAAATTAGATGCAAATATGGAGACAATAAAGTAAATAGAGGCACTATATTCTGCTGCAGCAAGTACTGTTGAAGGAAGTGTGACTTGGTAGTCCTATGGAACATGAGCAAATACTAGCCTACAATAGTTTTTATCTGGTCAAATTGGGAATTCTTGGGTTCCCCTGAAGTTTGAGACTTCCTTTTTGGTAGACTGGTAAGTTACTTGTCAAAGGAGTAAACAATGAAGGGTAAATAATGAAACATGCAGATAGATAAATATAGCAGCTCAGAGGGGCTATAGAATATAACACCCGTTGTTGCTATATCACAATTATCACATCTGATATATTTAGAGAAAAGTCTGCACAGGTAGAATTCAATATCTTGAAAACAATTCTCATACTGTAGATCTCAATGTTATTTCCACATTGCCCTATACCTCAAGACTAATATCAGAGCCAAGCACTATTCTGCCCTTTTAAATCCATGATCACAAAGCCATTACAAACTGGAGAAATTACAAAGCTCTCAATGAGAAAAATGTAGTAATGTAGTTGGCTTCCACTGTGAAGTTACTCCTCTTCTTAGTGGTGCCAATTTCTTATTGCATTGTAGAGACATCACCCAAACCCATCTCCATCTGTTGTAGACTGTTATGGTGATAATGTAATTAAGATTTCCTCGCAGACTCACCACTCTTGCTTAATCTCCCAGTGAATGACTGGTGGTGAAGCTGTTGGTTCAGCTTACTCCCCGTTGATCAGATGTCTGTATCGGCTAGAAAACCCATCTGTGTCAGTGTGATTGTTCTTGTTGGCTGGCCTCTTCCAGGTGAGACATTCAGCAGATAAGTGGGTTTTTTAGTGGTTCTGGAATTAGTTCAGTTGAAGAAAAGTGTGAAGGATTGTGTGGTAGAACATTGTGAGCGTCAGCAGAATCAGCAGCCGCTCAGCCAGCCGTCTGGGTTGAAAGCGGTAGAGAGCTTGGCAGCCTGGAGGTGTCTTAGGATCAACTCTGCTGCTCTCTGGGGCTCCGCCAGCTGATTGATGGAGCTGTTTGTTCCTAATCACTTCAGAGATAAAGTACCACGCATGGAACCTTGAAATTGGACCTAAGGACTCTGCAGCAGCAGGTGCAGGAGCTACACGAGAGTTAGGGCAATAACTTAAGATTGTCTTAGTGCTTCACCACTCCTGCTGTTTCTCCCTGTGGCTTGCTGGTATTAGGTAATGGCTGTTGTTTTAGCTTGCCTGTAATGTTCAGATGTCTGTGTTTGCCAGATACCCTGTTTGGGTCTGTCTGATTGTTCAGCTTTGTGACCCGGTGTCTTGCTTGGAGACCATTGAATCAGCAGATAACTGAGTTTTAGTTAAACTGGAATCAGTTCAGTTACAGAAAAGTTTGTAAGATTGTAAATCACTGTGTGGCAGGTTTGTTGGTGCAGAGCTGCTGTATTGAATGTATGCAAACAATCCCTTCAAGGAAAGGGGGAAGGGGGCCAGATTCAAAACAGGAGGGAAACAGGGAATTAATGAGAAGAACAGAATAGAAGTAAGAAAAGAGGAGAAGGTAAGGGGAAAGGTGGATATGGAGAAATGATAAGATGGGACAGGAGTAGATGGAAGAAGCCGGATTAGACAGTTCACCAGGGAGCGGATCTGTGATTACACCTCACTAGATTTTTATTTCTGCTCTCATATATCACCCTCAGAAAGAAGCCTTCACTCTTCTACTTCAATATAAGGATTCTCCTCAGCCTGTCAATATAAGCCTCTGTATGGAGGTGGGACAAGCTGAGCCAGAGATGGATTGATATATTCTACCTGAAATGTGAACATAAGACAGCAGAATCCCAACTATATCTCAGGCCTTCTGTTCATTCTAGTGTTTTAGAAATACGCTACCAGTCAAAAGTTTGGACACACCACATTTTTCTTTATTTTTTACTATTTTCCACATTTTAGAATAATAGTAAAGACATCAAAACTATGAAATAACACAAATGGAATTATGCAGTGACCAAAAAAGTGTTAAACAAATCAAAACTATCTTATATTTTAGATGATTTAAAATATCCGCCCTTTGCCTTGATGGAAAGGCAAAGGCTTTGGAAAGAAATTCATACATAGGCATCAACTTCACTATTTATATTTGTCTAAGAAACACATTTCAAGCATTTAAGCATAAGTGTTTAGATCAAAATGGCTTTAAGATAATGAAAAGTACATAGTACATTCAATCAGGTGTGTCCAAACTTTTGACTGGTAGTGTAGGAAAACCTGAACTACTGGTGCAGTGTTCACTAAACTGTGGAGTGTTTCTCCTTGACATCCCACCCAGTTTCACTGCCATTAGGGATGGAGGAGGCTGAGGAGAACTCTCTTGGTTACACCGCAGCAGCAGCAGCAGCATTGTAGGCGATCATTTTAGCAGTGACACTGTAGGCGACCACGCTCACTGTACAGTGGCCTCTCTCTGGAGACAAAGTGATACTGAGTTTTTGTTGTGATTCTGGCGTTTTCCCCCGTTCCAGCAACGCCAGGACAAACAATTGGAAGTAGCACAACACAGGCCATGATGGATGACTTGAGGGATGCAGCACACTACATCTCAGAATGTGCCTCTATCCGCTGCTGCTTCTGCACGCTGGATGGATGCACATTCTGCACACTGCACTTGAATATAGCAGCTGCCTCACAGTAGCAATGGGAAGAAATCAAATTCACTTCACAATTCTATTCTACTCGATTAATTTGCCACCGAGTCCTCAAATGTATGTAAATGTTGCATTATGAGTAGACATTCTTAATATATTAGAAATACCATATTGCATGAGAAATGTTAATGAGAGATCCATTCTAGGGCAAGCCAGACTATTCAATAGAGTTACTGATGTTGTTATATAAATATCTGCCTATGAAGGGATTGAACCCCCTTCAGATCCCTTTTTCTGCAGACATTGATATGTTGAATATTTCCCCTGTAGAGAGAATGGAGGAAGCTGAGGTTGTGGTTCAATGGTTTGGCCCAGGGAACAGCAGCATCCACTGAGATTGCCTGTCTGAAAAGCAGCCATCACTCTACCATAATAGAGATAGAACGCCTTGAGGGGCCTTGATGCCAGCTTAAGGATGGAGAGAAAAACACTTTCATGGCAAAAACAAAAAAAAAAATAGCTTAAATAATGAAAAATAAAACAAAATGGCAACGGAGAAGATGAAGGCTTGGCAACCAAACGTCTTATTTTTTTTCTTTTAAGGATTTATTTTTTAGGCATTTTTATGCTTTATTGACATAGATAGTGTGTGTGAGAGAGAGAGAGGAAGGTATGGGAGAGAGAGAGAGAGAGGGAGGACATGCAGCAAATGACCGCGGGCTGGATTCGAACCTGGGTCGCTGTGGGACGGACTGAGCCTTATATGGTATGCACTCTACTCGGTGAGCCACCGGGGCGCCCCAAAACATGTATTATTAATAGTGCGGCTGAAGCTCCCTGGGTGCTGGGTGATTCTTGTCTATAGGGGCACTCTGGCACTGAATGAAGGACATCCCTCTACGCTTCGGTGAACGAGAGTGGATCTTTATTTTCATTATTTCTGCCTGAAAGGGCCATTTTTTCAAAGCAGAACTACGTCAGATTAGGAGCTCGATTTCCCTCAGAATTACTGGAAAACGGAGGAACCCCATGGTAGCTTGGTAATTTTCCGTTCGCTTGAGTAGGGGCTTTTCTGTGAATCGTATGTTGGAATTTTCACCCTGTTCGGTGTAAACATACTCACTCTGCACAGACCCCCACTGTGCGAACCCTTTCATAAACACAGAAAAATCTCTTTAATATGTCATTTGGAGCCGCTATGAAGGATTCACTGTTTAAGCTCAAAAGAAGCCCTGTACCTGAGCTTGGCGAGAGCCAGACCCCTGCTGTTGGATAACTTTGTGGGTTTTTGTGTGTTCAGCACATTTTACTGACCGAAATTTGTTCAGTTGCTTTTTATAAGTCTTCTTTGAGGAATGGATGGTGGTCAGCATTTACGGGGGAAGTGATACATCACTGGTGTAGCATTTCAAGAGAAAAGAGCAAAACAGCTTTCATTGGAGTCTTTAATGTATTGCTCTGTCTATTCTGACCAGTGGACTGCGCCCTCAAGTCAGCAGTATGCGTTATTATTTAGAAGACAGGTTAGTTGCTCCTTCACTCAGGCGTTCAGGTCCATGGCAGCACAATGGATAAAATGTTGAAAATTAAACGTTTCCCTTGTGCACGCCATGATTGAATATTTATATTTTCTACGATTTTTTGCACTTCTCACTTTGTTTTCTAGGTTTTCTCTCAGTAAATGATATGGTCTCTGTGTTTTGCTTTTGTCAGTAAAGCTAAGTCAAGTTGTTGAAGTAGAGTGGACTAGTGTGAATTTTTCTCTTTTATATATATATAAAAAAAAATCAATGCTACTCATATTTAGAGTGATCCTGCTCTGTATTTGTATGTGCTCCATGCTTGGTTTATTTGCCAGTTATTTATCTTTATAATCATTCTTTCTCTTTTATTGTCTTTTATCAAAGGTATAACACACTAGGATGCAAGAAACCATGATTTCTGAATAAAGTCACATTTTGGAGCTGCAATCTATTCCACTCAAGTCTCTAATACCCCTGGATTAAGTGGAGATTGAGAAAACTTTGCATGGTGGAGAAAGTCGTAGGCTATTATTTTCAGGCGATCGATTCTGAAGTATCAGAGTCCGTAGTCAGAATGACAAAAGTGACAAAAAAAAGCTTACTTGCTCACTTGTTTACCTGTGACTCCCAAAGAGTTTCAGTTGTTCCCTGTGATGCTATTGTGCAACACCCCTTTAAAACATCCATCAGTGCAAATTATAACATGAAGATGGAGGCAATGAAAGTCCAGTGAAAGACATTGGCTCCTATGGTTCCTGTCAGGGCTCATTTATTCACCTCTCAAGCTAGTGCGAGTCCTTGCAGCCTGCTCGCCATGTGAATTCTCATCTACATTCACATCCCCCCTCCGCCTGTGGCTCTGCATCCAAACACCTTCCCAGTGGGGCTTGCTGTCTGCATTTCACTGCACCCCTCATTGATTTGGCCTCGTCTGTGAGCTGAGGAGACCTCCACCTGGGCCGGCCCAATCTGAATCCCTCCTTAGGCTACAGGCTGAGGTCTCAGACAGTTCAGATGCCCCCTTCGATTATTTTCTGAGCCTGAGGAAATGAAAACAGTGTGATAAAATAAAACTACTATTTTTATGTGCAGAAAGTGTCACGTTCTGCTTCAGTGCTTTTGGCCTTTTGGCTAGACCTTCACAAGCTCAGCAAGAAGGTAGATGGGAAAATAGCATCTTCAAGGGACTGACTTCACGTTACCAATTTGCTAGTGTTAGTAACAAGACAAAGAACTGTTACAAATACAGTATGTTCCTTATATTGTAACAGGATTTGATTATGGGAATTATAGCTGCCTTGAATAGAGCTAAAAATAAATTCACCAACATGGGCCAGAGGTGGGGAGTGAAGCTAACAAACAATGACACACAGTAGGATTCCTCTTCCTCCCCTCCCTCCTACACTCCCTCCTTCCCTCCTTTTATTTCACCAGACTGAGCATTTTACACCAAACAGCGCCTGTCCATGGGCTTCTGCAGGTGACACGGATGCCCATGGGATCGCAGGCATCATCCCTGCATCCCTGCATATCATTTTGCGAGCGCTTTGATGGATGGACTCTATACTTTTTGTGTCTTTGTGTGACACGATGTGGTAAATGAGTGGAATGCCAGAATGCGCTTTCCACCTCAATTCCCAGCGCACCAGCAAAACAGTCTCTCCACGCAGACCTCGGCGTCCTCGGTCCCTAAGGAGCCCCACAGCTGCAGTGGACAGCTCCCACTGAGCCGCAACTCTGGTGGAGATAATCTCCCTGTCAGCAGCCTGTCTCTCTCCCAGATGTCAACTGGTGCCAACTGTTGTGTACCTTCAGCATGCACTCCCACAGCGCTGTCAGCAAAGGCTCATCTCACCACTCTCTGTGCTGCTGATTTTATCATTCTATCACGTCAAACTCGAACCATCACATGTGAGCACACATATAATGCATCTCAGTGTGTGCGAACACAGGCAGGCATGAATGTGCACGATGACCTGTTAAAGGTGCCATGTAAGTTTGTGTAATTACCGGAAACATATTAGATCACGGCCGAGAGGATTGTCTTGCCTCTACACTGTCAGGAAAAAAAGGTGCATTTTGTTGCTGGGGCTGTAGCTGTGGGGACAAGTCGCAACATCCTCAGCAACGGGGATCATGGGAGATGTGATCGGACTTTTGAGAAACACAAAATGCTACACATAGCACCTTTAAAGTCCCCATGAAATGAACTCCCATTACTTTTACTTTCTCGAAAACACAGTATCTTTAATGGTGACCTCAAGCTGCACTAGAAGGCGGAAATATAAATGTCTAACCAATAAAACCATCAGATTCCCCACCCCTCCCATCTCTCTCCCTGACCCATATTCCATTGGTTTAGACATTTGAATGATCCTTCACTGTATTATGTCCCGCCCCAACAGCCTGTTTCAACAGGAAACAGCATCAAATCCAGGAAGTAAAGATGCCATTTCATGGGGTCTTTAAGCCACAAAGAATCAAATACCTTGTGCCTATGGAAGCATATTACACAACCACGGTACTAGTCGGCTCATCTAATGCCCATAAATGATGCTTACAGAGAGTTTCCATCTGTTCAGTACTTCATATCTGAATGGTTTTTGTTTTCATGATCCATAGATGTCTTTGATGGGGTAATGGGCTATAAAGGTGGTGCTATAAAGTTGGTGTTTAGGTGTTTCCGTCCCGGATGCTGAATGTCGTTCCCCCTGGAAGCTGAAGCTTTGAGGACAGATGCCAGCAACAGCTGACTTCACATCATGGCACTGAACACGCCCATTACAGAGAGGGAGGTAATTGGGTTCACAAATCAGCTGACGGTTCCAGGTTTATGGTGGCACCGGGGCTTATGGGTCATATTTCAGGGAGTGTTGGGCAGTTTGTCAGAGGTAGTTTGGAGGTAGTGAGGAACTGGCGCAGGAGGGAGTCAGGGGAGCATCAGCATTCATTTCTCACCTTAGTAGAGCTTTTAGAGAGCGAACACACCGATGAGCAATGAGTCACTCTCATACCACTCAACCCCAAAGAACCAAGCCCTGCATCATTGACTGGAATGATACCTCCTTTTGAACGCAATTAAACCCGTGACTTACTGTTTAAAATAAAGACCAGGCTAAGTAATTTTTGATGGTTTTTTACCAAATCCACTTAAACCAAAGTGCATTCAAAAGTGCATCAAGTGGCTCATTTATTTGGATCAGTTCATCAGTGTGTTATGGCAGATCATGAGTCATTTGCCCCTCCGCTCATCCCATTATAACAACAAGCTCTGGCCCTTGACAAGGACTGTGATACATGAGCTGGGAAGATGAAAGACACAAAATGGAACGTCAGCCACAGAGTTTTTGTACTCCCGAAGTCTGAGGCCATCTAGATTGAATGGAGAGGTCAGATCATATGGCCTGGCACTGTATGAGATGACCCCTCTCTTGTTCCATCTCTGTATCTGCTCTTTATTATGGCGGAGTGCGCAGTATTTTTCTTGCTGCCATAGAAATACCGGTGTCTCCTGGGTCAAAGGAGGAAAAAATGCCTAGGTGTGATCCGCAGCCAAGCAACACTGCCGCATCTTTTCAGTTTTTTCATCCCAGCTTTCCTCTACTCCCTTATCCTCCATCTCTCAGCGCTGCTGACACCGGTCCAAACAGGAGCCACCTAGGCGGAGAGAAATGAGGATTAATTGTTTTCCGCAGGTGCAGAGGGCATCGCCAGCGGCCTGCTTTTTCGGTCCCCCATTGAGGTTCCATATGCTGGGTGAAATCTGTTCCTTTTCTCCTGACGTGTTGGCTTAAGCATGTTCAGTCTGCTCTCTGGACTGCAGTGGTGGTGAAAGGGAGCTGGGCCGGGCTCCAGAGCGGCACACTGTGGCTTGGCTCGGCTCCCCCGGCAGAACGAACCAGACAAACCCCCAGCTCCCATGCCATCCGCCGGGCCTGATGAAACTTGCAAATATATCAGTGAAGAATTAGCCTAGGTCGGTTGTTGTTTGAGACATCGGAACCGTGGTCGAACCTTTGGCTGCTGTGTTCGAGGGGCTACGTCTGACCTTTCTTTTAAGAACACTGCCTCGGTCTGCAGCCGGCCTCATTGAGAAGGTATAATCTTTCAGCAGTTTCAATTCAAGGTATCTGTATGCTGGAATGCACCGAGGCCTTGGGGGCACTGCTCTGCTTACTTAGTCAACTTACTACTGTATATTCCCTTTTTCAATTTCTGCTTGTCCTTGCGGTGAAGATTGGTTTGTGACTGTTCCCAGATAAATGGCTTAGGTCCTCCGAAACATATTTTATTTTGCTATGTCCTGTATATCATGCCAATAAATCAACAGTATGTGTGTAACCTCCCCTGCTGTAGCCAATACTGCTTGGGGTGTGCCAGATTTGGTCAACAGCTGAATGATAAATTCCCTCTCTGAAGGCCACTGGAGTATGTGGGTGTTGCTGAACTGATTTATTAAAGAAAAAACAGAATGTGAGTGGAAGAGTCTCCTTACTGATGGGGTCATGAATGATATCTGCTGTTGCCACGGGCAGATGTTGAGGGGTGATGATGTCACTGTAGGTGCACACAGGATCGTCTGATTGGACAGATTGAGGAAGCGGATGAAAATATTCTCTGAGCAGCGGGATACAAACAGTGCCCAAATCACTCCCTTCAGAGGGATTTACACTGAAAGTAAAAGCATTTTCCCCAAATAAACATAGTCAAACAATCTCCTCATCCACTCTAATCTCCTCATACATACTTATTTCTCTTTAGCAGTTTTATAACAGCATTGAGTGTGGGCTTAAATCCCACCTCAAGAGATGAGTATTTATGTATCCCGGCCAATACTGATTCAGTTCTTTATGTAAAATCTCGGCAGCCTAGTCCATGTTTGTACTTAATATGATATAAACTCAATATATGTAGCGCAAACATAATTAGATGAGATGAAATCTTCGTAATAGCACTGATGCTTTTTTGCTCAGCCAATAAAATATTTAAAGGCACAGATTGTTTGCGTTCAGTGTGAGCATCGAGCTGTCCCTTCCAGTTACATCAAAGCACTCATTAGAGAAACTTTACTCTTATCTCTGCATGACATCTGCTACATGAGAATATCTTTAGGGGCTCCCACATGTACAAGATACAGCGTCTAGTTATTACCCTATGGTGTATGTTTTCATTGTCTAATATACACCATTTTTCTTCTCAGTATCTCGGAGCTCCATCTTTATTTGATAAAGTAGGCACCATAAAATGAAGGCTGCATTGCTAGGCAGCTCCCAGGTGTGAATGAGTGCAACTGTATGAATGTAAACAAAGACGTACATGCTCGGCAAAGCTTATAATAAACATTAAACATTTCCTCTATTATCTCCGAAAGAGTTTTGATAAAGAGGTCAATGATATTGTGGTTTATGTGGAAACAAAGTGTAGTAGTTTTTCGGCTGTTGTTGGACTGCAATATCAGGCCTCTAAATTTCCACTAAAATGGTTGCATCTGCACCCGTTTGTTAAAGAAATGCAAGTTCATATTTTACTTGAACGATTGGGGAAATGATTCATTTAAGCAACAGAGTACAGTCATTTAATCTATTATTGTACGTGTATTTCGATATATTTTATTGGCTTATCTTTCTACCATAGTTGTAGCCTATAATCACCTTTGCTCATCTCACCTGACCCCTCCATCCTGACTGGGGTACCGTTAACCTTAATAATATATTAAAAAAAATTGAATTCTTCACAGTAATGGACAGTCATGCGAACTCCAGTTAGTTTAACAACAAACGTCTAGCCGAAGATGAAGCGGGCCCATAGCTGAGTACTTTAAAAAGAAAAATGACAGGAAGGGAGTGGGGAGAGAAAAGGAGACAGAGCCACTGAGCGGTTCTGATGATGCTGAGGAGGAAGGCAGGGAGCAGGAACAACAGGAGGAGATAGCTGCAGGCGCTGTCGCTAAGATGACAGCAGAAAAGATTTATATTTAAATTTAAAAAAAAACTAGTGTGACCAAATCATATGCTGGTGCCACCAACTGACAAAGTTGGTAGCACCAGTGCCGCCAGTGGAAAAGTTAATTTTGAGCCCTGAATATCCACACACTGTTAGACGGAGAGAGGGAATAATTAATGCCGCCTGATTTTCAGTGGGACAAGACAAAGCCCTCTTCGCCAATTGAAGCCTCACATCCGTTACTCCCTGAGGTACATCAGTATTCATACAGCTCCTTACAATTCAATTAACTTAGTTCTCTGCATATTCACACACACACACACACACACACACACACACGCATACACAGTGACACACATACACTATTTTGCAGATGACCTTCAATTGGTGTGTGTGTGTGTGTGTGTGTGTGCATGCGTGTGTGTACCTGGATGCACCATATGCCTGTGTGTTTACTGTGATGACAGTATGGGAATGTATACCGCTGAGGTTGTGACAACTTCACATCAATCACCTCAGCCAGGATCAAATGTTTGGGTTTTCCTGCTTTGAGAGATTAAAGATTAATTGCTTGGGAGTGGTGGAGCCCCGAAAACCTGCCTGTCCCCTTTCAGCTGTCGGGATACTGTGGGGAAGAGGAGGGGGAGGAAGGAAGGAGTAGTAGGAGGAGGAGGATGAAGATGAAGGGTTCAGTGCAGCTGGTGGTTTACTCCATGCTCTATGCGCTAATGCCAACTATAAGCTCCCACATAGCAATTTGGCCAATAGCTGGCAGTGTCAGAGAGCCCCTGGCTTGTCTTGCTGGTCTTTTGGATTGATGATTGCAGAGAGGTAGAGGGAAAAGTATAGAGGACTGAAATTAAGTTCGGCCAGAGCAGCGCTAGCCCACCTCACAGGCTGTCTTAACTAGTCAATTCATTTTCTTTTTGTCTTACATTATTACTTTCTCATAAAACAAGTGAAAACAAGGCAACAGTAAACATGTCGTCCCCTACGAATGATGAAGTCTCCGTCTGGACCAATCAATAACAAATATGTCACCTTGTTTTGAGCTGTAATTGTACTTCCCCTTACACTAATGTAATTCTGAATGCTGGAATGCAGCAGTGAGATGCATCATTTCCCCAAGCTTTGTCAAAATCAGATCAGCGGTGTCTGAGATATTGCGCGTGACACATCGATGAGCGAACAAATGATGTAGTGCCCTCCTCTTGGGCTCATCAGTGTAATTTTGAAAATGTGAGAACGTAGTGGTGAGATGCGTCATCGCCCCAAGTTTTGGCAAAATCCAACAAGTAAACAAATGTTGTAGCGCCAAAATCTGATCAGTGGCGTCAGATATTGTGAGTGACAGATGGACAGATGTCTTTGATGGACAGATGTCAACAGCACTTGTCATGCAGTGTTGTGTATTAAGAGATCTTCCATGAGGGTCATCAGCTGGCCTGTAAGGGTTACTACCACAGAGATGCGCAGTTCAACAAGGACCTAATGAAAATCCTACAGTCACTTGGCCACTAGGACTCCAAATTTAGATGCTTGCCCTACTGAAAATGGCCTATGGCCAATATAATTTCAGTTGCTCCCAATGGGTTCCTTTTGTTTCAAGAATTTTCTCAAAAAAGTGTCAGGATCTTGAAGTTTGGCAAATCACTCCACTTGTTTCAAGATTACGTCAAATGTTTTAAGTAGATCCTAGGAAAAAGATGAGCTGCATTGAAGTCAACTGTAATTATTTCACCACAGTGGCAGATTTTTCACGTTTGGACAAAAATAAAATTTCAATGTAAGAATAAATCAAGTGGAAAGCCTTCATGTTGCATGCTCCATGAGGCACGCCTATGTAATTAAACAGTCAGCAGACCTCCAGTCAGTAGAGTGTGGCACTTGTTTTCTCTCATCTAATCTTTCTGTAAGACCAGATAATTAATGATGGGGTGGCAGGGGAGCCCGCGGTCGTTAATGGAATGGATTCGGCTTGTTTACCCAACTTCTTCCTTGTTCTGTACTCTTAATTAGGATCTGGGCGAGGGCAAACCATCGCCATGGTCATCAGACATCTGGGGTTATGGCATCAGTCAAGAGCTCTTTCTAGACAATAATAAGGGTCTAGGGAGGTATAATGATCATGAACGATATGATGGCACACAGGAGGCATCACAGGGCCAACAGTTGTGGAGTGAGGATATGCTAAAAGAATTCTTCGCCGGGATTTGCTTTGATGCAGTAGTCTAATTATGCAATGTTCTCGTCGTCGTTTTTTCAGCCATATAGTAAATGGACAAGGAAAATACAGCAAGTAGAAACATTGAAATTCCAAGCTATTTCCCAAGTCATCCTTCATACTTTATACAGAGAATGATAATTTATGTAGATGTTGCATTTGTGAATTTGTTTGGTGTATTCTTAGGTCTGCACATTTAGTATAGAGACATGGTGTGCATCCATAAAAGCAAAACACTTAGATGGCCACAGTTTCCCTGGCTATGGATTCTCATACATTCTTTATTCAGTCAAATTGTTAGAGCTATCCATTCAATACGTGTTTGTTGACAAGTGACAAGGCTGAATCTGGAATGCCATTGACTCTTACAGTCGGACATGTAGCCTGCAGGTAAACAGACCAGTGTGGAGATGAGAGATGTGCTCAGGGCAGACCTGCTCCTGTGGGGAGATAGCTGTTCAAATCCCCCCCAGAGCAACAACCTGACAGAGGCCTTTGAAGAGATGAGCTGTCAGCCGCCTAGACAGTCTCATATTAGCCCTCAACACAGCTGAAAGAGAGGAAAAGATGGAGACCTTTGCAACTATGCTAGATGAGAAAGAGCACAGGGGCAATATTTTACTTGCAGTGTTGCTCATAAGCCATTTTCGGCGCATTATAGGTGCAATATAACCACGTTAGAGCATGAAAGACGGTGGCAGTAGCCTAGAAGTTGAGAGAGGTGGGGTTTTTCACTGGAAGGTTCCCATTTTGAATCTAATCCAACCGGCTGGGAAAATCTGGGTGGGGAAGGTGAAAGCAAATCCCTCTTTCCTACCTCAGCACTTAGCGTCAAGGTTGCTTTGAGCAAGGCATTTAACCCCCAGCTGCTCCAGTGGAGCTGTGCAGTGGCCGACAGTAGGAGAGAATGGTTATACCGGCCAAATCCTAGGTGTGAATGTCTGTAACTGTGAACCATAAGTGTGAACCACAGAGGTGCTGAAAAAGCATGCATGTTAAGTCAAGCATAAAAAAATGCATTATAATACAGTACATGATTGATGGGAAAACCACAAGCTACATTTCACGCTAAGGCTTCTAAGTTTTCTCCTCCTTTCACAAGACAAAGTACATTGTGTAGATCTCAGAGCAGAAAATGTTTAATGCAGTTTGAAAGTATTATATCACCCAAAAGTCAAACCTCATAAAAATGTCATGCTGTATTCAAAATGTATTATCGCATCATTTTCCCATGTGATTAAAATGCCTTAATATGCTTGCGGGTGCTTCTGTGTGACTGGCTCACTATGTGCTCTTTGAGGCAGATGACAGCAAGGCTTTCACCACCTAGGAGATGCTTAAAGATGCAGTGCATAGTTCGGTCTGTGTTTGGTCAGTATCCTCTCTATGTGTTGCTGGCGGCTAATCCCTCCATGTTTGGTCTCTGTGACACTTTACGGTCCTTCAGCCATGGTGCGAGGAGAGTTAACAGGCAGAGAAACACCCGTGATTGATTGTTGAATTAGCCCTGACACAGTGATCTCCCGATGAGTGACTTCTAAGTAATGGGCTCCCTGAGGCTCTGCAGCAGCATGTTCCTGGGTGTGCCAGGGCAGGTGGCATCCACATCTTCAACTGGCTGGCACAAACACAGAATCAGACACTTTCCCCATTTTTATCTTGTTTTCTTGTAGCCTGTGCCTGGCAGCAGCTTCGCAGCAGTCCTCTTCTTAATTGGCTGAGACGTTTGCCTCTTTTTCACTCATTTGAAATGTGTTTTGTTGGTGCTGGTCAGAGGACATGGCACTGCGCTGCCTCTGGCGTTGGCTTGATTTGACTGGCTCATCAAGGGGGGAGGATGCTCGGAGAGAAGAAGAGCCTGTGAGGCAAGTGTGCTCAAACCTGACAACCCTCCATAGAATCTCCTTATTTAGATGGCTTTTTGTCACTGTTAATTATCTTGCTTTTTTGCCTCAGCGCCACAGCAAAATAAAGAAGCAGGGGTTTGATGCCAACTGCTGCTGTTCCATTCTTTGCTCACGACAGCCTGAAGGGCCCAAAGCACTTTTTTCCACTGCGGTTACCCTCAAAATGAACAGTTTCAGAGAAAACCAGGTCAATGTAGTCTGAGTGCTTCTAAGAAGTTGAAACAGCAAGATGTTTCCCCCCCCCTCTCAGTCCATTGTTAAGCAAACACATCTAACGATTTTACAATATTTAGACAGTATGAAACAGTTCACTTTGGCTTCATTCAGTGACAACACAATGAATGTTCCACATCCTTTGCTGTGCCACCATGGGAAGGTTTCATGTAAGCTCTTTGCCATGTGCCTTGGCAGAATTCCTCTGCGAGAGAAAAACTGGAAATGAAACAAAATGCTTTTCTTCTGCATTGTGTAGTCCCTTTCCTTTTTTTTTAGAGGGCATTTCCACCCTTTCAGTTCAAAGTAGAGACTCAAACCTCAAACCTAGGACGTCACGGTTACATGGTACGCACCTTTGCCCACTGAGCCACTAGGATGCAGTAGCTCCTTCCTCCTTTTTGACAGTATTCACGAGATGAAAATTAATGGTAAAGCTGGTAAAAACCACTTGCACATTAGCCCATGCTATGATTCATTTTGCTCCCAGCATATCCATTTCATTAGTATAAAAATTATTATTTACAGATCTGTTATGCCACCCACGTTAGCTTGCTATAGCTGAATACCAGCATTGTTCCAGAACAACCAGGGGAAAGATAGAACTCCATTCAGTGGAATAGTCCTGACACATGGATATAATTGGTGATATATATTACAAAGGGACACGGTCTTGTGACACATGCCAGTGTGTGCAAAATGGGTGTCAGGTGGCAGAGCGTCATGTGTTTTGCTCAGTGGATGCCTGTGGAAAACACACTTCTGAGATTTTCTACCCCGCAGCTGGTCTGGGTTGATTGGTAGATTAATTCCGGACTGTCCTACCTGTTTACTGCTTGCTTTTTTACTGCCTCAATACTTTGGTCCCTTTGGTGCCTCTCCAGTCTTCATGTGATCCTGGCTGTCTCATAAGGCATGCAGCGCTAAGGTGGATGGAGGCCATGGTTTATAACAGTCATAAAATGGCACAAAGGGCACCGACGGAGGGCTCCTCCATGAATCACCGCTACATTAATTTGCATTGACAATCATAACTCCTACAGAGCCATTTCTTCAGAGCTGTGAAACAGGGAATGAGCTGGAAAGCGCCTTATATTACAGTTCAGAGGCTTCCCAATGCCCCGTTCAAGTTCTCCGAAATAGGTGCCACAAAAAATACATCTGTGAATTTGGTTTTTCATGGAATTGAATTATTTAGGGGTGTTTTTTTTTCTTTTTCTTTTACCAAAATATCCATACAGTTATTTCAGTCCTTTCCCAAATAATCATCTTGCATGATTCACATGTCCCTGGGTGATCTTTTCTGAGTGAAAAGAGGTTAAGCTGCTTAAGCTTTCTTTTTATATCAACACTCTCCCATTATCATAGTTTGGATAAGAAGAGAAATAGGCCTCAAGAAATCCAGAGAATAATTAATACTGTACAGTTCAGATTCTGTGTCTTTCAAGATGCTAAGTGCGGAATTTTCTCATTAATATATTACTGTAAATGTAGTTTTAATGACACATTGTAATATTAGGGAGAAAAATGCTGCTGTCAGCACTGCAAACCGTAAATCCAATTATTTTTCTTGTGCTTCTATCTGGTTCAATGTGAGAGTTTTCAGGCTTGATTACCACGATGTGATGGTAACATCACGACAAATGCCTTCCGCTAGATTATCAAGTTTTGCATCCAGAGAGCAGTTAATAGCTGCTATAGGACGTAGTGCTAATGTTTGTCATTACAAATAATTTGAGAGTGATTTATAACAGACAAATGAGTTTCCCGAAGAATATCGACATTTTTTATATTCAAATTTTCACCCAAATAGTGTATTGTTGTTGCCTAATCTAAAAATCAAATAAATTTCCTTCCTCGAGCCTTAGGAAATTCCATTTTAGTGTTTATTTCCCAGTGCAAACTACACTTCCAATTTGGCAAAGTATTGTCTCTCTTATTTGAATAACTGGTAAGTAGCTTGTTCGATTCTGGAGGAGAATTCAATTGGCTTTCCCACCGCTTTTCCACAATTCCAAGAAAAGCACACAGATGTGCTCCTACACTCTCAGCACCCTGCCATGTTCACGGCTGTTCATGTTACTTTTGATTTTGGTGACTGTTTTTTCCCTCCACTGCTTTGAGCTCCAATTAAGGCCAAAATGTCACTGGACATCTTTAGAAGAACATTCTCCATCCTTTGCAGTGGTTTCACCGTGACCCCTCGCAGTTCCAGTGGGCGGAGGTCAGATGGACTCTGTATGGGTGGTGGGCTTGTAATGTAGACAGCATCAAGGGTCTTCCCTGGTTCAGCACACAGAAATAGCCCAGGCTATTTCTCAGCTGTTCTGGGACAGGTGGGTTACAGCAGGGCTTTGAGGCATTTAGAAGTCTGGACATGTCTGGGTCTCAGTGGGGTCAGTCCCTCATAATAAAAAGTCCTTGCTAATCTCTCTGCAATGTCTCCACAAATCACCAGTGCTGCACTGATGTACGTTAGCCCAGGCTCATAGCATGTAAGCCTTTAAATCCTTCATTAATGTGGTCCTATTGGGCTGACTTTTTCTTTTTTGAATACATCTTTTAGATTTCTGTAATTTTCTTGTCCATAATACACTAGTCTAACAGTTTTACAAACCATGCACTTGGGCTGAAATATTCAACTGAATGTCAATCAAGTGAAATAACCCAGATTTTCCCTCTGGATGCATGGCCTGGTTGAAGTACTCTGATGTGTGTCCACAGAATCAAATTATGCAGGTGCAGAGTGTTGAAGCAGCTTTGATGAAAGCTATCATCATTTCAATGCATTCAATCTTAGAGGGTATGAACTCTAAGATGGAGTTTAGGATATTGAAAGAGCAAAATATGGGTGTTGCCAGGCTCTTTATAATGTCGGCTAAATTGGCTCTGACTGGTTTGGTTGCTTTTTCCGCAGCTGCTAAAATGTGATCTATTAACAGGCTAATTATCATTCTCCGTTACTGCCGTAATGGTGTCTGTGACCAGGTCATTTCCCGTCTGGAAAGGTTGATTCTCTTCCTGCCATCCTGCGAACATGGCCATCAATTTCAAATGCCGCTAGCTGCTGGGGAAATTGTAATTTGTTTCCGCAGCGTAGTTTGTTTTAGTTCTTTCCCCTCTTTATCCACAAGCAAAAACAAGAAAAGTGCAAACAGCTGAGAATGCATAACTAGCTTCAGTGGAGCCAGCAGGTGGATATCTGATTTCTCAAGTCAGCCTGTCAAGTTTATTTATATAGCACTTTATCACAAGCATGTCTCAAAGGGCTTAACATACCATCATCACTATATACCATACATACATATTACATATATCATATACATACATCACTTACCATACTACACACAAACACATTCAAGGCTGTCATGCTGCATTTGTGCCACACATTTCCTCCGCTGGGTCAAAGTGAGAAGAGGAAGAAAAGGAAGATAGCAGAGGAAGCACACACACTTCTGTCTCTGTGGAGTTGAAGATTGGGAACTGCTGAAGGAGCCGAGAATCCAGCTTCATCATCTGTGTGTTTGGGAGCGGTGCTCATTGGAGCGACACAGGGAGCCTGTGTTTGTGTTTGGACCTCATTTAAAGCCAAAGAGTAGACTGAGGATTACCTCCACCTGCTGTCAGAACAAACACTCTGAAACGGACTGATGCGATGTGTCAAGTCTCTGCAGACCGGCGCCACTGCTGTATCCCGGCTCGCGTAACTTTTTAGTACAGAATGATCAGCGTTTGAACTGTTGAAAGTTGAACAGTGAAGCATTGAGGTCAAAGTGGACAACCAATTGCCTTGGTTTAACAGCCATCTGTTTGTCCCGCTTCAATTCTGACTCACTACAACACACCACATGGCTTTTTCTCTTTTTCTCTTTCTTTCTTTCTGTCTCACAGAGGTGCGTTAATAATGATTCAGCCTGCCTTCTGTTCTCTCTATTCTGAAATGATTCACTGCATTGTTTCAGTGTTTCAGTGTGCAAATTTAAGACAGCTGAATAAATCAAATAAATCGTTGTGGTCCTTAGTGTTTACTTGACTGAGTACAACCTCCAGTGACCCCTCCTGCTCTCTCAACTCCCAATCCCCAGAAGTGCAAGAAAGATATTGCTCTGAGCTTTGCTGCCCTAATTTGACCATTGTACTTGCCTTTGATATTATTTAAGCAGCTGTAAATTGTTTTTACACGGACTTAGTCTCTGTTTCTCCTGTAATTTAACTATATAGCTTCTTTTACTCCAGCAAAGAATTAATTGTGGCGTGCTAACACCTTATCCCCCCTTTCACTTATCCTTGTGCCAAAACAACAGAAAGGTCTGAGAATGATTTTTGTCACATCGGCCATGGGGCCAATTAGCACTATCATGCGTGACAAAATATTGAATTCACACTTAGCTTAAGGTCTGTGCGTGAGCATGACAGTCGCATTGTTAAGTGTTGAGTGGGAACAATACAGGATAGTGGACGTCTCACTTCCTCAAAGATCACTTGTTGTCACAGACAATGGTCTCTGTCCTGTAGTCTTGGTTGGAATACTTTCCATAGAGTTATGATGAAACATTCACAGCCATGATATCATACTATACTGAACAGTATATAAGGAAATCTTTTTTTCCACTGACGTTTCATCTTGTGTGCAGCCTACTTTGGTGGAGTCCCTCGAATCGAAATGTTTATTGTGTTCATGGAAGTGGAATTTTTAATCCATCAGAAATGGAACACTAGCACTTATCGTCATTGACATTTTGATGAATGGTTTATCGTATAGCTTTACTGCAGACTAATGTATGGTCTAGGCATGGTATGTGTGATGTAGGCATGGCAGAGTTTGATGAGGAGTTAAAGGAATAGTTCACCCAAAATATACTCTCATGTCAGTGGAAACACTGGTGAAGTTTGTATGTCCACATAACACACGGTGGGTTAGCTAGTGCAGCTCCATTTCAACAACAGAAGTGGCCGGGAACTGGTTCTTTAGAGTTAAAAAAAAAGGAACTCTACATACCTGATGCAAATATTCTCCTCTTCATTCTGCCGTTGCAGCACAAAGCCTCTCTGTACCACTTTGTCTCTAAAATAGTTACCAAAAAGCTACTTTTGTTTCAGTGTCGTATTTTGTTATTTCTAACTAAAAAGTACTTGAATACACAAGTATTCACAAGTTGTATTTACGACTTTCAAAAACTCAGAAGTAGGAGCTTACCAGGAGAACATGAAGGCAGCAAGACTCTTCTGCCAGATTCTTCTGCCGATGTGGGGCGATCAGAGCTTTGTGATGAATATTGGACTGACAATGACTGTGCAATTGTTTGGCTACAAAACACTTGGATTACGTGGCACAAGCTGTACAGACTAATTTATGGTCATTTCTTGCCCTATTTGGAACTCTAAAGCAGTGGTTCTCAACGTGGGATCCGGGGACCACCAGGGGTCCTTGAGGGGCTTCCAGGGGGTCCCCAGCAAATCGCTAAATTGTTAAACTTCAACATTATTTCATTTACAAGAAGTTAACACAATTAGAGAATGTAGAAGAATGACTATTTTGATCATAGTTTCACTGTTATCTCTCTAAAGATAGTCAAGGAATTATGGATAAAATTATATCTAACAATAAAAATATTCTCAGATTTGGGTCAATGAGACAAAATCTCATCAAATGGGGGTCCGTGTCTCTAATGTGGACTAAATTAGGGGTCTGTGATATGAAAAAGGTTGAGAATCACTGCTCTAAAGAACCAGTTCCCGTCCACTTGAGTTGTTTTGGAGAGAGTTGACATGAAGCTGCGCTAGTGTGTTATGTGGACATACAAACTTCAGCGGTGTTTTGACTGACATGAGAGTGAGTAAATAATGAGTGAATTTTCATTTTGTGGTGAACTATTCTTTCAAAGGCTTAACTAATTGTAAGTATTTTTTGTTTTTCTTCACCTAACCCTTGTAACATAAGAAAACAATTTCTACAAATGTGATTCAACTAAAAGAGGGCTCGATAGTCTTTCTCATTAAATACAAAATTTGCCAAGGCTGTCAGTTATTTATTTATTTTTGGTTATCAGCACCCTTTGGCGTCAACAAGGGATGCTGACAAGTTGTTTTTTGAGTAACTTAAAGGATAATACCCGTATAATATTTTTATTCTATCGCCATTATGCCTATGAAATGTCTAAACCCATCGACAGATTTTCCCACAGTCAGAAACGACTACTACAAACGTCATAGGCTCCCATTGTTTACATACTGCTGCCTTGACTAATGTAGTCCATCATTTAAAATAACACAATTATTATTATTTTTTAATGTATTTTTGAAAGCAATGGGAGCCTATTTCTGGGAGGTCGGGCAAACCTACAGCAGAACAGATAGTAGTTGCTTCTGACTGTGGCAAATACATCGGTGTTTAGATTCTTCATAGACACTAATGGCAATAGGAAACAAATACAATTACACTGGTATTGTCCTTTAAGTACTGATGATGTAGAAACTTTTTCCCTACCATGTGACAACTGCCTGGTGTAGAAAAATAACAGACTAAAATTTGAAATGTCACAGTATCCCTATTAGGTTTGCTGGACTGGAACTGAGAGCTCAGACTCATAGAGAATGACAAGCAGCCATCTGGCTATCCTTCTCCCCAAGCTTATACAGTAACTGCATACTGAAATAGCTTCAAAGGAGAAAGCCTCTTCTTTTGAAAGAAGGCTTTTGGCACTAAAGCTCTCCCTTGTGTCATCACTCAGGGGTTATAATTCATTTGGAGGCAGATTCCATCACATACAATCATCTTCATCTCATGGAAAAAGAACTTAAGCTTATTGTGGGCCTTGCATGATTGAAGAGAAATGCTACGGAGGGCCAGAGAGGGAGAAATGCCAAAGAAGGGGATTATTACTGTGGAAAAGACAAACTCAAACAACAACAGTGTCAGTGCTGGTGGCATGCAGCAGGGTGGGCTAGTGGCTAGAGAGACTGTACGGTAACTGGAAGGCCTCAAGACACTAAGGGTGGGGTAGAAACCGATTCAGGTCAGAATCGTGATTCTGCCTTTTACAGTTCTGCATCGATGCACAAAATAAAAAAAAAATCCACATTCATAATCCATGTTGTCTGGGGTTTTAAGTGTGTAACTTCCTACATTATATAGCATAATGTTGAATAAAGAATAGAGTTGTGACAGAGCAGAAGTCTGTCCGTTGTTCATATCCTTAATTCCATGTTTGCTGCTTAGCAAACATGGAAGCTGTTCTTAAAGCAGTGGAAAAAACTACTATTAGGTTTTCATCCATTAAAAGCAAATGTGTTGACACATTTGATCACACGGTATGCAAGTCTGCCACACAAAGGTCAAATAATTTGGGAATCCTATGAACTCTCTCTTCACTCACAAGAGAACTTCACGTAAAGTACATACAAAAATCTGCCAATTTAATTCTAGACCTTTTCTGAATTGGTAGGAGCCAGCAGTAAATGTGGCATATGAGTTATTCACCTAGTAGTGCTTATTTGAATAAAAATGTTAACTTTGAGCAGGCAGCTGCCCACTGTGCCACCACTGCTGGGAAGGGTGAGGCACATCATTGCTTCTACCTAATAGGCTCTTACTAGCTATGGTAACTCATCAAATGATGTAACGTTATGAAATGCAATACCAAAGCAGCGGAAATATATGATTTGTCTGTTCAAAAGTTTTTGATAGCATGATACCACTGCATAGATAGAATAGAGCGACCCATCTACCAAGTTGCTGGCAGTGTGAACACACACAATTTGTGCAATTTTTTGAACCTCAGTTACTGAAGCTTAGAGCACAGAGTTTTCATCTTATTCATTAAGAAATTTATGCAAAACGAGTTGTGGCACAAACAAGCCATCGGAAAGACCACCGCACAAGCAAATTTCCCCCTTTGTCATCAATTACAATTGCGAATTGTGCGCTTCAGCTGTAAGACGAATCCACCAAGCGCCCTTTACAACTGGAGCACTCACTGATGTGGTTTGAGATAATAGGATGGGATACCTGTTCCCTTGCTTGCCTGACTTGCTGGTGATGATTCCCTTGTCTTGCAGCAGTGACAGCAGCCATTCTGAAGGGCCAAACTGATCTCTTTACAGCACCTTCCAAAGGATCTTATATCTGCTGCAAGTGAACAATGAGATTTACATATAATTTACATATGCAAAAGACAAATCCCCCCCCCCCGCCCCCAACTTACAGTATTACCGTATTAAGTCTTATTTCTCACAAAGGAAAAGAGCCTTTCCAGTAGAGCCAGTCCTTCATAAAAAAAAACATATGAATTGCTGAAAGACATTAATAGGATGTGATTTGTTATTTGTTATTGCCTAGATATACTCTGTTTTCTTAATGGACCTTCAAACAATAATGGAAACACTACTATGACAGGATTCAAGTTGCCTTCTTACTCACGTCATTCTTGTCCTATAAATGAAACCTCCATCACCTGCCGTCCTGATATGTATAGAGCAGGGTTTACACAACAACAAAAGCATCTTATTTTTTAACTCGATGTCACTCAGATCTGGTGGTGTTCCTGTTAAAAAAGATCTAGATCTAGGTTACATAGAGTTAAATAATCAGATTTGATTGTGTGTGAATGCAGCTGAGAGTTCAGTTGACTGTGGGCCGTTGTGTATTGAATTCAAGTCTGAACAACGCACAGATAAGAGTCTATAAATAGGAATAATTTTCAACTTTCCACAGGACAAGTGATGGACAATATCTAGGTGAGGCGGCACCCATGTCAGAGTAAGAGAGGAAGTGAAAATTGCTCTGATAGGAATCTAGCTATATTTTACATTTACATTGACATGTCTTTTTGATGTTTTAAATGACATAAATGCCATGTGGCTGATGAGACAGAAACTAATGCGATAGAAAACAGTGGACACAGCAATAGTGGAAGAATGAGAGAAAAAATGGATAGCCGAGATATAGAGTTACATGTATGGCGGGTAATATGAGAGACACATGGTAACTGTAGTATTTTGTGCCAGCTTAGCTTTATTCAATCCTTCAAGCTGAGTTTCAAAGTGGATATTTAGCATCTTTGGGTGACATTTTTGCCGTATGCTGAATTGGAGATTATTACAAATGAGGCTAGCATTGTGAATAGCTTGGAGGACATTTTAAAATCTCTTTTTTAAATGAAGAGACACACGGTCCACTCCAAATAGCAGCTGCACAGTATATTACATGACCTTCACTCCAATGTGAAGGTCTGTATGCTTTATTCTTTCATCACACATTTTGAATAATTTAAACTCAAGTGATAATTTAGAAAATATGCTGAACTGGAATTGTAAGGACTGCGCTAAATTGCCAGGACAGCTGTTGTCCAATAAAGCTTGTGTCAATAAGAGTCTGGCAGCTTTCCATCATAAAGCTGTCATGACTTCTGTTTCCGTCTGCCCTCTGTTCGCTCCGCTATTATAGGAGAATGAAACAGTTGAGTGGTCCAAAGCAAACAGAGGAGAGAGCATTACTGCAAGAGCGGTGTTTGCCCTTGGAGATGGTCCAATGCAGATCACTCTGAATAGAAATAGTGTGTGGATAAAGACGAGGATGGGGGGGGGGGGGGGGGGGGGGGGGGGGGGTGAAAGAAAAAGCAAAAGGAATGAGAGAGGAGAACGAGATGGGAGAGGGGACAGGAATGTAAGAGTATGCGAAGTGGCAATAGAGGGATGTATGGGATGTATGCTGTGCAACATTTACTATCAAACATTCCCAATAGTTAGAAGTCTTCAGCACTAAACGCCTGGGGAGTGTCCAGCTGTGCCCACAGCTCCGTCTAAATCACTGCTTAATTCCACTTCAACCAAGCAACTTTCTCTCTCTCTCTCTCTCTCACTCACTCACACACACACACACACACACTCACCAGTAGTGTGTAGTGACCCAGTCTAGCAGTGTTGAGGTCCATCGCAGCCAGTTTGCTGATAGTAACTCCTCAGCTCCTCTGAGCCGCTCATTAACCAACCCTCCGAAACACAAAAGCCACATTGACATCAACAAGAAGGTCCCTCCAACAGACTGCAAATGGCTTCACCGACTATTAAACCGACAGCTGAGCTTTTTAACAGTCATTATCATATACGCATCAGTGTAACGCTGACATGACATGCTGTAGTAATGATACGGCGCTTGTCCATGCAGCCAAGGTCCCCTTGTACCTCAGACTAATTGTTGCTATCATGATCAGAGAGGTATGACCACATTCTGTATTATTGAATACATTCAGGAGGAAAGGACAGATGGGAAATTGTGTTTCAGACCAAGGGTTTAGGCTTTACAGGGCCTTGGGGACAGTAGAGTAGCACAGAGTCTGAGAGGGTTCTGCCTTTTGATTTTATTGCCCCCTGCTATGAGCTGCGCTGATTGATTAGACCCGGCTTTTTGGCCACACTCAAAGGCCACACTTCTTCCCATGCGCGCTGACACACACACACACGCACGCACGCCCACACACACACACACAGACATACAGATCATGATATCTACTGATTCTAACATGACCTTATGAGCTGCCATGTTATCTTTGAGCACATGTCCGCAAGTGCGCGTGTAAACGTGCGGTTGAGACCCGGGCCTTTTGACAGTAGAAAACAGATTACATGGCAAACCAAAGATTTACTAGTAGAGTTTAATGGAATAGAGATGAGTGGCTGGGAGATTTAAATAAATTAACCTTCAGTGAATTCCCCCGAGGCCCAGGGGGGAATGACAGAGGGGGGCTGAGGAGGAATTCTCTCCTTGTCACCGATCTAATGAATACTGATGACATGATTCTGGCCTGAATGCACTCTGTTGCCGTTCAACCTATAAGTAAACATGAGCTCGTGTTGACGCAGGCAGAACAGGAGATAAGGGTGAAGGGGAGATAGGTAGAGAATAAAATGAAATTTGATCTTTTCAGTATCTTATGTAAAATGCTTAGCTCGGAAAATACCACGGTAAATACTAGAGGCATCCACACTTTTCATGTGTCGGCGTGTGTGTGTGTGTGTGTGTGTGTGTGTGTGTGCATGCTCATCTTGGACATGAGTTTGCCCTGTTTTACTCAAGTATGACACGAGCAACCCATGTGAAAGATGTTTTTTTCTAGGATATCAAGTGGGTTCATATGGAACAAAAGCTTGATTTGAAGGCATTTAAAAACATGATTAATTTGGCACTGCATGCAATAATGTAATGTAAAATAGCAATAAGACAATGGCCTTATTCATGTGAAATATCAGTGGGAATGTGGTTTCAGGCATATGAGTTTACAAAATCGCTGTATCTGGGAAATACTGAAAGTTAAAATGATATGCTTTGCACAGGAAACACAGTGATGTTTGTTGACGTAAGCCTCATTTTGAAATGCCACTTCCTCAGCTGGGGATGTATTCAATTTCACCAAGTCCTGAGAGTAAAAACATTCACTTTTCTTTTTTCAGCACTTTGCATATTATTAACCTTCATTAATGGGTTTATGAAAGATTTATTATAATTCTCTTGTGGTTTTGGATTAAGCCATTTGGCATCTATTTTTCACTTAGTGAGACAATGCCTCTTCCCTGCATCTTTTCATTCTTAGATGTTTTCGTCCATCTTTTTACTACAGGTATCTCCACAGCATAGAACAATGAGTAAGTACTACATCTCCATTGTCAATAAAAAAACAGTAGCTTTTTCAGTATTTTCTAAATCTCCTTTTGCTCTCCTCTTAGTGCCTTCTTCTACTAAACCTATACAAATGAGTCAGTCTCACCCCAGCAATCTCATTCACCGCAGCCTCCGCTGTCTCAATAAATGGCTTGATACCTTAAAATCTGCAATTGGCCTCTTTGTAAAAGAATGTTACCAAACAGTCTGCATAAAGGACAGTTTATAGAAAAGCAGGTTGAGTGGTTTCTCTGTTTGGTTTAATCCTATTTTCACAGAAAGGTGTCGACTTGATAAGTCAACACTACTGGCTCAGAAGATGTGCGGCTGTTTTAGCATTGCATGCAAAAGTGCATGTGGCTGAGAGTGATACAGACACAACAAAGACAGGGTGTAGGCGTGTTTGTGTTTTTGTATGCCTGTGTGCACATGTGTTCCTTAGTGTGCTTGAGTGCATGCACAAGTGTGTGTGTGTGTGTGTGTGTGTGTGCGCGCGTGTGCTTGTGTATGAGAGCGACTGTGTGTGTAATGTCTCTCCCAGCCTCCCAGTGTGTGAACAACTGAGAGCTGACAGCTGGTGCAGCTGAGATCTTCAGTCTCTCTGCATTCAACAGATCTCTGTGGAAACAGTCAAACTGAACAACAGCAGCCAGTACAATTGCCAACAGATAGAGTACCTGTCACCATGGGTTATAGTGTCACCATGGATACCCCACTCTGCATAAGCCTTCATGTCACCGCGCTCACGTTCACCGCTCAGCATCGTACCAGTTTCTACACATTGTGACACCTATTGGGAAAATCGACGCTTTTCTTTAAATCAAAACGAAATTCCGGCAGCTGAGGGGCCAGTGTGATTAGCCTATATTGTGAATGTGACTATAAATAATAATGAAAAAGGAAATCAGTAAATTGGTTCCTTGGGGGGAACTACAGGGAACTGTGTTTTTATAATTGGTTCGGTACATTGTGCCACTGAGCTATCTGTATTCATTAGCAGTAATGATGAAGCCCAGAAATCACCTGGAGGAGCTCTAGCACTGATCTGAAAGTCACACTCACTTTTTTTTTTTTTGGACATCTCCACTTTCTTTCTCATAGTCACTATGAGAAGAAAGAAGAAAGAGTCACTTCTCACCTAAAAGATTCTTGAGCGAGTGCTGACGTGTTTTTAAGTGATTCTTTCTAGCTTGTATTTTGTAATTTTCACTCTGCGTTTACTTACCAGCATGCACTGTAGCTCCATTTTTGTTGCTGTTTACTAGTGGTAAGTATGGGCCTCTCATGTCTTCACTAGAGGCAGATATTGTGTGGGTAGACTGAGAAACCATTGATGAATGAATGGTCCTCATTGGCCTTAGCGCTTAATAAATAGCCCGCTGTGCTGAGATCGCCTGGATGAAGGCTGTCTGTCTCGTTGCTTTTGTACATCTGGAGCCTGAAGGCCTGATTGATTCATTAGAGGTTTTTTAGACTTCACACTTCAGCTGACTGAGGGTCTGTGAGGACACAAATTCATGAACCACTAAAGAAACCTTTTTATTAAGAAGCCAAGTCTGCTTTGGAAATGCAGTTGATTTTTTTTTTTCTTCTTTGCCAGTGGTTATTACTGTGTTTTGAAAGGTGAGAGAGGAATCTCCAGGAAAGAGTCAGAGATAATAACAGGGTGTTTGTTTTTGTTCACTTTCATCCACCGGTCCGGCACTTAAATTTGCCCCCTTATTGTCTCTGCTGCTATAAATACACAGCGACCAAGTGAAAAGCCAGGTTAATAGTCTTATGAGAATGCTCCAGGCGCCTGGTGTGCCTTGCCTTCTGCTGCTAAGCCGGATCAGTCAGACACCTTGTTTATTCATCTGCTTGGGGCGTTCATCATTCAACAAACATAGTCTGCTAGTTTTTATGACTAACTTGATGCTAATGCCACGCATCTCTGACCTTCGCTAATGTTCTGTTGTTCAGCTGGACAGTCCAGGCTATGAATAGACCGACGACTCGTTTCATTGGTTGACTTATCATTGACTGTTGGAAGCTCCTCTCAACCAGCGCCTCTTAGAAGTCTTATGATTGGGTTTCACGGGCAAACTTCCAGGTATGGGAGCATAGCTGCTGCCGATGACAGGAGGCTAATTTTGGATGCCGCACCCTGATGTGCCAACTGTCACCACGCAACCAGAAAAGTGTGGCTTGACCATGACCAATAGCCGGCCGACCTGGAGCTGTTTATCGACCGGTAGATTAATGTAAGTGGTTACAGCGCAGCCGTGAACCTTAGTTGTGTCAGAATGTGACTTATGGCCTATATGACCGATATAATTTTGATAGAGCGCGACCGTTATTGGCTCTGTGTCAACCTCCGGGAGGAAACCTTTGTTCTGTGTGGCAGGAAGCAGCTAATTCAAGTGATGATACCGTCAAGTCACACAGACAGAAAGGTCATAGAGGGCCGAGTTTCATTTTAGCCTCCCCATTAAAGGTTATGACCCCTCAGAAGAATTTACTCCCAATAGTGTATAGCTTCCAAACAATTTTCTGATTTAAGACGATCTGAAGGGTTTTATTTACTGCTGTTGTTCTGATATAGGACTGTAATAAAGTGTTGTGTCCTGGTGGGTAGAGAGACCATGGATAGTCTCTCCATGTCTCCCTGTGGTCATAGATACTTTCCTGCAACAGCTACCTACCTACCTGCTCCAGGGGCTCCAGTCCTGGATGCCACTGGTGAAATGCACATTATATATGTGTGTGTCTAAGGGATATACAGCATATATACATATACAAATACATTTCTGTGGTTTTTGAAGTGCTCAAAAAACGATTATAGAACATGATAGAAGTGGTAACTGTATTGTATCTGACGTCTTTACAATGTAAGGAAGCAGAGTTTGTTTTTGCTCTCTGTTTTGTTTTTTTGACGAGCCTGACACAAGCCAAGGAAAAATTTCCATGTTGCTCGCGATAATGGATAACAAAGTTTTCTTGAATCTTGAAGAATTTATCATCAGTTATGTTTCAGAATAGCCCTGCGTATCCATATACTAACACACTACATACATACTTACATACACTCAAGTGATGATTCAGTATAACATTATCAGTGGACTGTTCCCATTGCAGTATATATATAATATACACCACAGGACCAGGCCACGCTATAAAACACATATGAAAATAAAAATGAGCCTACTTTTATCGAATAACATAATGTAGAATTCTGTACGTCTAGTCATTTTGACTCTTAATACATTTGGTATGTCATTGCTATCGGTTCCTGCTAGCTGTATTATGCGTGGTGAGGAGAGAGGGTGAAACACAGAGTGGCTGATAATGGACAAGGATGTGCTGCCTGTATTTAATTCAAAAACAGGAAAGGGATTTTCTTTTCCCTGGTCTCTGCACAACCTCTGTTTATCTCAGGCTAAGTGTTTACATTACTCGCATTAAACTGAAATGTAAAGGCCAAATACTGGCCATAACCTTGCAAACACAAATGACTCTTTTGGGAGTAAATGAATAGCTACTGAAATGATTAGTTGATTATATGTGTCTGGTGCTGCGTATCATTAATACAATTTTCATTGCTGCGATAAAAATGAAGGTGAAGGCTTACAAGTAAATTTGTTTTGACAGCTCTTTTCTCCCTGCGTTCCCTCTTGATGTGTGTATGGCTCATTTAAACATATTGTCATCTCTGGACCTACATTACCGTACATAGTGACTGAATTGGGTTTAAAAAGATTGCTAGTGTATATTTATAAGGATTGATGCCGTATGTAACACATTTTCAAGTGTTCTATGCACTTAAATGTTTCTCTGTCTCACTTTTTCAAACACCAGTGCCTATGAGACGTCTTAATTCATACATTAATCCATATTCTTCCTCTGTCATTGATATTTTTCAGTGTTAAAGGAAGCCAAATTCATGGAGCTGAATGTGCAAATAAACACAGAGGCCATTGGGAAGTTCTGGCTTTGTATCGCGCTGCAAAAAAAAAACAAAAAAACAATTCACTTCCTGAGGTCAATGATGTGTTAATAAAGGTCCCATATCGTGTAAAACAGGATTTCCCTTGCCTCTTTGATTATGATGTGCTATCTAAACATCGCAAAATTATCAAAACGCACGGGCGGCAACTAAATCCACACAATCCATATTGGAAAACCGAGCCTCTAAACGAGCTGTTTGGACTTCCGTAACTTTGTGGCGTCATAAAGGTTCGCTCATTATCATTTTTGTAAGAAATAATAGGCTAACAAAGTGTTTTTTTCAAAGCAGTTGAGCGGTTGTCATTGTTTATTACCGGAGAGTTTCCCTGCCTCTCGCTGTCTGTACATTTTCTAGTGTACATAATGTTTCAGATCAGGCGGTGTTTGTGTGTGTGTGTGTGTGTGTGTTCAGAGAGTTGATTTACTCCAAGGAAAGGGCCAAACAAACTGTGCTATAGAGTATATTGTGCAATATAGAATTCCCAAGACGCAATTTAACAAGAAGAAGTGAGGGAAGAGAATCTGGTGCAATATCTGAACCAGGAAGGGTGATCTGGTTTACAGCCAATAGATAGACTATGTCTCCCCTTTGGCTTTATGTCACCAGGTTTCTGTAAAAAAAGAAGACGGTGCAGCAGATTTATTGGTCAATAGATTTCCTCAATTCTACGGTTGTTGTGACAGAACAGTCTGTGTCATGGAGAGCTGTGGATCGGTCATGCTAGATTAAAATCCCAAAGCATGGGAGAACCACAACTCTTTACTGTGTGCCCTATCCCAATTTACTAGGCTTTTGTATGTTTAATTCTTCAAAATCAATACTTTTGCAACTTGGTCTTTTCTAAACTTTTCTTTGCTAAAGTTGTCAAAGTTGTTGTTGTTTTTTCTGCCATGGTGTGAATCTAATTTCACAGCTCTGCTTAACAAATTTCAAACATTAAACAACATTTGCAACATTAAATCAGAACAAATTAGATTCCCCTCCTTGTAACTTTAGCAAAGAATGATGGACTTGTCTCTTGTCTCTTTATTTCAAGATAGAGTCCGCACACTAGAAATTGCTCCAATGGTGTTTATTACCACCACATAACCATCACATGTGGTGGTAATAAACACCACTGGAGCAATTTCTAGAGTGCGGACTTTATCTTGCAATAGTTTGGATGTGCATGCTTTTGTGTATCTTTAGTTACGTGTCTATCTCTTTTCCATGGTGTTCATACCAGTTACAGTAAGAGCACACAAAGAAATACCTGAATATGAGCGTCAGTCCAGACTGCGGTTTTCCCTCAGTTCATTTGGTTATGCAAGGCTTTCCAAGAATGAGTAACTACTGGCTATCAGTTGTCAACATCCATCTCCTAATACCCATAAAACCTTGTGTTTGGGTGTCGTTTCCTAACAAACTGCACCACAGTTCTCTTGGAAAAGGACTGAGACGCGCATGTTCAGGTGTCTGTGTTAATTGGTGCCACCTGAGTTCGAATGTCATTGTTCTCACCTTGCCAAATGAGCCAAGCTAAAGGAGCAAACGCTCCAGAGTGCGAATTCAGAGTGTGAACGCACGCCAAACTTGGGGAAACAGACATCTTCTCGCCGCCCCATGATAGGATATATCAGATCTATGGGTTCAGACAGAATACGTCCATGCCTGTTGCGTGTGCACAGGGATGCTGTGCCTTCTGTCACACACTGTACTCTCAGTCAGTGTTACCCATCATCATCGGAACAGTTATTTTCCCATTATTTTATATTTTTTATCGATCTCTGCACAAACTAAAGAGCCTTAAGATGTTAAACACATTGGCACTTGTACTAGGATTGCACCCTCTCTATAGAGGTGTGTTTTCTGCTTTACCTCCCTGCTGTTTTTCAGTTCCTATATCTTTAATGACAAATGAAGACAAAGGTCTAAGAGCACTCCATTATGCTTTTAATGATTTCTTAGTTTTGTGTGTGGTGTTTGTTGTGAGAGTGTGTTTTTGACTTATTTTACTGATAAAGGGGGTTATCATATTCAACAGATATTACCCCAGTATTCTCCAGTGGATCTGTCCTAGTCGTTTAGTTGGTTCATCTACTCTAGCTGTATTTTCTTAGTCCATCGTTGACCGCTAGTTTTACACTCCATGTTACTTGATTCTCAGCTGTGGTCAAACAGGATTTTTGGTAATTTAGGAGGAAAATGAACAATATACTGAGTTCATCAGCTAGTGTGCTAGTGCATGTGTACGTGTGTATGTGTGTGTGTGTGTGTTTATGTTTGGGTTCCAAGGACTTATCCTTGGAAAATATTACTTTTATTACATAGCTCTCAAACAGCGATGTGGTAAAGGGCTACACTGAAGGCTATAAAATCTATTGTCAGTTTACATAAATCATCATCACAGCCCGGTCTAAATCCAAATAGAATTTTTAAATATTATACACAGGGATTTGCATAGACCTGTATTTTTTTTTCTCAAAGGTTTAATGTTAGGAATGCTAATATTAGGATAAATTACCCATTGGTGTTCAGATATTTTTATATTTAATCTGTTCATCTTTTTTGGAATACAGCACACACCGTTACAGATACAGTGTATTTATCCAGTGGTAAAGCAAATTTTAAGCAAACTTTTGACATAAGAAAAAATGTAAAAATATACATTTCCTTCAGCTGGGTTGGAGTGAATAAATAGGCTTTATGTTACGCTTTATAATTCATTCACCAGTTACTTTTTGGTTGCAATTCATCATATAATGTCTTTACCGACACAAAAAAGCGAGCATAAATAATTTTGCAATATTGAGGATATTTTATCAAAATTTGTCATTTCTATTCAGCCTTCTAATTTGATACATCCTACTTGGCATAAAAATGCATGGATGGAAACCCAGCTTCTGAACAGCCAATATTGGTTAATAATACTAATGCACAAATGTATCTTTTGGGTCTTGCTCTATACCTCAGTAACCTCATCTGGCCCCCTTTCAGAGTTGGGTTTGATTCCCCGGGGGCGGATGTCTGCCCACCACCTCTTCTAGTGGCACTGGCATGCAGAGTAGGGAGTTCAGGTAAAGGCCTTATGTATAAAAAACACAGACAGAGAGAAGGGAGCAGGGAGTAAAAAAAAAAAAAAAAAAAGTACTTTCAGGAGGTTGTTTACACAGGCGAGAAGCTACTGTATGAATATGACAGTATTTACACCTGGCGTTAAAATGCGTCTTGAGTGATCGGATTGCAGTCAGATTGCACTTATCCACATAAACATCCAGGTGTAAATGCACCCAATATGTGTAGGGAATGGTTCAAATCTGATTGCTTAAACCGCCTCGGGAAGGGGTTTGTGACACACTGTTGGCCAAGTAGTAAATGGAAATGTTTCTCCAAACCACATACCTAACTTCCTCCCCAACATCCCCAACTGGAAAGAGAAATAGTGCGTTTTGTTTTGACCTGAGTGGAGCAGGTCAGGCTATAGTCGAAAATCTCTACCATCAGTTGGATGAGACTTGTGGCTGGAAAACAAATGAAACCCGTTGTTTAATGTCATTGTGGATGAAATTTGCATATTGTGGAGGGAGGGCAATCAGATTTCTATCTGGCTGCCAGAGATGCATTTTTGATAACAAATATAAATGTAAAGTGGATAAATAAATGTCAGGTGTAAATGGGGTCCTAGACACATGGGGTTGGGGGGCCCAAATACCTAGCAGCACCCCTGAATACAAACTTACTCTCTCTCTTTCTCTCTTTCACCAACAGGTTCTGATCTGTTGGCCTGCTTGCTTCCTTGCTTTAGCCTTTTGAATGTCTTGGATAAAAAGATGAAAAAGATCAGTTTGTAAACTGACAGCAGTAATATAAAATCAGCAACAGAAGATCAACTGACACTTTTCAGAGTCTGTCATGTGGCAACGGAGAGAGAGAGAGAGCGCAAGAAAAATCCCAGACAGATGGATGTTGATGGGCTGCAGATAGGATGACAGGAGCGAAAGACTGATGCAGACAGAGTGAAAGAGTGTGCGTAGGTGTGTTTGATGTAACCCCAGACAGGTGCTCCACAGAGACAGCAGAGAGGTGGTTGACTTTTTGGGGAAATACAGGTGCAGGCTCAAGCATGCACACATACTAGCATTAGCAGTCACATGCATGGTAGAAGAGGGTTTTGATGAGGATTGTGTTTTGAGAGAAGACAAGAGAAGCAATGCAGTCAAATTGAGAAACTGGGTGATTGAAGGTAATTGCACTGAAGGTGTCATCGGCTGTAGATCACCGGTCTCACAGCAGTGCTGCTCTCAGTTGATGGTTAGACAGGAATAACTAACATGAAAGTTCTCTACCACACACTTTCAAACTCATTCCATTACTTTAATATTTTAATATTTCTGCAGAGCAGCACCAAGAAAACATGTTTTGACTCGAGGCTTTATCATGATTGCTCTTCAACTCGTTCTCCAACTACAGGTGTGTTTATACGCTACATGTGATTTAAAATGCTGGTCAAGTTCTATAAAAGTTTAATAAAAATCTTTCTGAGGAAGGCCAGGGGCTAAAACCTCAGCCGGTCAATAAATCATTGGGAGCTGATTTGCAGTTGTGCGGACTCTACTTTTTTCATTAGCTAAGTTTTATAAAACGGCGTCAGTTTTAACCAACTCACCTCATTCCTGTGTTGGTGTTAGGCTTGACCCGATTAGCGGCTGGATTCACAGCAAAAGAGGCGGTGATACGGTGCAACCAAAGGTGTTTATTCACCCACAAAAATGACATGACAAGACAAAACAACGCTAAGTTGCAAAAATGAGAGCATGGCTGTGAGCAGCTCTCCAGGGTCCTACCAATAGCCGAGTCAGATGAACACTGGCAGCCTTTTATACTCTGCTTCAGGTAATCAACATGGATGCTACCAACTATAGGGGTCACTTGAACAATAGCATTCAAAAATACAATATACTGCCCCCTTTAACCTACCATTCTACATATCTATCAGATACATACAATTAAATGGATGTTGCTCTCAAACAATAAATACTGCAACATATAAACAATATACATTTGAGTTCAAACACCCACACACACACAACACCCCCTCTGCTATCTCATCACATGGTCCCTCCCGGAACTATATATAGGTGCTCGGACACCCCGGGGAACTCTTTTGCCCGAACACCCTGGAACACAGACAAGACAGCACAGGTAAGTGATTGCATGAACCAACAACTAAAACCCTTACATTGCACCACTGTAGTATTGCACTTAGAAATATATATTGCACTTAAGGTATTGCACTTAGAAATATTGCACTTGCCCATACCAAATCATGACATTCAACCAAACAATGAAAACCCATTTCATGTCAGGTTGAGTACTGAACATTTGTTTGTTTCCTTCAGGTGGAGCTTCCATCCTTACCCATGCTGAGTAACTGCTCCAGCAGGACAAGATAAAATAACTCACAAACAAACTTAAAATGTTTAGTAAAATATATATTCAATAAAATACTTTAAATCATGACTCGGTTTGCAATTATTAATGCTGTGCAAATATTACTGTGCAAACTATGCTGTGCAAATTATTTAATAAATCAAAGTGTACAATACAAATAATGCAAAGGATTAGTAACGAAGAGTGCCTTCGTTACATTTCCTCCCCCCTCTCCTGTGGGAGCACAGTACCTCAATCCTCATGGATACGGGACAGACAGTCAGCCACGACGTTGGACTTCCCTGACCTGTAGCGGACGGTGAAGTCATACGGCTGCAGGGAGAGGTACCAACCCGCGATGCGCATGTTTGCATCCCTCATGCGATTCAGCCACTGAAGTGCACGATGATCGGTCTCCAGGAAGAAGTGTCGTCCCAGCAGATAGTACCTGAGGGTGTCGATGGCTCACTTCATCGCCAAACACTCTTTTTCCACTGTAGAGTATCTTGTTTCTCTGTCCAACAGCTTGCGACTCAGGAAGGCAACCGGCTTCATCTCTTCATCCACCTCCTGCAGCAGCACTGCTCCGAGGCCCACTCCAGAAGCATCTGTTTGCAGGGTGAATGGCTTATCAAAGTCTGGACTGTTGAGAACTGGGTGGGTGCAGATTGCTTCCTTGAGGTCTCTGAATGCTCTGTCACACTCATCAGTCCAGCGCACTTTATTGGGGGCTGAGGGCTTGTGAGGTCATTCAGCACTGCTGACCTCTCTGCACAGTGGGGAATGAACTTCCTGTACCACCCCACCAGGCCCACAAAGCCTTTCACCTTCCTCTTGGTGGTTGGAACAGGGAAGGAACGGATGGCTTCAACTTTCCCTAATTGTGGCTTGATCTTGCCAAACCCAATGACAAAACCCAAGTACTGAACTTCTCTCTGGGCAACAGCACACTTCCGAGGGTTGATGGTTAGGCCAGCCACTCTGATGCATTGCAGGACTTGCTGCAGATGGGACATGTGCTCTTCCCAAGACCGGCTGAAGATCACCACGTCGTCCAGGTATGCTGCAGAGAACTCAGACACATCCCTCAACACATGGTCCATTAGTCTCTGGAATGTGGCAGGTGCCCCGTGGAGACCAAATGGCATCACACGGAACTGGTACATACCAAATGGTGTCTTGAACGCCGTCAGCTCCTTAGCCTCTGGTGCCAAGGCCAGCTGCCAGTAGCCTTTGCTGAGGTCCAATGTGGTGATGTACCTCGCTCTGCCGACCCTCTCCACCATGTCATCGATTCGGGGCATCGGGTACGGATCAAAGGCGGATATGGCGTTGAGGTACCTGAAGTCAATACAAAACCGCAGAGAACCATCTTTCTTTGGCACAAGTACAATGGGACTGCACCACTCACTGTTGGAGACCTCAATTATCCCCAACTCCAACATCAACTTGATTTCCTTTTTCAGTGCTAGCACCAACCGCTCAGGAATCCTGTAACTCCTCTGCCGGACTGGAGCATCCTTCTTTAGACGAATCTTGTGTTGGACAACAGAGGTGAAACCTGGTGTCTCCTGAAAAAGCTCCGGGTCCAGGAGGGGCTTGACATCCTCCTGTTGGCTCGGTGACAGATGGGACAGATCCACTGGGGTGGGCTCTGCTGCACTGGTGGGAAAGAACTTCTCATTCACATCCTCATCCTGGACTGCACGCACAAACAGCTGCTGGTGCACAGGCTCTGGCTGAACCTGGAATTCCTTCAACAAGTTTATATGAAAGATCTGGTGCTTTTTCACTCGCTCTGGCATATAAAGTTCATAGGTGACCTTACCCATTCGTCTGGTGACTTTATATGGTCCATGCCATTTGGTCAGCAACTTGCTGTCACTGGTGGGAAGCAGCAACAGTACCTGCTGGCCTGGGTCGAAGACTCTCTCCCGGGCTTTCCGGTCATACCATGTTTTTTAGTATTGTTGAGCCGACCTCATGTTCTCCTGTGCAAGCGCTGTCATCTGCTCCAGTCTCTCCCTCATCTTGACCACATATGCCACAATGTTCTCTCCTTCTGGTTTGGGACTTTCCCAGTAGTCCTTCAGAAGGTCCAATGGCCCCCTCACTTGGCGACCATACACAAGTTCAAATGGCGAAAAACCTGTTGACACTTGTGGCACCTCTCGGTAGGCGAACAGCAGGTAAGGCAGCCATTGGTCCCAGTCAGCACCTGTGCAGGAGACAAACTTGCGCAGCATGTTTTTCAGTGTCTGGTTGTATCTTTCTACAAGCCCGTCCGTTTGGGGGTGGTAAGGGGTGGTCTTAATACCCTTGACTCCTAACAACTGGTAAACTTGCTGCAGCAGTTTAGACAAAAAGTTTGTCCCACAGTCTGTCAGGATCTCCTTGGCTATGCCTACCCTGGAAAACAGCTGTAACAGGCAATTTGCCACGTGTCTGGCCTTAACTGACCTAAGGGGGAAGGCTTCAGGGTACTGGGTTGCATAATCACATATGACCAATATGTAGCGATTGCCTGAGGAACTCTTCTCTAATGGTCCCACAACATCCATGGCTATTCTCTCAAAAGGTGTTTCAATGATTGGCAAAGGCTGCAACTGAGCACGCACCACCCCCCTTCCTGAAGTCAGCTGGCATTTTTCACAGGAACTACAGAACTGAGAGATTTGGGTATACATGCCTGGCCAAACAAAGTGACTAGCAATCCTATGCAGTGTTTTCTGGAATGCCATGTGTCCTGCCCATGGAATGGAATGTCCAAGTTCCATGACTCTGTGTCTGAATTGCTGTGGCAGTACCAAGGCCTCAACCTTTTCCTTCCGCTGGTAGAGTATCCCACCTTTTACCACATAGGTAGCCTCTTCAAGACAGTCCACACTGCCCTGCTTAACTCCCTCTACCTCGGTCACCTTCTCAAACCAAGGCTTTAAGGTGGATTCCTCTCTTTGCAGGCTACCTACATCTGGTGGGATCTCCCCGTCTAAAAGACAGCCTGGTGTTGACAGCTCCTGTATCCCTTTTTTAGCTGTGCCCAACAACTTCTCCCTCCTTCTCTGAGCCTTAGACTTGGGAGGCTTCACTGGGCCTGACTCCAACTCTACTCCAAAGAAAGGCAACTCCCTGAGAGCTGTTCCCGCAGTCTGAGCTCTAGTGGTAACCACATTACAAGGCTGCACTGGCTCTGTGGCTAGTTTGAATTCAGCTTCCCTGCATGGTGGCTCTTTGACTTCCTCACCTGAGCTCTGTGCTTCACTGTTACCCTTGCTACCATCCTGCTGGTGCACAAGATCTAGGAGAGTGGGGACATCATTACCTAGAATGACTGCATATGGTAAGGTTGGGGCTAGAGCTACTGACAAAAGAAATGTCTGGCCTCCTACTGTCAAATATACCTCTGCAGTGGGGTACTCGTGCTCATCACCATGAACACAGCTGATTATGGCCTTGTCTTCACTCCACTTTTCCCTTGGGACCAGACTGGACAGTACCACTGACTGAAAGCTCCCTGTGTCAAGTAGGGCTTCCTCCCGCTGACCATTAACCAAAACAGGTACAATGCGACCTTTCTCCTGCAGTGTGTCTAACCTGGTTGGCCGGGGGACTGAACACAAAAGGGATGGCTTGCTCTGATTGTTTGCTGGGCAAAAGTACTGAGTGTGACCTAATCCATTGCATTGATAGCACCTAACCTCTTGCTTAGAGGACCTAGGGGAAGAATTCTTAGCCTTGGCTGAAGGGAAGTGCCTACTGCTGGAAAAAACCCTCCCCAGACCAGAGCCCTGCTCACCCCCAGTGGACTTACTTGTCTGGGCATGGTGGTTCTCCCGGCCAAAGGTGGTGTTTCTGCTCCCCTTTCTGGCTGATGTAAAAACCTCTGCAAGGCGAGCTGCTTCCTCTGCTGTCTTGGGATCATGTTCGCGGATCCAAACCTCCAGGTCTGGATGCACCATCCTTAAAAACTGTTCTAGAATCAACGTTTCTGAGATATCTTTGACAGTTGATCTTTCTGGTTTGACCCATTTCGAGAACAAGTCTTTCAGGCGTACATACAACTTGCGTGGAGTCTCTCCATGATCAATTTTCAGGGACCGGAACCTTCTGCGGTAAGTATCAGCTGTTATTTCATACTTTGCCAAAATTGCTTCTTTCACTTTGTCATAGTCTTCAGAGTCGTCAATGTCCATGAGAACATAAGCACTACGTGCTTTACCTGTCAGCAGGGGGACAAGGCGGACAGCCCACTCATCTCTGGACCACCGGCATACATGGGCAATTCTCTCGAACGTGGTCAAAAAATGTTCAATGTCATCATCTGGAGACAATGGGAGCAACTTGGGTTCCCTGTGGAAAGGTGGCTCCCTCCGGGGTCTGACGTTACCCCTCTGGCTGGTTCCCTCGTCTGGGTCGTCATCGTCAGTTCTTTCCTGGCGCTGCTCCCCATCCTGCTCATGTCCATAGTCTTCTCTCATCCCGTTGACTTGCAACTGGAGCTGCTGAAACTGGTGCTGCATACTCTTCCATCTCTGCTCCTGACGAGAGGAATCTTTCTCCGTCTGCTGGTCTCTGGCTGCCTGAGACCGGACAAGAGACTTGACCAGATCCGTAAGCTCCTCCAGCTTCTCTCCTGGATTACCCGCTGCCATGGCCCCCAGGTCAGCTGATGAGCTTGCTCCTTCCTCTGGCTGCTCCTGCACGCCATTCTTCTTTGCACCTCTTGTCATCACCTCTTTACTGTGGTGCGGGCCCCAACTTCTGACACCACTTGTTAGGCTTGACCCGATTAGCGTCTGGATTCACAGCAAAAGAGGCGGTGATACGGTGCAACCAAAGGTGTTTATTCACCCACAAAAATGACATGACAAGACAAAACAACGCTAAGTTGCAAAAATGAGAGCATGGCTGTGAGCAGCTCTCCAGGGTCCTACCAATAGCCGAGTCAGATGAACACTGGCAGCCTTTTATACTCTGCTTCAGGTAATCAACATGGATGCTACCAACTATAGGGGTCACTTGAACAATAGCATTCAAAAATACAATATACTGCCCCCTTTAACCTACCATTCTACATATCTATCAGATACATACAATTAAATGGATGTTGCTCTCAAACAATAAATACTGCAACATATAAACAATATACATTTGAGTTCAAACACCCACACACAACACCCCCTCTGCTATCTCATCACATGGTCCCTCCCGGAACTATATATAGGTGCTCGGACACCCCGGGGAACTCTTTTGCCCGAACACCCTGGAACACAGACAAGACAGCACAGGTAAGTGATTGCATGAACCAACAACTAAAACCCTTACATTGCACCACTGTAGTATTGCACTTAGAAATATATATTGCACTTAAGGTATTGCATTTAGAAATATTGCACTTGCCCATACCAAATCATGACATTCAACCAAACAATGAAAACCCATTTCATGTCAGGTTGAGTACTGAACATTTGTTTGTTTCCTTCAGGTGGAGCTTCCATCCTTACCCATGCTGAGTAACTGCTCCAGCAGGACAAGATAAAATAACTCACAAACAAACTTAAAATGTTTAGTAAAATATATATTCAATAAAATACTTTAAATCATGACTCGGTTTGCAATTATTAATGCTGTGCAAATATTACTGTGCAAACTATGCTGTGCAAATTATTTAATAAATCAAAGTGTACAATACAAATGTGCAAATAGTGCAAAGGATTAGTAACGAAGAGTGCCTTCGTTACAGTTGGTATTGTCATTTTTCTTACTAGCTGAAAAATTTGCAACTCCTGTCACTATTTCCTCTAGCAGACAAACGTACTGTTGTTGACTAACACTTCCAATATCAACAGTTCAGTCCACTCAGTTAGCAACTGCGCTCAGATTCAGAGTTTGTGCCCTCAGTCCCTTAATTTGCCACAGCTTTGGTACTCAACGCTATATAACTTTATCCTCATGCCTATGGTAACTCCAACTAATCTCACGCATACCATGAATTTGATGCATTCCCAGTCCTTATTTCCCAGTTGCACTATAAAGGTTTAAGGAAAGGCTATGAAACAGTTAATCCTCTGTTTATTACCACATTGCTCATTTGGTTTGACTGTGCTCTGTGCCGGCAGAAAACCCAGATTACTGAGACAGAGAGGGATGGATGAAATTGTGAAAATGTGGTTAGATAAAAGCATGATAGATAGATAGATGTATAGATACATACATACATACATACATACATACAATGCTGACATACATAAAGGAAAAGCCCACAGAGACACTGTAAAACACAAGACAGATTGGGTGGAAGACTGTGCAAAGAAAGGCTCCATCTGTCTTTTTCTAACTGAATGGGGAAGAGACTCAGCTGCAGGAAGGCAGCTATTAAAAATCCCTTGTAAACACATTATAGGCCCGGTCTTGTCCAATATAGAACCGAGACATCACAGAGATATAGAGGCCAGGCTGCATCCATAAATGCATGAAGCTCCTCTCATGTCAGCGTCTGCTGGCAACTTTCTGTGCATCTTGATGCGTAATAGTTATATTGGGAGAAAGAGAGGCGGAGAATTGAAGAGAAGTAAACATGTCTTCCCCTGCGGGTGATGCAGGTATCCTTTGGGCCAATAAGTAACTGTTATTAATGAAGATTTTGACCGTTAATTATATCAACCCCATCAGGCCAATCAGTGTAACTGTTTAAACGCCAGAACACAGTGCCAAAATGCATCGTGCCTCTGAGTTTCTTTAAAATCGGGCCAGTGGCGTCCAAGATATCCTGTTTGAAATAATTATAGCGCCCCCATTAGGCCAATTAGTGTTTTAAATGCTGGAACACAGTGCGAATATGCATCATCCCTCCAAATGTTGTTAAAATCGCACCATAGATGTCTGCAATATCACCTGAGATATCACATTTCAGATATCAGTGCGAGGGGAACAAAAATGTCACACACACACAGACACACACATCTAAATCCAGACAAAAACAAACAGACACACAAGCGTGTTTGGAGATAAAATGGGCGGTGTTGTCCAAGTTTGATACCCTAGCCCTCTTCTCGTTCCCCTGTGGACAATCAATAGAGCGAGAGCGGGATTCCCTCTCCATCGTCCAGACCTATTGCTTTCAGTGGAAAAACAAAGCCAAGCAGAAACAGGTGTAAACCAGGAGCACACATGCATTTTTCATGAGGACGGCCCTGGTCTCTCCCAAACCTTCCGCTGAATTATAAATAAGCACATAACTATTTGCCTACATTTTGTTAGAAGAGAGAGAATGACTGATATTTAGAATTGATTTGCTTATCATTTTCCTGGGATTTGGAGGCAATGTCCTCATTATTGTTTCCATTATTCAGGGATGCCACTTTCTTTGTTGCTCCATCCTGTATCAGACTATTGATTCTGTCAAAGTAATAGAATAATAAGAAAAGGTGAAGAGGAAAATTGAGGTGTTTATACAACAGATTGCATAAACCATTATGCAGATTTGGTTAATTTGCATTAGCCCACAGTCTATTTTGATATTTTTGACAAGAGTCATATTAAGAGTAGGTGTGTGTGTGTGTGTGTGTGTGTGTGTGTGTGTGTGTGTGTGTGTGTGTGTGAAGACTGTCTGCCCACATTAATCCATTTGTGTCAAGATCCAGTATCTCAGGACGGAAATATTCTGGGATGAAAATGATGGCTCAAAAATAGACTTCCCAACTATTATTGGGCTTCAGAATCTCCTTGGTGGTTTTGTCTTCTGAAGGTTTGAAACAAAGACACACGTCCGTGGTTTTTCCTTCCTCTCACATCTTCATTATGCCATGTGTGAGTGGCTTTCAAGTTTTTTTTTTTTTAGGAACTTTGCTATGGACAGGACTGGACAGGGAGAAGTGAGTTCTAACTCTGTTTAATGAGTGGGACTTTTGACCCGATGTCTCCACAATATTCAAGAGGTTGTCTGGGTTTTATTTAAAATATATAATATCCTCTTTTCTTTTAAGAGACAGAACTTTCTAACAGGGTCTAAGTTTCTGGCACGGCTTACGGTGGCCCGGAATAACTTCCAACGTTTCGGTCAACAGACCTTCAGAAGGTCTATGGGACAGTAAAAATCTTACTAAATGCACCTGTAAGATCGATATTTTTGCAGTGAATCACAGCTAGTTAAACTGTATCATCTCATCTAACATGATTCTTGTTTATTTGTTCATCTGTTAGGACTCAACGCTCTGCCTTTTGACCCATCCAGCAACAATGACCCTCTCCAGTTCAACGGTTCCAGCGGGCCGCTGGTGACGGAGTGTCTTCCGCTGGAGAACGCTGCTGAGAACAGCAAGAAGAGGAAAAGACCCAGCCTGCCTCCAGGTACTGACGACACTACCTCAGTGGTATCACAGTAGGGCTGCACGATATATCGTTTCAGCATCGTCATCGCGATGTGCGCATGCGCAATAGTCACATCGCAGGACGCGCAATGTCAAGTAAGGCAAATTAACTCAAACACGTCATGCTACAACTTTTTTGCTGCTTGATACGAAAGGAAAACTCGCACGGTTCTCATTTTCCATGACTAATCTACAAGAGAAGTCTGTCTGATATAACATATTTATAACAGATTTAAGGGTTTGTTATAAGAGTAGCGTATGTTACTTTTCCAGCTTTCACGGCTCCGAACCGTAGTTGGGAAGCCTCTGGTGTTGTGCTAGCCTATTTTAGCTTAGCCTGGCTCGTAGCTGGTAACAAGCTTTTTACTAAGAGTCCGGACCAACTCTGCAGTGGAGAACTGGCACTTTATTTCGGTACAGCAGCGAACATAATGCACGGCCTCTCGGTGACGCTCTAAGCTCTTTTCCCGCTAACTATGGTAACTTTACTCACTTAGCATCCTGCAACTCACTCTGGCTGCGGCTAAAAACACACTCACTTCCTACTACGTCACCCGCGCAGGTTACCCACAAGGCCACCTTCTTAAAGGGGCAAGGCTTGATTGAGAGCTATTCAAGTCATTTGGTGAAAATACCTGTATTTTTTCATATCGCAATATATATCGCAGAAAAAAAAAATTACAATGTCAGTTTTTTCCAATATCGTGCAGCCCTATATCACAGTACTATATACAAATGGAACCTTTACTCGCTAGTTCTGCAACAATACTGGAGTATACCTGGATTTATGATAAAATTGCTCTCTTTAATTTGTCTGGTTGGACCTTTTGTCATGGAATGTGATTTAAACGCTACCAGCATCAAATAACTGCTAGCGAGAGATAAACTATAATCCTGTTATTTTGAGACAATCCGAAAGGTAGCCTTGTTTGGTCTTTGGTGTTTTTGATTAGCTCGCTGTAGCCTGAGGCTCTGGTTGTCTGGACTATTTGGAGGTCAGACGGCTAAAACCAGGAAGCTGTAGCTGAGATTTCCCATCCGCCTGCCTCTCAACAGTACCGCCAATCAAAACTCACTCGCCTTTGGCTCTCTCATGCATACTGACCTGTCATACAAAGGACAGTGTTATGTGTGTGTGTGTGCGCGCGTGCATGTGTTGTACTGTGCTATGTGTCAGTCTGTGTCTGTGTGTGTGTGTGTGTGTGTGTGTGTGTGTGTGTGTGTGTGTGTGTGCTCGTTCACTCAATGAGCCTTATTTTAATCAGTGCCAGTGTGCCGTCTAATTAAAGAAGGGCTTTCTAATTAATTGCATTATGAGCAGTAGAAAGAAGAGGGCCCTTAAGACAGAGGTGTTGCTCCATGTTCTCTTCTGTCTGGGTGACACTAATTGGTCTGGATTTACAATCTGGCAGAGAGACACAGGGGCTCTAAACCAACTAATCTTGGTGCTTGCAGGGCAAAGCTAACTAGTGATGCTACCAGTCTCTTTATGCCTGTCAGCACTACATAGTTATTCATTCTTAACCAATTTATGGTCTGTTAACAGTGACCAAATATGTAAAAGTCGGCAAATATCAGCTGTATTGTTTTTTTTCCTGGGTATCTATGGTGAAGTATTCATTTACATTTAACACTGACCTCTCTGCACATTTACATGGACAAACTGTTAATAAGCATGATTGAGTTTTGGCCAATTAGCATCTGATTCTTTCTAATGATTGTTTTGTGTAAAGATAGATGATGGTATTTAGTGGATTTTGGAGTTACAGATGTAGACGCAATGATGAATTAGTGGTATAGTGGTATCTTGCCTTTACCTTTACCATGTTAGTCCGTGATCAGATAGGAGGCTTTTTATCTCACGCTCAGAGCGCGGCTGTGAGCGTTGCTAGAAGCAAAGACAGCAAGAGCTCAAAGAGCACAAGGAGCGTTGCATCATTTCTCATCGCTATGCAACACAAAGTTTGACAATTTGCCTCTCAGGCAGTGAAAAAAGCATTTGCACCCCAGCATGCATTGGGCGGAAGGCAGGGAAACACCTTGGATAGGTTACCAGTTCATTGCAGGGCTACACAGCCAGTCACACTCCTCTCACACATACTGATGGGCAATTTAGAGTCTCCAATCCACCTGACAGAGCAAACCAGAGCAAGAAGGTCCTGGGTTCAAAATCTCGGTGCCTTCTGTGTGGAGTTTGCATGTTGTCCCTGTGGTCGCGTGGTTTTTCCTCCAGGTGTTCCGGTTTCCAAAGACATGCAGGTCAGGTGAATTGGAGAATCTAAATTACCCATAGGCCTGAATATGAGTGTGTTTGATGCAGTATTGTATACTGTATGTACTGTATATGCTGTAGTATATGAAGTATGTATATAGTGTTGTAGTATAGTATGTATATTGGTATACTGAGACATGCATGTGGTAAAGGGCTATATAAATAAAGTTGACTTGACTTGAGATCAAAGACCTTAATCAGCAAACTTAGACTTCAACTGCCTGTAGCCAGCAGCACCTCAGAAGCCTCCCCATGCTGATGCGGATTTATATGGGGATTTAAGATTAATTTAATAGGGCCATTGCTGGAGCGATTCTGGCTCGATCCTTGCGATATTGGATCAGTTCTGGCATGCAGAATCAGGCCAGTTTACTCATTCAAACTGAGTCCAGCCCGAGTCCGGCTAGCACAAGTCAGGCCGAGTAATTTGTTCTGGCCTGCTGGAATCGGGCCGCAATCGTGGCCAAGCCTTTTTTTTGCTAACTGGGTCTTTACCAAAGTCAAAGAAAATATACTCTGCCCAGGAGGAGCCTACCGAGTGCGGCCCATAAGCTGCCTCTTGATACCGACTTGGAGCTGATTGCCCCGCCACTCAGCCGCAATCGAGTCAGCATATTATCTGGGAAGCTATCTAATTAGCGTTGGCTAGCTAACCTGGAGAAACAAGGCGCCCGTTCATAAACCAGAAACCGTTAGAGGCTGCTTACCTCACTCCAGGTGCTGCTATTTTTTTCTCTCTGTCATAGTAACAGAGTATTTCTTTCTTTGATTGTACAACCAAGGCTGTTCTGAGATGACTAAAATCAGCTTCTTCGTTCTCTCCATTTTGACTTCTGTTGTTTATGTGTTCTCCTCAAATGTAGTCCGTCCTCTCAGGTAATTTGATTGGTTAATCAACCAGCCAGAGAATGACTTGACATTAGACGTGGTGCGGCTGAAGTTGAGACATGTTCAAGATGTTCAAGACATGTTGAGGATTATATTTTGGGCATTTTTGCCTTCATTAAGCAGAGCACAGTGAAGAGAGACAGGAAAGATTAGTGACAGAGGGGGATGACATGCGACAAAGGTCCCAGGCTGAATTCAAACCTAGGATGTTGCGGTTACATGGAATGTGCCTTCGACCACTGATCCACCAGGACGCCCCTGCAAGGAGAAAATAACTGCAAAAAAAGGTGCAGGCGCATTCAAAAAAGCGTCCTATGTGATCACAGCCTTAATAGGTGTGGAAGGTAGTCTACCAAAGCTACGGTATGACTCATCACAGCGTGTTTATTGAAAAAAGGAAAATGGACAAGGTAAGAATAGTTTTACATTTTTCATCTTTTTAAAATACTCATGTCTTGTTTTTTATCTTAACAGAGTAGAGCTCTAGTAGAGAGGATGCTTTGAGGAAGGTCTTGAGTTTTAACAGCAGTGAAGATGCGATAGAGTTTACTGTAACACTGCTGTAGTATTGTCTTCTTACAAAACCACAAACAGACAGCTGGGAATAAAAGAAGTCCTTCTTTGTACATAGTGGTTTCAATGAAAGATGTGTGCGTGTGTGCGTTTATGTGTGTGTGTGTGTGTGTGTACTCTGCTCAGATTAAAGCCTGTCAAAAAGCCTTAAGATCAAAGCCTTGGTGGAGCACAAATCTAATCTGTCACTGGAAAAACCACCCATTTTCTCCCAGCATTTTAGAGATAGAGAAAAAGGCCACTCATCCATTCTTTTTCTCTCTGTCAGTTAGTCAGCTGCAGTGAAGTCATGAACACTTTCATATTAAGTGAGGCAGTGCAGTGCTATGCTATATAAGTGTGCTACCATATTTTAAAAAAGTGATCCAAGAACAGCATGTTATCATGTTTAGTTATCATACTTGGGTGGCCTGGTATGTATGAATAGATGCAGGTTTAGATGTAAATCTTTCCAAGCCTCAGGATTATCACTTGCTTAGTGTTTTCACAAACTAGCACTTTAGAGAGCACTAGAGAGACTAGCACTAGAGACTAGCACTAGAGAGCCTGATCAGCCTCAAGATCTTGCTGCAGTTCATTTGGATTTACCTGCAGCTTGAGTCCCAACACAACCAATGCAAAATGTCAGAGGAAATCTTGACCATAGTCTGTGCAGCAAAAAGCGGCTGGTAAAGAACTGGCTGTGATACGACACTGAGTATGTTTACAAAACAGATATGTGTTAAATAGACATTCAAAAATGTTATTAAATTGTGAAATGTGAGATTCATGTCCAGGTCCACCTTTTGCTTTCCACAACCACAAAAATAAGAGTGATACACCAACCAAACAAACCCAACAAACCCCCAAAATATGGTGTAGTCTATTCAGATTTGCATCACCAAACATGCAAATCCTAATACACCATGCCGTAGTGTGGTACCATGCAAGGCTTTTCATTGCGATTGTTGGGTTGTACAGGACAGCGCTTGGCAGTAGGGCAAATGGTGCACATGGACGTGGAATAGTTCATTTCTGAGAGAATCTAAGTGTCTTTTCACAACATCAACCCTTTGAATCTATCTACCACAAACTGTTTTGTTTGAACTAATTTCAGACCCCGTTTTTATCAGCGACAGCCACTTCATGTTGCACAGTATATGGACATGCTGCCTGCTTAGTACAGCAGTGGCCGGAAAGCTAATAATAGCGCATTAGCAACAGATCTCTATATAACATACTTTCATCAGGTTAATGAGAATCGCCCAGTAACAACAGATCAACGATTAAAGATTAGCATTCCCTCAGCCTGCTATGACTCACGCTCGTCCTTCAGGGACTGGAGGACCAGTGATGATGGAGGTCTAGAAGCATCTGGAGCTGCAGCTTTACTAGCTTAGACGTTCTGGTGTTGTCTGGCTCCTGGTTGGTGGTTTGTCGTCAGTCTCATCAGGTCCTCCAGCTCTCTGAGGAGGCTTGATGGAGCACCGACTCATTAGCAGTCGTGTGGATTTAGTCTCGTTAAGAAACCCTAATGGATAGATTCATCTCATTACATTTGACACTTCATTAGATACACATAGGACGAATGCATATGTGCCTGCAGAAGCCCGGACTCCCACACATACACACACACACACACACACACATATGCACACATGATATACTCTAGTTTTCACGTACTGATCATTTAGGCAGTACAATTCCCCAGACTCTAATCTTCTGAGAAACTGTATTTATATGTGCATCTAATCTGTTACACTCAGCATAAGTGTAACAAACATCAGAATGACTGTTTCAAAGACCTAAGAAATGTTGATTGCATTAGACTAATACAACTGCAGGTATTAAGGACTAGACTAAGGAACTATTTTGAGTGAACTCTAAATAGCTATATACTGTATTATAATACACTATAATTGTACAATAATACTATTGTCCTATAATAACTATACTACTAGAAATTAAACATTAGTTGATGAATTTCCCACTCACACAGCAAGTATTGTCAGTATAAATAAAACAATATTTTTAATTACTGTTGTTGCCATTGCTACTGAGCCCAACTATATAACAGCTGGAAAGTAATTAATGAAGTTACCGTGCACACTCAGCTTAATAAGAGAAAGCTTTGCTCTGTTGGTGCGCGGTGACTCGTTAGGTGTGAATGAAGGAAGAATGCAGAGAGTGTGCTGAGTGCCGTGCCTCTCTGCCTTAGGCCTGGTTAAATGGAGGTACTGAATACTCCAGCACATTACCGGCTTTTCATTAGCAAACACTTTTTGGTTTATTTATACAGGTTCCCCGTAAAGTTAGATAATACACTTTCTATTATTCGCCCTTGCGCTTCTTCTCACCAATGTGTCTTTTCAAACAATGCATAACAAACAGAGCCTCGGGGCCCTGTACAAACTGCTTGAATTCTCCTTATTTCACTGATATCACCATCACACAGCAGTCCAAGATGGCCTTCCCTCTGTGGTTCTCTTGTATTTAAGCTACAGCAAGTGTACAGAATGAGCAGTTAAAAAGCTGCTGGTCTGCTACAGGAGGATGATTTCCCCCATTGACTGAATCAATAGCAGTTTCATGATGTGCTCTTGGGGAGCAGGACAAATCAACAGCTGTCTACTTGCACTAGAAGCATCTAGTCACAGTAATTTGCACACTGTGGGACTGAAACTAAATTCTGCTTGAGGCAGAAACTTTCGACTTGTGAACCGTCTTTGTTGGAATTGAATGAGTTTCAAGCACTCTTTGTAACGAGCCTGTTTTGATGACAATATTAAACTGGAGCAGTTTGAAAATGCTACCGCTACATTCAAAGCCTGACTGAATGTTTTGAGCCCAGGTTCATTGCAGCTACTTTAACTTTAGAGGTGAGCCATTTTGTATTTAAAAAAAATGACTCGCACAAAATAAAAAAGTGAAGTTTATATGCAAGTTCAAACAGGAAGACTACCTAAATCCACCCACCTCTCTCTAGTTTCATTCGTGCTTTCTCCTTACCCAATCAGAGTTGGTGAACACTTTCCCTCTTTTTCCAGAGAACCAATCAGAGTTAGCCGTCACTTTCCCTCTCTTTTTCAGAGAGCCAATCATCTAAGTGACCGGGAGTATATAAATGTCACCTACTATGCTATTGTGCTACTCACAGAAGTATGCTGAATGCAGCTGTCACTGCCCCTCCTCCACCACCAACGTCGAGGCTCCAGAGAAACTCCCCAGGTGGGCGGGGCTTCCAAATTCCTATCCATCCATGGATGTGCTCCTAACTTCATGAGTTTCACCATGGAGCTTACACCAAAGTTGCCATCATTTTTCGCTTCTGGTCTCTCCTGATTGAATTATGGTACTAATGATATTATTTAAAGGAATACACTGCATTTTTGACAGATTGGGTCATTGGTTAACTTACCTGTTAAATGACAAGAACATAGACACCACAATCATCCATGTGTCCCTGGTAGATTGTTCACTCTGGTGCTCCATGCTAACACTGTAGCATACTCTATGTTGAGTGGTAGTAGGCGACTAGCATTATCTCAAAAGTGAGAAAATGAGAACTTGTAGCAACTCTAAAGCTAAATGGTAAGTCATTTGAAATGATGTGTGGCTAAGTCTGGCAATTTTGGGTAGATTGGTAGAATTTACACTAAATACAATACAAAACTAGAAGGGCACTCGGAGAGCGCAGACCTCCGCCAAGGTTCGTGCTATTATTGCTTGTTTGTGAGTCGGATCCGGATCCGCTCCAAAATTTAATGTGTTCTTCCTTGGCCCATGCTACACCCTTCCACGAAGTTTCATGAAAATCGGGCCAGTAGTTTTTCCGTAATCCTGCTAACAGACAAACAAACAGACAAACAACGGCACTGAAAACATAACCTCCTTGGCGGAGGTAACTAACATTTCTTTTCCCATGAGACTTGAAGCGTGACTTGTGTTGTTTACATAGGAAGTGAATTTAGTGGGTGATGGCAGAGTGTGAACAGCTAATAATCACTGTGCAGTGGATGAATACGTGGCTGCTCACCTGAAATGGTTCCCAAAATAAACACAGTGTAATGCTAAAGTGTTAGCATGGAGCACTGGAGCTAGTGATCACACATGGGTGTTTATTTCTCATCATTTAATGTGTATATTGAACAACAGGCTAATCCCAAAAACCTTAACCTAAGTCCTTGGTTGATAAATTGGTACCACTTTGTACAGACTGGATCCTCTATACTAAGGAGATATTGAATGGTGAACTTGAACTTTTCCCCCAAAATGAATGAATAAATAGCATTTTAGGACTCTTTGAATGCTTTTTTTGTCAAAATGGTCCCACAAAGTGCACCACTTGTCTTATGGATCCGTAAGAAACCACTGAATTCAGTAGACAAATGTTTTTCGTACCTTAGGGCAGTTCAGTTTGTATCAGTATACAGTCACTCCTGTCCCCTTCAACCAGAAATGTGAGTGAAGAATTTGTCTTCCCCCCAAATATGTGATGCCATACTGATATACAGCCTCACTGATAATCCATGGGGAAAAAAAAAAAATGGAGAAAGTGACTGTGGGAGCACACAACACAGGGTAGGGATAGAGATAGGAGAATGGCTGTTTCTTAGGATATTGGTATATATATTTTCTGCTTCAGGTCAGTTATCATTGCAATAAAATAAAGCTCATTAAATGTGTATATGGTTGTGAAAGCTCAAGCAAACATTTTACAGTTTGATTCCACAAACGCAGTCACCGGATCAGCCTCAGGTTGAACATCTTGACGACATTGGGGATTAGAGTGCGTGGTTTCTAGATTTATGAGAGAGTTCTTCAGATACATAAGCTCACATGGCCACTGATATGTAACACAATGGCACCCAGGGGAGCCGTTACTTTCCATACTGTGTGAGTTGGTTTTGTCTAATCGAGTCAGAAAAGCCTGATGAAATCTTTGCGGGCCTCCTTCTCAAAAGTTTGAATGGTGTTCATATCAACACCAAACAAGAATCGCTCCCAAGATATTTTTTTGACCTACTTTTATTTTATTGCGAAGCATTGAATCTATGTATTTTTTCTGTTGAAAAACAAAGATGCTGTCATGAGCCTGTGCCTCCAGCTACACATATTTATTCATCACCTTTTGCCCATATCACATATTTATTTTTGACTTTATCCAAGTGCATTTTAAAGCCTATATAGAATATCTACATAATATATTTAAGGCCATGTTTTGCAATGTATGAAAATCCATACTGTGTATAATAAAAGATCAAAATAGGCTCATTCGGGTTTATAACACAGTTTTTCTTTCTCACAATCCAATCTCATGTACATTAATCTTTGATTGCTCTTGTGAGGAAGGTTGAACTGAGCTGTTTGATATGTTGGGAGGAAAAGACAAGATGACTGTTTCATATAACTGTGTCATATAACATGTATGGCTTTACAACATTCTTATTAATTAACTCACTTTTTGCTGGCAGACCAACTCACTGTAATTCTAACTAATTTAATAAGTAGCTAATTAAATAATAGCCCTGTGGACTGTTCAGTCTGGCTGGCTAATTCAGTAAATATTCAAGCTAAGCAGCGGGGCGGCGAGGAGAGTAGGCGGACCATCCTTCAGCTGGAAGGCCGAGGATCAAGCATCTGCTCTGCTGAAGTTTCCTTGAGCAAGATGTTGAATCCCTACTATCCTCCAGGGGATCGATAGAGTATTACAAAAACAAAATATATGTTAGCCTGTTGCCTGGCACACTCTCAGATCCTGATCTCTGTCTTGCTGTTGCTTGGCCAAAGGAAAAGAATGTAGACCTCTGCGGTATCGTAATGTCATCCTACAGTTTCTATACACAATGAAAGTCATACACCACCCATATATTTCTAAACACATTCTGGAGATTTTGGACCGCTGGATACGTGGCATCCAATTATGCAAGTCAAATAATTAAAATCTCATGTCCCACGTTTCCTTGTTTGTGAAAGGCAGAATTAACATCATTTCTATTTTTCAAATCACTCTGGAGAGAAAAAACTAATGGATTATTTTGCATGCGGTGGTTGCAAAATTGCTAACTGAATGTTGAGGGTGTCTCAGGCTGTCAAGAGAGTCTCCAGTTTTTGTTTATATTTTGCAAAGTGACAGATGTGCTTTAATTGCATATTGAAGCGATTCAGTCTTCGGTGTCTTTATCTGTTGTCAGGATTTCTGTTTGAGGTTGTTAAGGCTGTTTATCAGCTCTAATTATCCTGTGGAACTGTGTGGTCCTGATAAAAAAAGGAAGGAAATCACTGTTTGCAACTCCCAAAATTAGTTTAATTTAAAAAAATGGTGACATTACATTTCAATCAGACATAAGCATCGGATAGTTTCTAGGGATATTCAACACACCAATACAAAGACATGTGATGTCCCATAGCACTTCCGAATAAAATGTGCGTAATATTTATGCATGTGTAACACCTCTCCCACCTAGTGTGTGGTCTTTTTTCTCTGGCCTCCTTTTAACACTCATTTAATCATGTAGTAGTCCAACTGAGAAGCTCATTTAAGAGAGACCCGGTCAAGAAAGCAGTATGATGACAAACATAAACACACAATTGCAGACAAATTCAAATGTCTGAATACTGTGCAAAAAATGTACCTAAACAGAAGTATAATTAAATGTTATCAAGTTGTCAAAACATAAACAGGTCTTGATTGGCTCGTCTCAGTAAACACTTACTAAAATCCTTCAGATCAGGCGGGTTTGCTTCATTTGAACTGGAAAGCCTCCACTCAGCAGGCTTCTTTTGAATTGCCTGCGATTCATTCAGTAAATACGCTTTTAACTAAACACTCATTTGCAAAACATCATGAAGAACATTGTTCTTATCCTGAGCCATAGTATATTTGATACAAAACCCATGGAAACTGAATAATATGGGCCCTGTAATCTCTTTGTAATTGATTCTATATGCCGCTATTGTGTTGTTGCTCCAGAGTGCGGGTTTATTTTTCATAGCAGGTACAGTAATGTAGGTCACCTTGATTTCTGTTTTCCTGAAATCCATTTCTGCTTTGAGTACCAAGACAAAGCATCCATTGATAACTGAATTGTTCTGATATACTAATAATATATCCTTTATCTATATAGCACTTTTTGAAACACAGTAACAAAGTGCTTTACAGTCAAATTAAAAGAAAGTCAAAAGATGATAATAACTACTCAAATCCAAAAAGTAAAATGACAACAATAAGATGGAATGATAAAAGGCAAAAACACAATAAAAGCAACATAAAATAGTCAAAAACTGCATTAAAAAACACAAAACAAGGCAAAAAACAGCAAAAAAAAAAGAGTAAGCAAGGATCCTAAACAGACTTAAAACCAGGAAAATAAATGTGACATACATATGGTAAAGCCCACCCATGTGGCACTCCCAGCAGGGCAAATAAATCCTATGAATTATTTGCAAATGCTTTTTGACCCAGGTCTGGTATTTGTACAGCCATGTTGGCAGGCGTGAGCTGCTTCAAAGTATCAAAATGAATGGCCTGCTTTTGGCCTGTCATACATAAGGCATTTTTTGTAATCCAAGAAGATGTATGGCTGTCAGTGTGCCACAGAGAAGTGTGAGTGTGTGTTGTGAATGTCCTGGTGGCGGAGTGGAGAGACTCTGTCAGACCGGTAGAGATCTACAGCTGGATGTCAGTGTCTCTGTGACAGAGAGGCCACATAGTGACACACGGGGTTAAGAGTGATGCTGATGGATGGGAGATACAGGATGGCAGACTGGAGTTACACAGATAAACACATTTGCACACGTGGAGTTCTGCGGTTTCTAGATTTATGACAGAGTTCTTCAAATACACAAACTTGGCCACTGATATGTAACACAATGTCAGCAAGGGGAGCTGTTGCTTTCCTTACTGTAGGAGTTGGTTTGCTCTAATCAAGTTAAGATAAAATCTGATAAAAAATCTTTGCAGGTCGCCATCTCAAAAGTTTGGTGTTGAGATGAACAAACAAGAATACCTCCCAAAATCGATTTTATTACAAAGCTTTGAATTTGTGTATTTTTTGCCATCACTAACATGCGCCTGTGCCTCCAGCTATGCATATTTATTCATCACATTTCACCCATAGCACTTATTCTAGACTTCATCCAAGTGCATTTTAAAGCCTACATAGGATATACAATACATAAACCCTAATACATCTCTCTCTTTCTCTCTCCCTCTGTCTGGAAAGCTAAAACAGAAACTAAAACTCAGCCACTGGATTTGACAGGAGTAATGATCAAAGGGGCAGAGTTTTTGCCACCATCATTAGCGCAGGGGCTGAAGAATGGAAAGAGCTTCTCGGTGAAGGTACAGCCAGTGAAGGAGTAGATGTGAGCCCTCGCCTCCACATCGTAAAAGGAAACTTGACCCTCTTCGTAATCAACAAACACCCCAACCCTTTGGGGATTCTCCCTCAGGGGGAGGATGACGGCCGGGCCTGCGTTGGCTGTGTACTCGCTTCCCTTCCTCAGCCAAACAGTCCAGTATCCATTCTTTGGACTCAATCTTATGTCCCCCTTCCTATTGATGGACTCGCTTGCTACCCCTAAATCCCACTGAGGCTTGTCTTTAACCTGCACCTCATAATAAAATTTCCCCGAGGAGAAACCCTCTTTTGCCAAGACATTATTGACGTGATCAAACCTCTCTGGTTTGTTCGGGAGATTCCTCTTTCTGTCTCCGGACTTGACTTGCTTCCCGTCATCAGACACAGTGAGGAAGGGGTGCGCCGTGTCCGGATCCAGAGTGACGTCCACGGCGTGCTTCTGCATTTTCTTCAAGTCAGGATCGCACAACATCCTTATTTCTCTCACGACTGTCATCTCCAGTTGAGCCACGGCTGTCTGCACCGTACACTGGTCACTGTCAACACTGATCTCAGACCAGTCCTTAGTCTGTGGAGGAGTGATGTTAAGAGATAGGACGCTCTCTAGGAATTTGATGCAGTCCTTGTTGAGTGAGACCTGCTTAAGCTCCTTGTTTTCCTGCGCTAGTTGCATCATTTCTCCCTCCAGTTCTTTAATGAAGCCTTCTCCCTGTGCTTCCATTTCTTTCTGCTTCATCCCAGTTACCTCAGTGAGCTCAGCCTGGCTCTTCTTAATGTAGTGCACCAAAGTATTCATTACCTGCATGCTGTATGACATCACTTTATCTGCATTATCTTTGCCTGTCTTTACCGAGTGTCGAATCTCATTAATTTTCTGCTGTCTCTCCTGGATCTTCCGCTGCGTCTCTGCCTCAGCTATTCCCAGCTGGGCCTTCCTTGCTTCAAACTCCTCCTCTAGAGTCACTGTTTTATGGCTTTTATGGTTTGTCTCGGTGCAGGACTCGCACACAAACATTTCGTCCACCTTGCAGAACAGCTCCAGAGGTTTGTAATGCTCCTTACATATCCTGCTCTCTGGGTTCTCCACAGGGTCGATCAGCTTGTGTTCCTTTAAGGCTGGAATTCTCTGATGAGGCTGCAGATGTGTGGCGCAGTAAGACGTCAGACACACCAGGCAGGACTTCAGGGCAGTGAGCTTTGCCCCGGTGCAGAGATCACACAGCACATCTCCACTTCCTGATTCGGCAGCTTGCTGTTCGGGGCTGCCGGCAGATTTCTGTTGAACTTGAACTTTCTTGAACTTTGCAGCCATCTCGGCACTGAAAATGTGGACCTTAAGTGTCGGTCTTGTGTAGAATTGCTCTTTACACACTGGGCATTGGCATACATTATTGGTGTCCCAGTACTCCGTGATACAGTGGATACAGAAGGTGTGCCCACAAGGAATAGCAACAGGTTTAGTGTACACATCCAGGCAGATTGAACAAAGGAATTGGTCCTCAGTCAGTAGACTAGTAGCACAAGCCATGTCTAGACAAAAATCAGAAGTGAAATGATGAAATAGTTTTGGTCAACATGCAGTAAATCCTGATTTACAGCCGTAGTAACAGTTGTAAGTTGTGGCAAAGTAACTTGCATAAAACATAGAATTCCAGCAGGAACTGCACACAGAACAAAATGCAACTTTACCTGGTGTATGTAGGTTTTCTTTCTTTCTTTCTGCTTTTCTACGTGTAAAAGAAAGTAACACGTATAGAGTTACTCAGCACTTGTCTGCTGTTTTACTTTCTCTTTCAGCACAATGACATCAGAGTGCCGGCCCCCTCCCATTTCCTCCAAAGTCCAAGTTAACCCATTAGTGGCACAATTCACTGTTGACCCACATTTACATTTTTTTTTTTATTCTGTTACAGCTAGTAAGATGTACAATGCGTTCCCCATCTTGACTACAAAGGCCTGCATACAGGCACATGCACAGTGAATTTATTTACTGCAAGTGCATCTTTGAAGCTATTCTTTTCACTCAACTGCTTGCTTGTTGATATATCAAATTGCTATGGTCTTTGAAATCCCTTCCATGTATGTACAGTTGAATTGATGGTGTGTGTGTGTGTGTGTGTGTGTGTGTGTGAGTGTGTGTGTGTGTGCGTCTTTCCTACATTCTAAATGAATTTGCGCACACGCTTGTGTGTGTGCATTTGCATTACATGAGAAAGCTTAGTGATGGAATCTGCATAATAAACTGTAAAGACACTCTTCCCGTGCTCTCCCTCTGAGAGAACAAGGCTTCAGTCAGAACACAATAGCTTTCCTGCATCTCTTGAAGGGCTTTGTCGGCGCTGAAAGACTCTCTGTGTTTGTGTGTGTTTCTGTGTGTTTTTATCTGCAATCATGTACGCTTGAATGTGTTTCTGACATACTGCGTGTGGGTTCATCCAAGCGTTCTCTGCAGGAGTGTAGGTGTGAAAATCGTGAGCATATAAAGATGTGCTGATGGTTGATAAGGACATGAGTGATGCCTTGTACTGACCTTCTCACCCAAGTTAATCTGTCTCCATGGACTTGGGAATGTGTACTCAGTTATGTTGGATACGTACGTTAAATATGTGTGCATAAGTGGGTGTTTGTATGAGTTGCACACTACAGTATTTCAATGCTGCATTATTTCTATATAAATGCATCTATTTGCTGTAGCCGGCCTCACCAGCCATTCACCTTGAAGAATGATCTCAGAGGCTTAAAGATATTGAGATATAATGGAACGAAATGAAAGAGACTTCGAAAATCCAATCATAACGCAACCTAAGAAATACATGTGCTCAAAATGGTGAAATATGTATATATACGTGTGCTCTCCTGGGTGGGGTTCCTATCTGATGGTGACAGGCCAGCTCTGATCAGTATACTCTCTTGGGCCACGTCTTATTCAAGCCTTACCTCAACGCCCTGGCAGTTATAAAACATTCAAACGACATTTGGATCAGATGGGAATTCCCTTTGATCCAGGTCTTTGTGGAGCTCCAGGACCCCGGCCTTTCTTCTCCTCCACAGGCTCCACTGATGGGTTCATCGAAGGATGAGAGGGAGTCAGGGCTTTTCCCCTCCCATTTTTTTTTTCTTCTCAGTCCTTCCATCTCTCAACCGGCGCTTTCTTCTTCCCTTCATCCCTGTTCTCTGACCCATTGGGCTCTCACTTGTAGCTGCTCTTCACTTCTCCTCACCTTGAATACATGAATATGGGATTAGAGGAGCTCAAAGTGCTAGAGGACACAGACCTCCCTCTATTTGAATCAAATACCTCCTGCTCGCTGTCTACTCTGTTTTAAACTGAGTAGACGAACTGTAACACAGGTGGTGGACTGTAGGCCAAACTACAGGATTAGACATTAATTATTTATAAATGTAGAGATTAACACCTATGGCCTTAAATCAACATTATGTTTACTAAAGTAATAATCGGCAACATTTTCATGTAAATAAATGTCTGTTTTGCAAAGCAGACACATAGTGTTTCAACCTGTTCCCAGATCATGCAAGCTTTTACATTTGCTGTTCTTGGTCTCGTCTTGGGAAAAATCCTCTGGTGCACAGGAAATGATGTGTTGTACGTTCAGGCTGCAGGAACAGCGGTTTGTTTAGAATAACTAGAAGAAGAACTCGCAAAAGATGTCACAGCATTGGTGGCACTGAATAAGCCACCTATCTTAAAATTACTCTTGATATAATAAAACTGAATAAAAAATACACTACCAGTCAAAAGCTCGGACACACGCATTTTCCTTTATTTTTATTACTATTTTTCACATTTTAGAATAATAGTAAAGACATCAAGAGTATGAAATAACACAAATGGAATTGCCTTGATGGAAAGGCAAAGGCTTTGGAAAGAAATTCATACATAGGCATCAACTTGACTATTTATATTTGGCTAAAAAATACATTTCAAGCATTTAAGCATAAGCATTTAGAACAAAATGGCTAAATGAAAAACATAGTACATCCAATAAGGTGTGTCCAAACCTTTGACTGGCAGTGTACACAAATTCTTACCACTGTTTGGAAAAAATATGATCTGCCAAATTTGGCCCGTGAGGCCTATGTATGGCAGCCTTGCTCTACAGTGTTGTGAGGCAGAAAGAGGAGGCTCACTCAGCTCCATCATTCCAGTTTGTTTACTACTTGGTCAGAGCAGAACGTTGTGTTATTTCCAGCCCCCAGACACAACAATTCTGGAGGGAAGATAAATAATTAGTCATGAGATGAGTTTCTCCCTTCATCCATCAGCCTGGGGAACATGACTGCCATAGGAGAACTGAAGCCAAATGAGAGTCCTCTCCCTCCAGTGTTTTTGTTCCCCAGACACTCTGCTTTAGATTCCCCCCCTTGATAGGATGACTTTGAAACTCTGGAAAGCTTGTGAGGAGGGCTCCATCTTTGTCAGGTTTTTCACAGATTAAAAGCTGTTTTTCCTGGTTCTTGCTAAAAGCAGTGCTTTTAGCATCGGAAACAAGCAGAGTAGATAGTACTTTTTCCCTTTTCTCAAAATTGCCTGCCATAGTAGAAACACTGAGCCTGAGTGAACTTGAGTTGCAAGTCAATTCAAAGTACATCTTGTTTGAGGCAATTCATGCCATTACAATCTTTTACTTTAACATTTCGTCTTTTCTTTACCCAGAACCCACTTCTTATCTACTTCTTTAGGAACTTGGCAATGTAGAGGAAAGGGCTTATATATGAGAAGGAATGGATAAATGGGGAAGACATGGGGAGAAGAAACAGGACTGTTTCTGCTGAAAAGTATTTGAAGTCCATTAAATGACACATTGAAACCAAATTACAGTATTTTGTTTAGCAGGACACATAGGAAAAGCCTGATAGTACAGATGGGATGAATTGGGGGGCGAGGGAATGTTTTTAATATGTCAAAGTGTAAGGAAACCCTTTGAGTGGACTGTTTCGTAGATTGTATTAGTCCTACTCTCCAGCTCTGAAATTGAATCGGACGCTTCCTTGTGCTGAGGCGGTGTTCTTGAACCCAGGGAAGTGCTTGGAGATTTAAGGGATCACAAGGCTCAGTTTCAAATGTAAAGGCTGTTGAGGTATTTTATCTACACACTTATTCATTAAGCAGGCAGTGACTGTTGGATTTACACTGCTATCTGAGATGGCCTCCAAACACCAAGAGGAGTTACACTCTCTCTGATAGGCTGGTTCAGCTGCTGAATTATTAATTTCTGCTATTTGCCAGAGTTAGTGTCTGTGACAGAAAATTTGTCTGGGACCGAATGATTGAAGACTGAAATGGGGTAAAATATTTTTGATGTTATGTAGGTCAAAAGAACTCTTGTGAGTTTACTATTAGTGGACTCACAGTGTGTTTTGAGTCTCAGAACGCCTGGGAATGACCTTTGGCTTTTGCTGGCATCATTTGAATCAAAGCATAGAGCATTTTGAGGGCCGATGCTATCCACTGCCACTAACTTGAAATGATATTTACCAAAGGATATTTTCAGGTCACATTAAGAATTCACACTTTCAAAAACAATTATGTAGCCTAATCTACAGTAGTACCTAATGACTAAAAGACTTGAACAGACAGACTAAAAGAAATGAAAAAAAAAACCACTATACTGTTTCATGAAAAGAGCACAGACTCTGAAATGCAGATTACGTGTTGTGGACACGGATAATGTGAAGATTACGTTCCCATGAAAGGATTATGTGACAATAGCACAAATTGGACACCATTTTCACGTGCGTCATCAGGTGAAAATGTTAGCTAACGGTTACGTTTAGGCAACTAAAACAACTTTGATTAAAACTGTTTTCTTAAGACTAGGGTAAGGTTTTGGTCATGGTTAAATAACAAAACTTCAGTCACGGAAAACTTCTTGAACCTGGATTGTCAGTTGAAGACAAATGTACACACCCATCCTCCTCGACCTTACTTTCCACCACATTACTTCACTGTCAAACTGCTGCCTGTTTCTGGTCGTGTCTCCTCCACACAATCCTTTTGTGGTGGGGAAACTTTCACTTTTCATGCACAGAGCACGTCATTTGCATTTTAAGACATCGTGCTCATTTCATGAAATTTCATAAGACCGGGCTGAAAGTTTCTGTTTCAGTAAAGCATGTGATTTACAGTAAATGAGATGGCAGGAGTTTGCGTTTCTGAAACTGGTTGTAGCTTTTTGCTCTTGTCTCTCATTCATATCATTCCTTCCCCGCCTCTTCCAACATCAGTCATGTTAGCGAGATTCTACATGATCCTCCATTTTTAACCCAGCACTCCTCTCCTCCTCTTGCAACACCTATCTGTGAAACTCTCCCTTTCTGTCCCTCCATGTCTCTTTCTGTCACCTCTCTCCAACTTCAGCCATGTTTAATGACCCAAAGCTGCAGCCTTGCCTCGGCTGTCAGAGCGGGACTCTTAACAAGGTGCTGCACTCTTCACTCCTTCCTCCTCCTCATTTCACCGTACTACCACCACTTTCCCCTCTTTCCCCCTCTAATTCCACATTTCTCTATGAGGGATAACTATACAGATACCAGACTAGAGCAGGGGAGAAATGGGAAATGGTTAGAGGCTTCTTCCCTATTATTACACAGGAACACTGCACATTACTCAGCCTCCTTTAGGCCATTGCCAAGACAGATTGCCACTGATTGCTACTGACAGATTGGAATGGCTTGATGAACAGATATGTAGGCTACTGGAGGTGTATGTTCAAGTTCAAGTTCATTATAAAGCACCATGGAAATATGAAATGAGATGCTTTTTACTATAAAAAAAAGTTTAGGACCTCTTAAATGTTATGTATGTATGTATGTATGTATGTATGTATGTATGGATCGATGGATGTATTTCATAGAGACGTGTTCCAGTTAATATGGTGGCTGTGTGTGTGTGTGTGTGTGTGTGTGTGTGTTTATAGATGAATAGGCATCTGATGTCCTTGGGCTCATATTTGTATTCATAATAAATGAGGAAATTAAAGCCAACTAAATCACCTCAGGCTCCCAGCATTTCAATTATAGACAGTATAAAAGAGTTATTGATCCATAGCAGGGGAGAGACACAGAGAGGCAGAGAGATTTTTAAATACTCATCAGTCGCCCAACACTCCTATAAGGGTTTGGCAAATCTGCTCTGTAATTGACTTCTGGGGGAGGCAAAAAGCCAGCGAGTTTTAGCAGAGGAGTGAAAGAGTTCAAAGTGTTTTTCGTGCCATTCTGAAACACATTCCCCCGCTCGTTCCTCTGTAGCGCTTCTCGGTAATCTGTAGCGTCCTACAGTGTTCTCCTGGAAAACCCCAGTAGTCTTTGGTGTTCCATCATCTTTACACTGCAGTAAAGAGCAGAGGGAGTTGGGGGGGGGGGGGGCGTTCAGGTTCATACACCGTTCCACCTGACCACGATTAATGCCTGGTTCACACCTAACCCAGCGAGCGAGCCCCCCCTCCCATCCTTTCCTCCATCACCCCCCCCTGGATTGGTTTAGCAGCAGGATCCTGTGTGTTCAGCCAGCCATGCAGCAACTGAAGCTCCAGAGGTCAACTAGCCATCTCCCATACCTCCTGCAAGACCCTCCTCGACTTAATACCTCAGCAGCCTGTTTCTTTCCCTGTTTTTTTTCCCTTTCTGTCTGTCCACTATCTACCCTCTGCGCTACTTCCCCTCTGCGTCTCCCGTAATGCAAGAGATGGGGAAGATCACAGAGGATTTCTATCTATCTGACCCCGGTGCGCCCTTCATCTTCCTCTCACAGCTTGATCTATCACACACAAGTGCTTTTTATTGTTGTTTGGCAGCCAGCTCTTGGCCCGTGGCTGTACTTGTCTCTCTCCGCCCCTCTCGCTATTGTTGTGAGCCTTGTTCTGTTGATAGCAAGCCAAAGCATTTGCATTTCCCCCATATTGCGTTTTCTCACATTTTTTATAACCGCAGACAAACTAGAAGCCTGCGTTCTTTCCGATACAGGAGCTTGATGATCAGGTAAGGGCTATTTTTGCGAAAGTTTTGGCGCTAGAATGTAGACACATATACACATAGAGACACATATCTAAGACACAAGTCTCCTTTGCCCTCTTGACACATTCATTGTCAGCTGTTTGGAGGCTCCCACCAAGAGAAACAGACAATTTCCTCCAGAGGCAGCATTTGGAGGCTGAGGTTTTGGGACTCTGATAGAAACTGATGGATTAAATGCAAAGATCCTCTGTCTCTTCCTTGCTTTCTATTATGGCTCACTCAGTCACCATTCTCCTCCTCTCCTTGACTCATAAGAAGGGCAGATATCCATTGTGCTGGGAAAATGTAATCATCTGCTTGGCAAACCACTCTACTATCAATGAATTATATTCCTCCAGAACATTCAGTTCTCCCCTTCACTCTTTCTTGCTCTCTCTGAGTGTACATCATTCCCACACATGAGTAAAGTGACAAGTTTCGTATTTTTGAAAAAGCCTCCTCCTCATCCAGTTGCTATGCTGAACCCTGTGTACACCAACAAGTTAATATATTCACTGCGAGGCCACGTTCGTCTTTGGCATGGTGGGCTCAGATTCTGTTTTTACTGGTTTAGAGATAAACAGCTTGTTTGCCATAGATTATAGAGATATTATTATTATGTAGATTATAGATAATGCTACATAAAATAGACTAATGCAGAATTCAGTAGTGACATGCTATCAACGAGATATCTCAATTTGCATCCGTGCCACAAAATATGAGCTTATTAATTCAGTGGAAATCGAGTAGAGTGAAAACCTCAGTGGAGTGTGCTAATGGAAAACAGTGAAGGATTTTTATTTGCCCTGGTTCCCAACAGTTTTTGATTTAAATTTTCAATAACAAGTGTGCTAATTAAAATCAACTAATGAGCGTTGTCCTGCACAGAAAGATATCGGTCTAGGTGCAGTTTCTCAGGCTGATCTCAGGCAGCTTGGCAATGACAACAAGCCTTGTCTCTTTGAAGTGTCAGTTCATATATATTAGGAAGGCCGCAGGGTATTGTAGCATTGCGATGTTTGTATCAACACAGCAGTCACTTTGTTAACAGCCTTTTAACATTCCCCTGCTACAACTCCTGGGTTTCCTTTCCCCTCAGGTCTATGTATAATAAGGAGGGGTTGTTCATTTAATTTGAACTCGGTACAGCAAATGATTAGGGGGTTGGTGCAATGGTATTGACTAGGGAAGAGTGTTTTTGCAGGCTATCATCAAAGTAGGCATGCAATAATCTGTTTTAATTGAATTGTGTCACGTGTGTGATCCCTATCATGATAGCAGTTATAGCTATAATCCCACATAAGAAAATATAAGATATTAGCATGAATTATGGCATAACATAGTATTACTTATCACATCGAGGTGAGCATATTGTGTCATGGAAGCCAGTGAAGGGAAGTTAGGCTATTTTCCATCCCTCCCTCTCTCCTCCTACTCCCCATTCCTTTGAATCTTTCCCTCTCTGACCGCAGTCTCCATATATTCTCACCTCTCATCTCCTCTCATCTCCATCAATCAAATCCTTCTCTCCCCTGTCACTGCCTTTTATGTCACCATGCAGCTTTCTGTCAAAGCTCTAGTCAGCCATCCCGCCATTAGAGGAAAGGTCAACCATTAAAACAATAACAACAACCTCCATTCTGGCAGCTTTAATGGATAAAGCAGCTGACCGTAGCTATATTTCACGTCTCATAGTTCTGTCCGTGGAGTGTCCAGGTGTATCACTGTGTCCTGACTGCCTGGTCGGGACAGTAGGCTAGTCTCTGATGGGCTATGTGGAGGTTTACCCTCCTGTCTTTAGTCTGCCAGGAGCTTGTCTTTGGCCCTGCACACCAGGCCAGGCTGTCGAGTGTCTCCATCAGGTCTGATGGCACGTGACAGGCCGTGACACGCCTGTCTTTGCTGATGAGCACTTGAGTGTGACCATGTGTGTCACTGCTGCCTTCAGGGACCCTAAAGTGCCATTCCCTCTTTCTGACCAACCTCGGCTTTCAGTGTACCATGCAAGAGAGATGAAACCTTGTGCAACTGCTGTCACTTTTTCTTTGTGTCTTAAAGTGAACACAGCCAATTAGCAAGCTTATGTGTTTATAAAGTAGAAATAGACAAAGAAATGGACTTAAAATTGACTTGGCATTTGCTGTCATGTCAACCAGATGACAGCAAATATCAGTAGCCCCAGCAATAATGTCTGGTGGGCGTGAGTCTAGTGTGTGTGTGTGTGTGTGTGTGTGTATGTGTGTGTGCGGAGACACTGCAGCTTTCAGAAATCTCTGCAAACTACCACAGTAAACAATATAATCAAAATAATTGTCAACAGGCTGATCATTGCTTTTTTTTGTAAAAGTATGACTCATTTATGACTCGCCAATCTTCAGACACTTTGATGCAAATAAATAAAGAAATCATTATGGACTAACTTTTTACAAAATCCACTACAAGCCATAGAAAACCGCGCAAAGCTGGGGAAAGCAATAATTTGTGCTGTTAAATGGTGGTGTCTCTCTCTCTCTCTCTCTCTCTCTCTCTCCCTCTCAAACACAAACTCATACACACAGACACAGCTGCAGGCTTTTCATCAAATGTAGATAATGAGTAAATGCTGCTGAATTTTAATTATCAGCTATCAGGAGGGTTCTGAAATATTTGCTTTGCTTTGAGGTAGACTGAAGGTGCCTGGGAGGTTTGTACTTTTGAAAACATCCTATACCTCCAGCCCCCCCAGTCACAACATCCCATCAGCAGCGGTTACCGTGACAATAGAGTCAGAGCTGTCTGGATGGAGAGGCGTGGCCAGATAAGAGCTCCGGCGAGTTCACTGAGCTGTTGACATTTCCTCACAGCAGCTCCCTAGCTTCTAATTGGCTGAATCCTGTGCTGTAATTGGCTGTTGGTGATAAAATGCTGCCAGTGTTCAGCGGCAGAGTGGGATGACAGCAGCTTCAGAGCTTCAGAGCTGAAGTGAATAGACACAATTCAAGGCCCTGAACGTTATTCCTAGGGCCCGTTTTTTTCTGGCAAGCATTTGGAGTTAACGTTGCGAAACCGGCCTCTAATGGCAAAAGACTCGCTGTAACGCACCTCTGCTTTTACCTAATTGTGGCTACTTAAATCCTTGGACTCCATGTCACTACGTTATGGCACATTGTGGTCCTAGGGGCACTGGGCTCTTTGCCAGAGAGTCATTCTTCTTCCATGACTCATTTTGAGTTGCTCTGTCTGGCTGACTCTGCTGAAACCAGAGAAAAATGTTTTTCTCTGAAATGGTCAGTCTATTTTGTCCTGCTTCAGGTCTGTACTTATAGATTTAGGAGATATTTTTAATGGCTAAACTAGCTCCAAGTTTCTTGGGTGTGGACTAAAACTGCTAAAAGAGTTTTTGACACAGTAGCGCCCTCATTCAACATCATGTAGTTGCCTTCTCAATGGCACACTTTCAATCTCTGGTATCTCTGTGCAACTCTAATCCGTTCTACACAAAGAAACTCTGCACCAAGGCCCTACTTTGTGAAATCTTATTGGCTGCATGAGATACTGAGTTAATTGGTCTTGAGGAGGAACTGCATCTTCTTTTATTGGTAAATGGATCACAGTAGAGCCATTAGCTTGGAGACAAATCCCTTACATCACAACATCCTCTGCAGTCCACAGTGCATAACTGATGGAGGTGTCTGCAAAATGTATGGATGTATGTCTCACATTCTCTGTGTATGATGGTGGAGAGATGTGATGTCATGACCACCCATCCAGCTCCCACCCAGGAGAAAAGCAGGCTTATAATGCTGCATTTCCACATACTTAGAGGCTATTGGCATGCTAGCTCTGCTTTGGGCCTCCAGTGTGACTCTCATGTTGTAGTGAATCAATATCTTAGGCAGGATCCCATTTCTCATGTCTTTCCTCCCAAACTCCATGGGAACTGGAAAACACAGAGATAGACACTCCATCTGTGGCGAATGGATCAAACAGACATTCAATCTGTACTGTTGTCATGTTTCCTTGTAAAGTTGCACAGTGAAACACGATGAACACCAAAGTTGAAGTAACTTTTCTCAAGGTCTTGCACACCCTTAGCGCATCAATCAGCATTGTTACCTTCAAGTCAAGTGAGACAGTAAAAGATGGGGAATACTTCAGCTGATTTCACTTTTCCAAGGTACCCTTATCCACTGACAACTGATAAAGGATGATTTATATTGCTCTCACCCTTGATGAAGCAATATCACACCAAATTGATGGAGTCTTTTCACAGAGAATTGTCAAACTTTGACTATATGCAAAGTCTGACTTTGTGGGTGCAGTGTGTGACCCCAACTCCAGTTAAACAACTATATTAAGAGTAACACATTTTGTTGGGTTCATTTTTTTTGCAGTTAAAGCTTAATGCAAGTCTGAGAATTTGAGTGCGACCCAAGCCAAACCTGAAACATTTCCAAACCAATCCACAGGATTATAGCTTTTTCTGAGCCAAAAGAATAAGAATAAAGCAGTAACAATTTCATACATTATTGAGCGCCATAGGAATATTCTCTTTGCACTTGCCTCCTTCTACATCAGCTGCAGAGCAGCGTCCCTGGAGCTGGTACAGATTCAGTGTCTTGCTCAAGGACACTTCAACAATAGATGCTTGCTGACATGGGGGCTTGAAACTGAGTCCTCCAGTTGAAGGACGGTATTACTGCTAAGCCACCCTGCTGCCCAAATCAAACTGAAGCTCAAGATCAAGACCACTGGTATTATTAATGACAGATTGCTAATAACAATCAGCAATATTTTTGAACCCATTGCTGAACCAAAGCAGAGCAATTAGGTGCAAGAACTGCTCCACCCTGAATCCATCAGGGCCAGTCAGGTCCAGTTGGGTCCCTTTTCTCTATGTATGTCTTAGAATATATGAAATGTTCCTTTCATAATTTCAAAAGCATTGTTCCTTTAGTAGGAGTGTAATTTATTTAGCCGCTGTTATTGAATGAATCCACACAATCAAAGATGTTGTCATTGTTACAGAGGCAAATAATAACTCGATATTGCTGCTGTCGGCCTCTTTAACCAGAGCAAATCACAGAAGAGCATCATCTTATTCATACTCAGCACTGGTCTATTGTTCTGACAATTGCAGCTTCAGTTAATAACAGAAAGGCTAAAGGCCCACGTCACTGCGCATTGACATTTAAAAATTACATTTTGCCAACACTGAATCCAATGTCCTCACCCTTTTTTGACTTTTCCTAAATATTCGGCTTTTAAATGCCTGTTTTTAGAATTCAGAAAAGAAAAAAAAAAACTCGGAAAGTGAATACAATTTTCTACACCCAATATACTACCATTAGCACTAAAACAATGGGCTACATGGTGTGGGGACTCAAGCATGAATATCTCTCACTGAACAACTGCAGTATATGGCCATTGCATTGCGACAGTGAGCACCATCAAAACTTTATTAAAACTATTTCACACATATGATTACTCACCTGACCTCAAAACAATAGACTGCCTTCACATAATATTGTCTCAGGAACAGAAAGTTTGACTCAGTACAACAAAAATTTCTGGTTGAAACGGCTGAAACAAGGTTCTTTGTCATACTGTATCGGCTCACATTGCACAGCCATCATTCCAGGAAAGAAGCCATAGGGTTTTATTTTTTCGGCACATGGCAGATGGCGGGGCTTTGCGAAGTGGCGTTTTCGTCGAGTGCACGCAGCTTTTTTTTCTCGCTTGCGCCCATTTGGTATTTTGATGACTCGCTGTGAACTTGTGACTGTGCCTAAGTGGGAGGAGAGGTGCAGGAGGGGGCGTGGGGCAATTTTGGTGTCAAGGATTACGGGGATTGCACTTGCACTTGCACTTGCACGTGCAAAGGCTTACCAACCCTTTTTGTGGATGATATGTTGGCCAATTTGACTTTGATATAAATCCCTCAAGTGGGAAAAAATAAAATATAACATTTTTCATTCTAACTATATCCACTTGTAGCTGTGATGTGAATGATTGTCATCTAACATAGAACTGTCAGTATGTGCTATTATGCACAGAGTGGGGATTGTCGAGGTGGCTGCATCCTCTAAAGATGTCAGGGACTGGCTGATGGATGCCCCCCCCTTTCATAGCCAAACTGTCCCAGCGGTTTGCCGCCAACTTCTGTTAGGTTGCCTTATATCATTGAACCATTTCCAACATTGGGCAACAGTTCTCCTAGGACCAGTGAAACACGTTAACCTAATGTGTTATCTCCTCCCAAGATAATGTAACCTCATCAGACCTCGGCAGCTTATTTAAGGTGCCGTATATTTGATTGTGGTACCTCTTTCACAAAGACATCCGTTGGGAGAAGCGGTGGAGAGCGCACTGCTTTTAAAGGGAAGGAAAAGAGAAGATTTGATTGTTCATGATTGAAGCCAGGCCCACCTCACCTACTGATAATGAATACCTCCTAATCCAAACCTGTTTCCAACAGTGCCACAGGTGCACCACGCGCCTCTGGCCACCAAATTACCAAAAATCATTTGCCTTGCCTGCGCTTGCGCCGTGCGCCTCTGATTGATGAAAATAGAGCCCTTAGTGTCAAGCTGATGTACAAGGAAATACATGATGGACAACTGCTTGAAATTCAACCAGCTAGTGTGTGAGTATGGGCCGGAGGAGTGTAACGAGAGAAGAGATGATAGTAAGCATAAAAGTGGATTCCAAGCATTCTGTGATGGGTGTGGTCCTGAACTTTTTTTTATTATTTTTTTTAACTTCTGGTTGATTTTAATATTACTGATTATTAGGGTTGGACCAATATATTGGTTTGACGACATATTATACAGTATATTTGAATGCTAAGTTTTTGGCATGAAAATGGTCTACATTTAGAAGATATTGAATGCTGGCACAAAATATCAGCTATCGGCTATTTCAGTCTAAAGATATTGGTATTGGCCATGAAAAAAGTTGAGTGGATGAACCCTACTGGCTATTGCTTATTTGTGTTTTGCCCTATTTTGTTGATTTTACACCATAACATTTAATCCAGACGCATCTGAACACTGCTTGGCTGCCAAAAGGGGGTTTGAAAAGCTTGGCCGTTCCTGTGTTAAAACATTAAACAAACTATCAGAGATATTGTTACATAGCTAGACAGTGACTGCAGGATGTCTGGAGGGTGTAGAATGACAAAATGGGACACAGTGTTGGAGAATTCATTATGTCTTACCTGAGAGAAGAAAGTAGTAGCTTCAGATGTTGATCTTCAACTTGTGCCAGAGTGAATAGCAATTACACCTGCCGCATCAGCTGTCATGTAACACACACACTTCCACACACTGGCCATATGCATGTTTGCATTCATAATACACATACACAAACCAAACCACATAATGACAACACATAGCTTTTGTTTCATATAGCATTTCATTTGATTCAATAGGTGTTCATCGTTTCATAGCATACTAACACCTTTTTTAGCATTTTGACAGTACATTCTCTAATTTGAGTGCATGCATTTTAGTTTACAATTGTAATGTCAATATTGCTTATTTACTTTAGCCTTTAGTTAATTTTGTGGTATTTCAGTTTTTGACTACTTTCAATTTTAATTACTTTTACAGACAATTTACTGCAGTAGCAAGATTACATAATACAGCAAGTGTTGATTGGAAGATACCAACGCGCAATGCATGGGGAGGAATGATATGTTAATGTATATAGTTAATTTAAAGTATGATTTCAGTAGTTTGCTGCTCTTTTCTTGGAAAATACGTACAATTGGACTTGTAAATGTGGGACATCATTAAGTATTAATTGGAAAAGTTGTAATTTTTGTCATTCCCCAATGATTTGATTTGATAGTTTTACGTTTCCATGTTTTTCCAGGCTTTATTTGCCATATTTTCTTTGTTACCGTCCCTCTGGATAAGCAAAACTGTAATTTTGAGCACTCTCGCTGCGGCTCCTTGTTCCTACTTGCTTGTCTCCCTCTCTCCCCCCCTTCCCCTCCCTTCCCCTCCACTCCCCAGTTTCTCCTTAGAGAGAAAAGCGTCTTTCTCCACTGAGGCATGGGCTTGATCCTGCTGTCACAGCTGTATACTAGGCCACTTGAGATTATTGGGCTTTAGATTTTTGATAGAGAATATAGGGCCTTAGCATCTCTCTGTACAAGGTTTTCCACAGAAATAGTAATATTTGTCTCTAAAATTGATTCCCTCAAGTAACGTTTTCTGCTTTCTGCTAGCCCAGTGAATGAATCCATATTGGGGTCAATAAAGACGGTCATATTTGCTCTTTTTGTCTGAACTTCATGTTTGACTTGACTGTTGAATGGTTCTGGTAAAGACTCGGTTTCTGTCAGACAAAGCTTCTTGAAAGGCACCCTCATGGAAATAATTTAAAACCTCAAGTTAATGAGGGAGAAAAAAACATAAGCTCGTTGCTCTAGGAGATTTCCAGTAGGACCATGTTGAGATATCTGCCGCAATTTGCCAAGGCAAGCCTTCATGTGTGAAAGTAAAGAAACCCAGTTTGCTGACATGCACATGCAAGGCACCTGTGGGGCGATAAGAAGATGGAAACCAATTGTGCATGGAAGCTGGTGATAAAAATGTTTGCACTTCCAAGCTGAAAAACAAAGACTGAACCATACTGATTGGACCATTGATAAAAGATGTTACTGGGGCGGTTAAGAATAACATTATGTGATAAAAGTGCCAATAATTTCTGACAAGATTTAATTATTGAATCTTTACAAATTGGTTCTCACACATTTTTTCCCCGAGGGCTAACACTGCAAAGACAGATTTCTTCGATTATTCTGTTGGCCCTATTTAATATTGGATCTATTTGTGTGTTTGGGTGTGTATGCGTGTGTGATTGTGGGTGTTGGTGGTGAGGATAAACAAGTTATGTATTAGATTTTTTAATGTTTTATCTAGGATTGAGGAACCATCTACCATCCATCTAGTGGTTATAAATGCTGAACTCCCCAAAGTCAATGCAGCTTGTTTCACTGTGTAGAGTCTGTCCAAATTCTCTGCCCATTTACCTCCTACTTGAGAATTTAATCAAGCATTTGACTAAAATAAGTAGAACCCCTTACATTCCCAATGAAATGCAATATATCAAATGCAATATAGTCATTTGAAAAATTTAAGCCATGACCGCTGGATACCAAATATGCAATGACTCAGAATCTGAATCGGAAAATTCACCATTGCTATGAACCTTGCACCTTAACCACACAGCTAACGCGGTTTCAGAATGAATAATATAGTGATGTTAAGTTCAGCATGATTATGAGGCTAATGGATCTGGGGAAATATTTGAAAATTTAATTCATAAAGACATATCAATGAAGGCCTTTTCCGCTGTGTAGCAATTACGGTCCGCTACCGAAGCTGCGTTGTTTCATTAAAGTTAATGAGAAGGAGAGAATGCAGAGAGAGAGAAAAACGGCTCTTGTATCTGGCGGGAAACGTTCTGGAATGAACTATTAACAAAGTAATTTATCATGATGGCGGCTGATGCTGGGAGATGAGATGGATGGATATAGAGACAGATAGCCACTAGTAATGTGCAGGTCGGCCCTGAACCTTTGGCACCCATTGTTTTACCTGTGTTTCGCGGGTGGAGGTTGGGGGTTGGGTAAAAAATAAAAATAAGCTGCAAGTTATAGCCTAAGGCCACGCATCAATAATCCATGGACTTACTCCTCAAGTTGAAATAATTAATCTTGCTAGCAATAATAATACACTTCAGAAAGCACTAATGATGTGCTTGTTGAAGTATTTGCCGCATTGGTGAGTTGCACTGCCTCAGAATCTACTTACCAAGCTTGCTAAGCTAGGCATGAACTTTCGCTGTTGTGTGTGGGTGTGTGTATGTGTGCGAGTGTGTGTTTTGTCCTGCAGATATAAAGATAATGTGGCTTGGAAGCATATGCGTGTTTACTTGGTCTTCTCGCAGACTTGCTGCTCTTGTTTTTCGGACACGAGAATGGTGGGAGGCATAAAGGCGTAATTGCCAGACTTGAAAAGCGCTGGCCTTTTATGAATCAAATAGCATATGACTTTGAAGAGTGCATCTTCATCTCTTCAAAGGAAAAGCAGAGAGGGAGAGAGAGCGAGAGAGCGAGAGAGAGAGAGAGAGAGAGAGAGAGAGAGAGAGAGAGAGAGAGAGAGAGAGAGAGAGAGAGAGAGAGAGAGAGAGAGAGAGAGAGAGAGAGAGAGAGAGAGAGAGAGAGAGAGAGAGAGAGAGAGAGAGAGAGAGAGCGAGAGAGAGAGAGAGAGGATAAATATCTCTGACCACAAGCCTGCCTCAGTTCCCCTGGGATGCCCACAGAGGGGGAGAAGGGGACGTCTACTGGTCAACATAGAGCTTTTTGATTAGCCACCACACCATTATGTGTCACATCAAAGTGCAGGCATATGTTAAAATGAGGTGTAAGCAGGCGGAGTGTCCTACTGTAAATTAGTCTTTCTTCCATTAAGTGGCCCCCAAGCTGCAGTATGCTCAACTGACGTTTCTAATGATGTCTGTGCCTCATTGTTTTTAACATCGAAGCAAACTGAAGAATCTGACGGAGGTAATGAGAAACACAGCGCTAATCACAGTCACCTTCAGGAGCCTGTCCCAAGTTGTTTGTTACCGTGGTCTCCTCATATCTCTCACACACCCCAGCGTCAGTAGCGGCCTTAGCTATGTTTCACCCGTTTCAACTGACATGCAAGCATTGAATAATTCACCCACTTTTTTATATATGTATATATATATATATATATATATATATATATATATATATATATATATATATTGTGGCGAGCTGTGGTTACTTCAATCAAAGATAACACACCGGACACCGTTTCAAAGCTAACAGCCAGCTTTAATTGCAGTTAGAACCAGTTAGCAGTTCAGTATTCACAGCAAAACGGTAGGCGGGTCATTTCTTTCACTACGAACATTACTAACGGTGTCAACTAATACACAACTAGTAAATTCTCAAACTAAAGCAAATACACATAATCAAAAGAATCTCTATAAGCAATTATTTAGGGTTAAATAATCCTACCAGGCCAACAGTGCATGAATAACAAGCTCTCCAGGCCTGGCGGAGCTGTCCACGGTGCTGAAAGAGCGCGAAGCGCAATTCATTGTAAGCAACCAGTAGTTTCAGACACTTTTCATTCCCAAGCAAAATATGGTATTGCTTTTGTTGTTAATTTAATTTGAGGGAATTGTTTAAGCTGTTTTTATGTCAGCTGATACATAACACATAGGCCTAGTGCTGTTCAATGCAGACTAGTAGTTGCCGAGAAGGGCGAGGCTTCTCCTCATTCAAAAGCAAAAATGTCATTGTTTCAGTTTTAGATTGTTTGGTTTGTAATTGTTTGTTTGAATTGTTTGGATTATTTCTATGTTGAGCTATCCATGATGCTGAAAGTGCACATAATGCATTTAAGTTGAAGTCAGAAAATATACCCTTATTGATGCAAACCAACTTGAATCCTCGCTTTTTTTTCTCTTTTCTGTTTTTTTTTCCGCACATTAGCTCTTGAAACGGGCCCCCAGATGCTTAAGTCCGCCTCTGCCCAGCGTCAACCCAAACAGCTCGTTAAGTTCTTCTTTTTTGTCTTTGAACCGCTGGATCTGACTGGGAGGGACGAGCGACAGAACTGGAGTGCTGGAAAGAGCCTCAAGTTTGGGAATTCCCTCCTCTAAGGAAGGAAGGAAGGTTTGAGGAGGTTGAGAGAGAAGGCACTGAAGCAAGAGTGAGAAAACTTCCATGTTTTAATTTCTTCCTTTCTTGATAATAAATTTGGGAATGTGGGAATACAAGCGGGGCTCCAACCTTTCTTTTTACCTATCTACCTGGTCTGGGTTTCCCATATAACCCAGAATCACCTAAAACAGCTTATTCACTTCATCTTCTTTTCTCTCTGAAGCATTGTATCTGTGTGTGAGTGACAGAAGCAGAGTATTTTCTCTGTGGCAAAGTTGCAGTCTCTGCTGTGCTGCTTTGACTGACAGGCTTCGATGGAAGATTTTCTGACAGCCGTCATTCTTTTGACGATATCTTTTTTCACGGCTGTTAAAAGTTTGTTTTGTCTCTGACAGGCTTACTTTGTCTCATAAGGGGTTTCATTCACCTCCCAGAATCCGTTTTGTCTTTGTGAGTAACTGGCTGGCTGTGCAGCAGGAGGGCTGAACACACTGGCCCGCAGACATGACACGGCTATGATGAATCCTCCAAGTCACAGTCTGACTCACTGTATAATGGATGAGCCAGATGAATCACATGAGGGAATGTTTAAGCTGCCCTCTTTAATTAACTGTTCTCCAACTTCTAAATTGACTTGGAAAATTCACTTCACATGCCATTTGTGCTCAAAGTTTGAGGCTTGGACTATAATAATTAAGCTTGCATAGAAGAAGAATATAATGTTTGTTTCTTTTTTAATTCGCAAATTAAAAAAGCTTACATCGAAGAAGAATGTAATGTTTGTTTCTTTTTTAATTCGCAAATTAAAAAAGCTTACATCGAAGAAGAATTTAATGTTTGTGGGTTTTTTTTTTGGTTTTGTAAATCTAAGCGATATTCCCAGCTGTCAAACTGTTCTGGAATAATTCACCTTGATAATGGAAACACAACAGGAACTTTTTTTCCAATTACTTTTTCTGGAGGAGGCCTTTCTAGTCATTGCTATTGTAATTACCTGTGTGCCCATCATTGTTCATCCAATATCTTCTCATACTGAGCTGTGACATGTTTAATAGCTATAGTAAAACCGATTTTTATTGCTCTTCTGCAAGATTAGATTAGTATTTGATGTACCATATGCTAAGACTCTATTCTTGTGAGATGAGATGAAGGGATCTTTTATTGACTATAAATAAACCCATTCTCGCTTGTCCATCATCTTTATATCAGGAAAATTTAAAAAAAATACAGAGAAGGAGAAAAGCACGAAGAGGTCAAGACAAGTCAAATTAATTTCGAAGTCACATTTAACATAAGTACATGTGAGTGCGTGTGAGTGCGTGTGTGTGTATGTGTGTATGTGTGTATGTGTGTGTGTGTGTGTGTGTGTGCCTATGAAGGAGGGCTGATTATGTGATGGATGGTGGAGACTTTAGGGTATATTTAGTGTAGGACCAGGTGCTGTGTATCCACGATCCCTGTGTTTGTCTCCATGGTCGCTGTCACAGCCCTCATGATTTGGGTTACACACACACACACTAACACACACAAACTACTGCAAACAAGCAATCACTGCCAGAGACAGAGACTGAGCCACCATGGCTAGTCAACGGGAACAGCTCATAATCCCAGCTAGTCCAAGGGGAGCTAGAGGACAGGAGGGGAATCAACGGTGAGCGACAGGAGCAGGAAGCGGCTGTCTTCTCTAACAGCTCCCCCCCTCCTCCTCCTGCTGCTGCGAGTCTTGGTTCTGTCAGCCTGGATCCTGACCAGCGCTGGGACCTCAGAGCGTCTCGACTTAATTACCAAACACCTCTGTGACCTGATAATCACGCAGAAGCTTGTGAATAGGGCGCGGTGTACACACAGCTCCGCGTCTGCCTCTCCTACACTTGAACTCGGTAGTAATAAAGTGAGTATTTAAAGGCTTAAGTGGTTATATGTGTGATTCGGCCAATAAAGGCAGCTCTGTTAACTAGTAGGAATACTTATCCAGTAGACAAGTGTTAAGATGAAATTCATCTGTTTTACAAAGACATAATTTAAAGATTTAGATTATTAGATTATAAAATGATCAACGCTAGATCTGCTGCTCAGCTTACAGTCGGTGTGCAAATTATTAGGAACTCCTTTCTAGTGCTGAACAATTCATCTAAAAAAAAAAAAAAAAAAAATTGCGATATGAACTTCTGCAATTTCGAAATTGCAGAGGCTGAAATGAATTGCTTAAAAGAGAGAAGCATCCAAACTGGATTTCTGAACAAGGTGTTTGGTCCATGAATCAAAAACTTTCATCATATTCAAACACAGTAAATCCTGCACACTGACATCTGTTCTTTTCACAAATCACTTTTCTTTAAACAATTTTACAGACAAGTAAAACTGATGATGTTGAATCGCAGTTTAAATCGCAATTTCAATATTCTGTCAAATAATCACAATTCAATTTTTTGTCAATATCTTTCAGCCCTATACTCCTTTCCATTGTGCACAACTCATGTCTCGAGTATCAAGAGGACTAAAAACCCTCTTTAACCCGTCTCCTCACCTTCATCTCCATCTCTCCCCTCATGACTGAAGTGGATTCAATAGGTGAAATCAATAAGGGATCACAGCTTTCACCGAGATTCACCTGCTCTGTCTATTTCATAGAAGGAGCAGGTCGCCTTCATGTTTTGTCCACTCAACTTAAGTCAGTATGCACAGCAAAAGCCTCCCTAATACTCAGCTACTAGAGAATCACAAGATTTCATTACCGTTATTTACAGTGGTGGAAAGAGTAAAAGTACTGGTGTAAAAATCTACTTAAGTAAAAGTAAAAAGTAACTAATTTAAAATGTACTCAGAATAAAAGTTACTGAGATACTTTTTAGAAAAGAGAAAACATTTTTCATTGTATTTCTAAAAGGACGAGAGGACAGAGTTCAAACTAGATTCTTTTCATTGGAAAAAATTTAAATAACAAAATAAAGTGCACAAACAAAGTAAAGCCAGATTTCTCTTGTCTTCTTTGCTGACTGACGATTGTGAATGGCGCCACAATTTGTCAATATTAAGCTTATGGAGAGCCACAAAATGTATACTCTGTAATGGATGTGGTTTAAAATGTAGCTACGTACAATAGTTAAGTAAAAACATACTTAAGTAAAACTAAAATGACTGTAAAAAATACTCAAAAAAGTAATGTAATGAGTTACCTCCACCCTTGGTTGTTTATCCAAGGAAAGTTGACAGAGCATGCATGTTCTTTTTTTTGCACAACTCCCTTCCCTATAGCCACCTTCTTCTATCATCGACCATGGAGCAGTTGGGGCTGTGTGCCTTGCTCAAGGGCAGATGGATGGTAGTTACTGAGGGAGGTCAGAGTGTAACTCATTCACTTTCCTCTCCCACATTTTTCCCCGTCGGCCCGGAAATTTGAGCCAGCGACCTTCAGTCACAAGCCCACTTCTCTAACCTCTAGGCTTCCACTGAACCAGATTGCATCTTTTGCATCAAAACCAACAAATCCATAGCACGCTAACCTCCTTATTGTCATGCTGTCTGCATACATTCTCATGTATATATCTGGTGGTTATACACAGGGTCCAGCAGGGTAGAGTATGTAAGAGTAGAGATAGACACAGCTGGACCCCAGGCATCCTGGAAAACCAGGAAATGATTTTTCTGCGATGAAAAATATGGAGAATGAGAAGCTGAATAAAATGTCAAAATGTATAGAAGGTCCTAAAAAATAGATGTTCAGTATTCTTGTATGTATTCTTTAGGAGTAGCTCCATTATTATTTTGCTTATTCCTTACTTAGCCTACTCAGTTTATATTAGCACAAAAGACACTTGTGCCTGTCACATATACACTTGAAACAATTTTTTGGGCAATGAAAAATATGGAAAATGAGAAGCTAAATAAAATGTCATGTCAAAATGTTTGAAGAATAGCTCTGTTATAATTTTGCTTATTCCTTATTTACTCAGTTTATATTAGCACAAAAGACACTTGTGTCTGTCATATACTGTATACTCTTAAAATGTATGGCTCTCGTATGTGTTGTAGTTTTTCTCACTGTATTCCAAATGGTATCAGAAACAACTTGCACAGATACTGCTTGCCTGAGTGCTGTAATCCATCAAAGACAACGCAGAGAATGAATACATCAGAGTGACTTGTTCCCTGGTGTTCACATCGCCTTAAGTTTTGTTTTGCCTTCTCTCAGCCACCGAAAATAAGTAACAGTAAAAACAATCCCTGTAAGACAATTTTACTGTTACAAAGCAATGTCGCAACATTCATCCTCTGCTTCATTTTTTTAACGATGGAGTTCACCTCTCCAGCACGTGTCTGCAAATTGCTTTGCATTGTGTTAGGAATATAATGGGAGAAAGTAAAGTGTGAACCAATGACACCGTTGCCTGGTTCCTAGTGTAAAAAAAATATTTATATCAGACCTTCTGAGTGCTAATGAGCTCCCTAATCTGATCTGCAGCGCTGACATTTTAAACTGTAATGTTTTCCAATATATATTTTAAGAAATCAACTTAGGTAGATGCTTCTATGAAATTATGTTGTTTCATACTAACCATCAGCTATTCAAGGATGAGTAAGACACGTTGGTTTACCGGCTGACTGTCCAATACTCTGAAAGTTGATAAGGACTGGCTGATAGGCTGATTGGCTGTGCAATGTGCAGCTTCATCATTTGGATCGATTGACCGATCGATATTTTCCTGTCTAATTATTCATCAAATAAGCATTCTGCTTCTGCCTGTCGATGGTGCTTCCTTAGTTATGGATGCTTTTATGAAGGCTGATTAGATTCATTCTAGAGGATGAAGACACTCTTGCTGGCAGTCGACCCTCGAGGTAGAAGGGGAAAGAATGAAGTGTTTACTTGATCAATCATGTCCATCTCAAACCTCATATTGCACTGTTCCTGATGGTCTGAAGTGCTGAGTTGGAGCAGATGGTGTTTTATGACTGTAAGGGATCCCCTCCTTTCATCTCTCTCTCTCTCTCTCTCTCTCTCTCTCTCTCTCTCTCTCTCTCTCTCTCTCTCTCTCTCTCTCTCTCTCTCTCTCTCTCTCTCTCTCTCTCTCTCTCTCTCTCTCTCTCTCTCTCTCTCTCTCTCTCTCTCTCTCTCTCTCTCTCTCTTCCATGGAATCTCTCTCAACCATGGCTCTTCAGGCCGATAACAAGAGAAGACGTCCTTCAATCCAGGAACAAACGCTCCTCCATGGCAACACTGACACACAACAACAAGAGCATCTATGTTCCACTCATGCAAAAATGACTTCATATATAAAAAAAAGTAGTAAAAATGCAGGTTGTTTACAACTGAAGAAGCATTCTGCCTCAGGAAGTTCACAGAAAAATACTTCAAAAACCCCCCCCAAAAAAAGGTTTCTCCCTGTGTGTTTGCCTTTTAGTAACTCACATCTAGAAAGAGACAGTAGGTGAAATAAAAAGGATCAAGGAGAGATAGCTTGAAGAGCTATGTGTATATTGTAATACGCCATCTGATTTTGATTTTTTTTTTTTTTTGAATAGTAAAGATACCTGTCAGCCATATCACAGAATTTAAATGACATTTCAAACAGGCATCTCCAATCAAAGCATGAAAATTCACCTCAGAGCAGCAGCCTTAAATTCAACTGTATGGTTTTTTACTGCTCTTTTATCTCTTGTAAAGCACTTTGTAACCTTGTTCTGTGCTATATAAAGATTGATTGATTGATTGATTGATTGATTGGCAGTACAGTAGAAGTCACAAGCATGCATCCTCGCTGCAGCCTGCGGACATTTACATACCAGGAAGCAGTGATTTTCTAACTGTACTGGCTAAGTAAAGGCATGAATTGAATATTTTATTTGGTTGCTTAGTTACAGTAACAGTGTGCTACCACAGCACATTGGTGTTAACAGGTGGAGTTTTGAAAGTCAGCATACTTTCACTCATTAACAATAATGCATAAACCCCCTCGAGCAGCTAAAAAGCGCTTTGCACACTTGTTCAAAGTTAAGTGTTGGATCTTATCGAGAGAATGCTAATGAGGTAATTTGCTGTAATACTTGCGTAAAGATTGCTGGAGGTTATGACTTATGTACATGCCAGCATTGTTCTAATCTAATCAGTCCAGACTCTGGCCATTTCTTTGGAAGAATAAATATGCTGATGAATCTTTCATCTTCTGTAAACCTCACCAGCATCAGGCTCAAGTCTATTTTTGGACAAAGACGTGTATTGTTTGTGAGTCAAGAATTTTAGGAGAATTGTATTCATTTCTTTGCAGGTAATTTAGGACATTGTGCATTTGATTAAAGTCCTAAGGGGTTTTATTGCACAAAGATGAAAATGTTTATCTTAGAAAAACAGCTCTTGGTAGTTTCATGTTGTTAGTATGTAAGCATTTAGTAAAAAGGTGAGAGAATATTTTAGATCTAGGTTTTGAGACGTGTGTTTCTTCAGGCCACTTCTATTTCTCTGTCTCACTCCACTCTTATCTCTGGAATTTATATGACCATCTAAATTTTGGGTATAGTCACATACTGTATGTTAATGAAGACTTATACTTGTAGTTTGAAAGTAAGCCTTTTATAAGTTTTGTAGCCCTTAGTAACTCAATACAGGTCTGTTTTACTGAGCCCTTTAAGTTCACTATTCACTAAGACTACAAATATAGACGGTGAAAAAAAACAAAACTGTTAAACCTCAAAATACATCTGCCACATACTGTTAAAGTGGATGTGATAACTGACGAGTGCCATTTGCCTCTTGTAACTCAGCACTGTCATGGCGTGCTGCAGGTGAGACGTGTGAAGCTTCAGCAGCGCTGACACCGTGACAGGGAACTTAACTTTATCACTTTTCCTTTAGGTTGCATAAAAGATGCTCCATGGTCTTTTCTACAGTCTGCTTCTTATATTTGAAAACCCAGCATGGCGATATAGTGTTCATATTTTGTGCACTCAAATGAACAATTGTGTGTTACTAGCTAAAAAGCCTGCTTACATTTCAGATATACGTATATTACAGGGCAATTTTGGATTTCATAAATTTGCTTTTTCTCATCCAAACCTCCATCAAGCTCAGATGTTAGTCACAGCCCGCAGCCTACTTGTTGACAAGAGGATCTTCTGGATTTTTGTGTTGGTCTCGAAAGTCTTGAAAAGTATGGAAAGTGAACTACATCATTTCCAGGTCTTGAAAAGTTTGGTAATCGCACAAAAAGTGTGGAAAAGTTTGAAAAAATACCATTGTTCAGTCCTGATACATATACATATGACACACATGACAAAACATTGTCCGAAATTAACTTTTTTGTTCATCTGTCAAGGACTGGTAAACTAAAAACAAATTACTTTTAGTGGCCAAAATAATTGATAAACATTTTTAATAGAAATATTTCACCCTACCTGTTTTCAATGCTGTTTCCTGCATAGAATCACATTTGTTTTACTTTGATTTAATTGGCACATTGTCAAAGAGAGTGTACGGTGGCCAGCAGGGACAAAGTTTGATAACAGGCAAACAACAAAGACTGTATATAACTGAGCCATTCAAATGTTTGTTGTCCCAGAAAGTTTCTGGCCAGTGTGGCAGGTGCATTTGGTGCTTGGTGGGTGTGCTGGCCAAAGTCCTCATATGGAGCCAAGAAATTAAGGTCTGGAAAAGGACTGATATTGTTAAACTGAAAACATGTAGGAACCCATGAGCCTTGATTAAATGCATGCATAATAAAAGAGACATATCAAGATAATTAGCAAGTAGAAAATAGTGCCTTAAACAAAACTATTCTGAGCTTTTTAAGTCATTTTGCCCAGAAATAGCTTCAGCAGGGCGTACCATACTGCATTTACAAACTGGGCTTTTAATGATGTCATTAATGAGATACATTTACAAGAAGAAGAAAGGACCGGATCAGTGTGTTTTTTCACTGAGATTCCTGAGAAAGCTTCCATGTAGACCAGTGTCTTGATGCCCTCAGGCTTCTTTTATCACCTCTATTTTTTCCTCTCTTTCCCTAAAGCTAATGACGAACAGAGTCCTATAAAGATAAATAGAGGTGGATGTCTCACACAACGCCGTTCCGCTGTGCCACCACTAATTATTTGACCCCCAGTAGTTTTAACGTAAGTATCAGATCAAAGCGGTGGAGAAGATAAGGGAAGCTGTAAATTATTAAACATGGTATATGTGTGTGTGCGTGTGTGTGTGTGTGTGTGTGTGTGTGTGTGTGTGTGTGTGTGCCTGCCTATGGACGAGGGCTGACTGTGATGGACTAGCTTATATTTTGTGTAGGAGCAGGTGATGTGTAACTACCTGTGTGTGTGTGTGTGTGTGTGTGTGTGTGTGTATCTGTGTATTACAGTTGTTGTCACATATTCCACACTGGCTCCAGTAATTTATGATAGATTGCTCTCAGTTGGGATGATCCCAGTTTTCCCACATTGTGCTGATGTAGTTTCACCGGCCTCGTTGTGCTGATGTTGTCTGTAGGTGTAGGCACACACACATGCACACACACATGCACACACACACACACATACATACACACATAAACACTAAGAGATTAAGGTCAAAATGCCATCCGCTACTAGAGGGCAGTTTTGCAATCCATGCATTTTATTGTGCCTGCTGTGTGTTTTCATGCATAAGGATGGACTTATAGAGAGTTTTTTGGGGGTTTTTTTCGTGGAAAATGTCAGCTGTCACCTTAAATATCATGTCATTGGAAACAATCAGCACAAAGTGTTGACTCCTTCACAATTCCCTCCCCATTTTCACTCATATTCAAGCATGCAAATAAATTATTCTGCTCCTCTCCCTCACGTAATTTTCCTTTCCAGGATGGCATTTATATTCATTTGATTATTGTGGGTTTATAAAATGCATTATTATTATTTTTCTCATGTTGGCTGCCATATACCACATATATTATTAAATGTAATTTTCAAGGGAATGGCCAAGAGTGAGAAAGATTGCCTATTATTTTCTGTACTTTTATACTTTGCTTTAACTGCTCCTTCATTCCTTTCACCCTCTTTTCCTCCTCTCTCCCTATCGCTATCTAAGAGGTGGCCATGAAATGCTCTCTCTCTCTCTCTCTCGCTCCCTCTCTCCCTCCAGGACAGCGGTTCGCTATTGAAACCTTGCTCATTGTAAACGAAATGGTCCCCAGCTTCTCACGGCTGGGAGGTTTACAGCCAATAGGCCTTAAAATGGCTTCATTTCCCATCAGCCCCTCCCCCCCTCAGGGAACATTTAGTGGAGCTAAAGGCCAATCGGGGGAGTCCGAGGGATCAGTAAAGCCTCGGCCTGGAATCAATCCTGAGAGTTCATGAGCTCATGACTCTAGGGCGCCGCGGGAATCAACTTCACATTGACAGATTCATTTTTTATTGGGCAGGGTCCCTTCAAGAGCACCCAGAGCCAGTCAATGTTGATGGAAAAAAAAAAAGAAAACGTATATGACATACATTGAATGTACAAAATATTAGGGATACTTAGTCTTTCCATGAAGTACACTAATGAGGTGAATCCAGGTAGAAGCCAATATCCCTTATTGATTTCCCTTATTCAATTTATACCAATCACAAAGGAGGAGATGTAGATCAAGAGAAGCAGACGAGTTACAGAAGGATTTTTAAGCTTTGAGATGTCCTTAATATATTGTACACAGGTGAATATGCTTTGCTTTTGGGAGGAAATAAGTGCAAACACTGGGCTGTAAGCATACAGAGATAAGTAGAAGATTTATTTGAGATATAAAAATGTTGTGCATATACTGTACCTTGGGGTCAAGGCTCCTCTCTGTTGCTTTAACCGTATGTTACTGCACAAAACAATGTGTTGTGCATTCAGATTCACCATTTATTGGCTGCTGGCGTCTACAGAGCTGCAGTAGGAGAATGTCAATGGATTCGGAGCGATTGGCTGTGGGGTTCAGACCAAACTGACAAAAAGTGCAGAAGAGGGGTACGCTGGGTGTTAAATGGAGATGAAATTTAATGATCAGAGGCAGGGAAATCAAATGTGGAGTCTACTGTAGGAAATTCCTCTACCACCCCTGGCAAATCATACCTTGACCTAATAGACCAAAGACTGCTGCGAAGAAGCTAATGCCACTGAATTTGTATTTTTCGCCAAAATACTGCTCTTGAATTATGAACAAAATACTGTTCATAAGGTTGATAGTGGGCTATAATATTTCTAAATCTGAATCCAAGGCATTCCAAGGTCAGCTTTGTCTTCCCATAATAGAGCGTTTGTGCTTCGCGTTATGTGTTTGACCTCATGGTTTCATCAGGGTATCGACGCACGCTACAGGATCCGTATCATGAGTCAGCAATTTACATTTTCTGACATAGAGGGAGTAAGTCATAAAAAAAGAAAATGACAAAAACGTTGCCATAGAACAATTTGTCTTAGTCTAATTCAAAGTTCAGTTTAATTTGGCACTAAATGAAAAGACCTGTCTCCTCATTCAGCATTAGGAGAGATGTGTGGAAGTTATAAAAGCTCACACACATCTTGCTCTTAACTATTATCCATGCCCGTGTTCAATTTTAGATAGGAGGTGTTGATTATTGGGGTACTCAGACTTTGTTTTGCAAGTCAACTAGCTTTATGTAGAAATATCACGCTCTTACAGCTGTGATTATAGCCCTTTCAAAATTGCTCAGTTACATAACGATAATTAAATTCACCTAGTTCATTATGGTTCAATCGTCAGACTCAAAGTGACTGATGAATACAAGTCAAAAGATGAACTGGTTCTACATGGTCCTCATTTATTGAAAGTGACATACTGTCTAATTTCAATCAATTATTTACTCTAGGCTCACTTAACATGACATAATTTGCAGCTCCCTTAATGACTTGTTCAATCCCTCATTCACAACTCAATACAGAATGAATCATTCATGAGTCACACATATATAATTGTCTGGAACAGCCTGGGACCACATGTTGGATTGGCCTTTGGACAAACAGCAACTCCACCAATGGAAACCAGCTGAGACGCATTTTGACTCATTAGCAGCAGCCATCTGACAGACATCGTTTTGCCTTAACCTTGACCCTGTTCTTTAAATCTCCCTTGAAGCCCTCGCTTAAAAATAAGGGCTTTCAACTGTGACCTATAGTAATGAGGCACACCACTTCAAAGAACAAAAGAGCCTCTTCAAATTAATTGGTATTGTATATCACGGGGAGTGTCTATTGTTTCTGACAGATGATGTGAGTGGGATATGAATGTGTTGAAATGAAAAGCAAACATGACAGATCAAATAACATCATCAACTCTTCTGTTTGAATGTAAAAACTGGATTTAAAAGTGTAGATGCCTGCTTTTGTTGTCTCTGTCTTCTCTCTTTGTTCTGCTGTTTGACCTGCTGTGTTGTTTCTGTAGAAGCACTAAAGAAGCTAGCCTCTGAAAACATGATCCTTATGCAGTCCATCATATGGGTTCAATGTTAGAAATTCTCCTCTTGCCGGGTTCGAGTTTGTTGCCATGCCAACATGCCAAATTTCTCCAAGTGGCGGTGTTAAATATTTTAAAATGTTTTCCTTTCCGTGGTCGTAGTATCTTGTCGATGTTGACTGTTGTTATTCTGTTCAAGTCTTCAGAAATATGAATTCCAAATATATGCACCAGACCATTGGACCATTTGATTGGGAGATTTCATAAAAGATTGAAGTTGTTTTTTCTTAATGACCGAATTCTCAAAACTGTGCATTTGTCATAGTTACGCTTTAGTCCAGAGAGGTTGGAGGAGATCCAAGTCTTTAGTCAGGTTTTCCACAGAGGATGAGTATAAGCTCAAACTGTAAGAAGTGTCATCCGCAAACATAGATATTTTGTTTGTTAGGCCATTAATCTCGTCACCTTTTATTCCTTCATTTGTACATATTTTTATTTCCAATTATTCAATTCCAGCAATGAAGAGGTATGAGGAAAGATGGCATGCTTGCTGTATCCCACGCATTAGTTTAATGGTTCTTGAGAGATATCCTTTATGATTTTGCCTGTTGGGTTATTACCTCCGCCAAGGAGGCAATGTTTCACCTGCGTCTGTCTTTGTCCGTCTGTTCATCTGTTAGCAGGATATCTCACAAAGTTGGGCACGGATTTGCACAAAACTTGGTATGAAGGTTGGTTATGGGCCAAGGAAGAACTGCTTAACTTTTCATGTCGATTGGCCAAAAGGGGCGTGGTGTTGGGCGTGGCATATTGCCAAAAGGTGGTTGTCAGGCATGCCGGAGGTCTGTGCTCTACTGAGCACATTTTCTAGCCATACATTGTTTTAACTCAGCTGATGATGGATGATCCAAGGTTGAAGTGTTCAAGACATTTGTATACATAGTCTAAGTGAATCTTGTCAAATGCCTTTTCAAGCAGTCTCTTTTTTAAGCTCCTGTATAAGGCCGAGCTTCAGTTGTTTATTTATGTTGATTGATTCCAGTAGAGATCGAATGTCCTCAGCTGGTTCGTCGTCAGTCCAATGTCTAATTTTGATTTTCAGTGTTAAATTTATTATTTGTACAAAAAATTATAGGCTAATCCCAATGACTACAATCAGTTCCCTGTTACATGTTTCATGTATCCAACCCACACGATTTGTGTTGCCAAGTCATGCACACAAATTGGTTATTGCAGATTAACAAGCTGTCCATACACTTTATGACTGTCAGATGTGTGAAATCAGTGTGAGAATATTATGTAAAGGCTTTTTGCACATCGCCTGTCTGTTCAATACAAATGGTTATCCTGTTTCCCTAAAAGAATTACAATGCCTACAACTGTGACTGCAAGCTGTCTTGGACGGGGTCAGCCAGATATACTGTCAGAAGAAAAAGTTGGGAGAATGAACTAAAAAGAAGAATATGAAACATGGTGGAAGAGTATAGTCACATTGTTTGTGCTATAATCAACACCTTGAAAGATGACACATCTTTGGCCAAATAACAGACGATATTGGTGCATGAGATTGTGTTTCTTTAGCACCAGCTTGGATTCAAACTCACAACCTTTGGTGTCAGTGCCAAGTCATGAAATCACTGAGCCAGCTGAGATGTGTCTGGACGAAGATGTGTCTGGAAAGTTGTCAAAAGTTTAGAATTGCAGACACCAGGGGCACAATTGTGACTTTCCTCCCCACAGTGGTTCTCTGTCCTCAAGGCTTTTCTATCCTACCAGGTAAGTAATTGCGTTCACCTGGCGTCCCAGGTGTAAATCAGTGTCTGATTAGAGGGCTTGAATGAAAACCAGCAGGGCTCTGGGTCCTGAGGACTGGGACTGAGAACCACTACAGGGAAGAATTCAAAATAATTATTATGGTTAAAATTTAAGGGACACAATTATATGGGGACTGAAACTCCGACAAGTGCATTTACCAAAGTGCTTACGCTGCATGGAGAAATAGGACTGGTCTGAAAGCCCAGCAGTCAGCAGAGTTGACCATCTGCCAGCGTCGAGCTGTGAAGTTTTCAATCGCCTCAAAACCCTGTTTCCACTAAGCTGGGGTGGATGTTGTTCTGGTCCAGCAGGCAAAAATGAAAATAAATCATAAATTTAACTTATTACTATAAGATGTTTGGTATTGACAGTTCATAATATACAGCAGCAAAATGACAAAAAAAATAAACAAAAACAATAAACCAAAAAAATAAATGATTCATTGCGAGTGAAATTGAAATGTAGGATTTTTTAACAACTGCAAAAAGTATAAATTGACCCTTGGTTCACTTATGCTATTTCAGTCAGGACAACTCGCATATTAATATTAATAAGTTTATAAATGGTTATCAGTTGAAGCCAACTTAGCCATCATAACACACTGAAGCTTTTCTGTAAATGTAACCAGTAGTAACAGGAAAAAGGAAAAAACAAAAATCAGAGTGGAAAGCCATCTTGCTCATTCATTAATTAGACCTGATGAGGGGTTGTCAGCTAGTTACTTACTTTGCCAACATACAGGTGCTGCCGGCTGTAGTCGTTAGCATCAGCTGTGTGTCTGTGTTAATTGTTGGTGTCTTTAAAAATGAGACAGCTCTATGCACCTTCCTTGGAAATTGTTGACAAATGATACAAAACATTGTAGGGATTGAGTCATGATTTTCAACAACAGGTAGCTGCTTGCACAATGATGCTTCCACAATGAAAGAAACAGCCTTTTACTTTTCGCTATTTAATTCAAAGTAGCGGCCCCCATGTTTGCACCACACACCTCTCTGACATATAGCTGGCATCCAATCTGATTGGTCAGAAGACGCACAACAGAGAGGAGAGTGGGCCGGTGGCAGAGCAAAGAGGCAAAGAGAGCAGGCTTATCATCTTTTTTTCGGTCACTGGACCAATCAGCTGGCCCAAGTCTCGGTCTTACTGGCTCCAGACCATCGGGAAGCCCTGACTGTCAAACTCTGCATTAGTCTTCTATCCAGTCTTTGAGGTGAAACTGCAGTCACTGCAGGAATTAAAGGTCAGCCTCCAATTTACACAAAAGGAAGTGGATGACTTGAAAGCTGCCAGTACCAGTCTGTCATCAAACTGTAAATCAAATGAAGCTGACATACACAAACTGGCAGAATCAATGATTGTAATAGATGCCAAAGTGGACTTTCTTGATGGTCAGTCTAGGCGTCACAATGTGATTATTGATGGTATCCCTGAGACTGAGAACGAAAGGTGGTCAGAATCAGAGGAGAAGGTGCTGACATTTCTCAGGGACAAACTGGACCTGGATCCCCACACCATTGGGATAGAACGAGTTCAACGGGCTGGAAAAGTGTCTAAAGCAGCAGATGGCATCCCTGGTAGACCTCGACCTCGACCTCTAATGGTGGAGTTTCTAAGGCTGAAGGACAGAGACAAAGTTTTGGGCAATGCAAAAAAGCTGAAAGGATCAAACATTTTCATAAATGAGGACTATCCTGATTCAGTTCGGCAGAGGAGAAAGGAGCTGCTTCCTAAGATGAAAGCTGCCAGAGAAAGAGGGGACATTGCTTTTCTACGGTATGACAAGCTTATCGTCCACAAATGGCATTAAGGCGAAAGGAAAGAAACTTCTAATTGACGACATTTATGTTTATGTTTGCCATTTGTGTTGACTGTAATGTTTAATGTATGTTTTTAAATGTGGACCCCAGGAAGACTAGCTGTGCTTTAGGGCAAAGCTAATGGGGATCCTAACAAATAAACAAACAAACTGCTTTAAAATGATCCATGCATTGTAAACCTCTTTGAAAATGTCTCACCATTCCATTCCTCCTCCTGGCTGTATTATCTCTCCTGAGTGTTGTGCCACCCAGTCAGCAGGACAGCTAATGGGGTTGTAACCGGTTAACAGGCCTGTGAAGCTCTTGTCAGGAACATTAACAAAGCAACACCACAACAATGAATGTTTTATCAGGCCTTGCCATGGCAACACAGACAACTTTTAAATGAGTGGATCTGAGCAATGGGCTCCCGTTGTTCTGGTTGAATGTTAAGTAGAATATTAATTAGAATGAAAAGCTATGCATAACAACCCTCAAACCCCCCTTCTCCAGGCATTTTTAAGCTTTTATTTGCTTCTATGTGTTGGGTTTGGTGTAGTTTGTCTTTTTCTGGGGGCAAAGTTGTCCAGCAGCACGATTGGCTGTCAATCGACCAATCAGAGCCCATATTCCCAAGCATGTCTCCTGGGAAAAAGAAAACAGAGAAATGTCAGAGCCTGCTTTCACAACGTACCCGGTCTGTTTTTCTTTTTCTTGTGGCAACTAAGCTTTTTTAATAGTGTACTTTTAAAGCCAGACCAAAAAGCAATTAATTTTAGGGTTACCGTCAGGGGAAAGGTTTTTTGTTGTTAGAGTAAGGGTTAAGGTAAAGCAACAAAAACCAACAGGGTATAGACAATAAGACAAGATAACACATTTGATTAAAGATAGGTTTCCAATCTTTGGTAAAGATTGCTCAAACAAACTTTGTCATCAGGGTTAAAATTTGAATCATAGTTAGACATTGCTAGAACACACAGCTTTGTCCATTGATACTTAAAAGCGACTTTCCTGATGGACAATGGCCTTGTTATGTTTTGGTGCTGTGGATGATCCAGAAAACCCCCTAAGCATTTGTGCTGTGTGATTGTGTAGCTCTTGTTACTGCACACATTTCTGTAGAAGGTTTGCAAAAACAGGGTGTACTATTTTTTTTTTTATATGATTTGATGTGAAATACCCTGAGGTCAGGCCGATCAGAGAGGAAGGGAGACAATGAGAACAGCATTATTTCATGTGGCTAGCTGTTTCTGTACCACAAGCACGCTGATAGCTTGGTTTCCCTCGTATCAGAAGCTGCACAAACAAACCTCAAAGCTAGCACATTTATAGAATAACTACATTTATAAAAATAAATTATCAAACCACGCCAAAGCTGTGTGAAATGTTTATTTTTTTATGACCAATTTTTTATTGATTCATATACATGACTTGGGCCGCTAGCATTCCCCTTCCCCATTCCCCCTCTCAGGCCTCTTCAAAACAAAAACAAAAAACAAACAAATAAATTTAGATGTACAAGTTCCGTGCATGTGTGTGTCAAGCCATCAATAGTACAACATTGCTTGACCTACTATCCACAAAACATCCACAGTACGCCAGCGAAAACACCCACATAATTAGGCTGGGTCAACCAAGTAGCAAATGCACAACTACAATACATAGTCCATGGGAATAGACATCGGAAACACACCAAGATCGTCCCAGGTATTACCCATTGACAGAAACGCGGTAAAGCACAACAGTAATAAAGGCAAAATAAATAAATAAATATTAAAGAGAAACAAACAAACAAACAACAAAAAAAAACAAAAAAACAAAAAAAGTAATGAAATGTTTATTAAGTGAAGTGCCGTGATAGCAGTCAGTCATATTTACAGTTGTGTGGAAGTGGAAGGAGACATCTAGCCATTTTGTCTAGAAACATCTTTCCAACATACTTTTTAGAGCAGCAGCACAAGAAGCATCTTGGTGATGTTTTTCAGAGGAATAGCCAATTGGCTCAGCCCAGTGTGTTGGTAAACACACACACACACACACACACACAGTCATGCGCATAAGCAGAACAGGCTTTGCCAAAAACTTTTTGAGGTGTAAAATCTCAGTGATGCTCAGTCCTGTTCTGTATTAACACAGTTAATTTGTGTATCAGGGAAGAGGAGGACAGGCTTGTGGCTCAGCCAGCAGCCGCGGCCTCTCAGTAATTTTTAGATCTGTCAGGAAGAGAGAGAGAGCTCAACCAGCAACAAATGTAAGCGTATTTAGAGCTGTGAAATGAACTCCAGATCAGGAGAATGAGCCGCTGGTGGATGTATGATGTGTTCCTGTTGACTTTACTGCAGGGTTTTTACTATGGGGATCTGAATGTGTTTGCTTTACTATTCACGACTTAGGACTTGGCAGAAAACCATAAGCCTGAGGTTTTGTGTGGGAGTTGATATGTGTGTTTGTAGTGGTAAGTTGGAGATTTTTCAAAGATTCAATGCCTTAATGCCTCAAAAATAATGTCTGGATTTGCACTTGGCTCCGTAGTAATGATGTTATATACTGCATTATGCCTCTGTATATTGTTTGTCAAGTTGAACCTAGGTCTGTTCTTCCACTGCAGTGCTCTTGGACTAGAAGTGTGCATTTTAACTTTGTTCAGAAGACTTTTTAAGGATGTTCAGTGCGGTGGTGTGTACGGTATTATCCGTTAACTCAATGTACCTCTATGTATGTGTATATGTGTGTGTGTGTGTGTGTGTGTACGTGTGTCAGTTAGAGCAGCAGCATCGCCAGTAGACTCTCAGTAGAGGTCAGAGGTCGCTGAGACAGGAAGTGTCAGGAGGCCAGGCTGTTTAACCTCTGAGCGGAAGTCGAAACAAACAACGGCGTGAGGAGGAATAGACTCTAAATGACAGTGTTGTAAAAGTCAGTGGTGTCAGACTGACTGCAGGTCACAGTGGCTTCCCCTCTCATCTGCTCTCTCACTCTAACAGAACACAGAATTGAAATGAGGGTGGAGATCACAAAGTTCTCCTTTAACACGTCGACAAGCTACAGGGATTTTGTCATAAAGGGAATCTGGAAATCTGAGAAAACAGTCCGAAGTGATTTGAGACTCAAATCTTGACTCTGGTTTGTACCTTGGAGCCTTCCTATATGCATCTAAATTAATGTGCATCTTTTTGTAGTGGTTGAATAATGGTTCAGAAATGATATTTTAATTCTCTTTCTTCTTTCTTTCTCCTTTTTCTGTCTTTCTCCAGAAGGGATCCGCAACATGACCATGGACTCCAGCTCCATGACGATGCCCATGTCAGACCCCAACGCCTGGGCAACAGCCATGAACAACCTGGGGATGCCTCCCATGAGCATGACCGGACAGCCACTCATGCCAGGTACCACAGAAAACCTGCTACATACTGCCAAACAAAAACCCAGTGTACTGTACAGTGAATATATTGATGTGGGAATTCATGCTCCCACAGCCCATATAGAACTTGAATTTATTAGATTTATTGTATGTTGACACGATAGTGTGATAGAAACATTTGCCCCAGCGTTGTCACAGGCACTATTTGTTGCCAGTTTTCAACAAAATATCCCGCTTTTAAGACAACAAAGCAGTCCTGGGTTCATCGTCATTTTGCGTTTCTATACTTGGTTTACACTAAAATATTACAGTATTTAAAAATAAAAGTAGATCCGGTCTCCCAAACAGGAAGTATCTCTCCTAAATGGTATTCCTCCGCTGGCGAGAAGAAAAATAGTCCGTCTATCAATAAAAATGCTATTCGGCGAAATTATGTTGTAAAACGTTGGACCCACAGTCAATTGAAAATCACAATAGCGTGATCTGTTGTTGAATATGTTCACAAACATGTTAAATGTAAGTTTTCAGGCTATTTTCGTGGCAGCTCCCATGCGTAAATGTTTTGTTTGTTTGTTTGTTTGGAGCCTTCTGCATCTACTCCCTGGGGCAGGTGTAATTAAAAATGTGATTTTGACGTTTGCGAATGAGAAATATCAAACAGGAGTACCTGTGTGAGTTGAGATTTTCCTTCTAACCATTGTGGCTACACTGTAGTTTTTATCTAAGCGTTGCCGCTGTGATCAATGTGTTGGCCCTTGTTTTCAAAATTAAATTCAGTGAGTGTGATACTTTGAAGAGACGGATAACACAGAGTGAACGAATACAGAACGAATACAGAATTTGTGAAGAAAACGGATATTATGAAACAACTTGATTTTTAATTTAAGTGGAGAGGAAATGGTGACAACGAGGAAAAGGTGGGAGATGGAGCCAAGGTGTCGGAAGTGACAGTGAAGTTGAAAACAATGAGGAAATGGAGCTAACATTTATATCTACTGCTGCTGCCACAGGTAGAAGAACATACAAAAAGAAGTGGCAAAAATGTTCCACTGGTTAGAGTTCGCCAACAACTTGATGTTTTGCAAAAACTATGACGCCAAATTTGAAAGTGGCAGGGATCTCTTCTTCTGTGAAGGGGAATTCCCATTTGAAACACACAGCTACCTGGTGTAAGGAAGCAAGTGATGTTATCTGTCACACACACACACACACACACACACATACAAATTCAAAGGGCAGTACTGACTCAGTATTTACAAGCATTCACAAATGAAATGTGAAATGTCTATCCATTGTTTATTAATAAAACCTGACACTTTTAACTTGTGTGTGCCCATAAATCTCTTTCTGTGCTCCTCTGAAAAAATGGTATGTGTGTGTGTGTGTGTGTGTGTGTGTGTGTGTGTGTGTGTGTGTGTGTGTGTGTTCATGCCTGTGAGGTGCGTTAGATCATCTCTCTACTGTTAGTCCAACTGGAGCCCGGGTCCTTTACAGTATTCATGGTAACTTGACTCTTACTGCTCTGCTTCCTTTAAACAGTTCACATCAGGTCAGCAGCTGGTAACATGGCAGGATGGTATGTGTGTGTTAGCATATCAAGCATGCCAAGTTTACAACATGGCTTTAGGAGAAGATAATGTTTCTGTATGTTGAGCCCTTTCATATGTGCTAGCTTGTTTGACGTCCATATATCTAAACACATGAACAGCCCTATAATCCCTCTAAGGCCTGGTTTCTTAAACTAAGGGTCAGGACCTCAAATGGATCATGGGCCGACTTCTTTTATGTCTTGTTATACCAACATAGCTTTACCCTCCACACACAAATTGCGCAGTTACAGTACAACACACTTGCAAAGGTTTGGTGCTCCACATAAAACACAGTGCAAATGGACATCCATTCAAAAAAGAAAGAAAGAAAGAAAGAAAGAAAGCAAGTATGTACAAATAACTTGGCAAAAGCCATAATCACAAAATCAATCCAGACAGAAATTTATGTTCTGTCCGGTCCACAGCCGGCCTCCAACGCTATAACCCAAGAGGAGGCAAACCTAAAGGGCCCCTATTATAAAAATTCAGATTTAACCCAATTTAGTTGCATGCATGATAAAAGATGCTTAATGTGTAGGCCTACATTGTTAAACATGAGATTTTGTCTGAGTGGTTCAATTTAAAGTTATTACATCTTCAAATATCCATCCTTTTTTACAGGCAGTTTTTGACTAGCTCCAGGCAATGAATCACAATTAAAGTTGGTCGTGATTGGCTCACCTCACTAGATAATTGCTAAAATCCTTCTAATCAGGCAAATTTCCCTCATTTGAGCTGACGCCCTCTGGAAGGTCAGCAGGTTTACCTCATATGAATTAGAAGAGCTGATGTCGTCTGCCAGTCACGGTCCAGTATTGTGACAGTTCTGCCTGTGAGGACTTCAAATTCATTCAATAAATACCCCTTTAACAAAACTCATTTGCAAAACATCATGAAAAACATTATTCATTATTCTGAGCCACAGTACAGTGTATTTGAAAACAGAATCGTAGAAACTGAATAATATGGGACTTTTAATATACCACAAGCCTTTCCGCAGGATCACACAAAGTCTAATATAAATATAATATAGATATAAATGTCACTATCCACAATGTCAGTTAGCGACTTAATCACACTCCTTAACAACATGCCACATGACAAGATTAGCAACAAGTCTCTATCAGAGGAGACTGTCAGTTGGGTTCCAGGCTGAAAAGGGAAGGAAAACATACTTAGATCTTTACATCATTAAAGATAAGCTTCATCTTATGACTGTATTCACGACCGAATGAGAGTTGCATTCTTCAAGTTACTGTACTTTCACTGTGTTGGAGTTACAGGCTCTATTTCTGTGGCGGTGCATGGTGGATGGCGGGGCTTGGCGTCGGCGAAGTGGCATTTCCGTTGGGTGCACACAGGTTGGGGTGTATCAGTAACGATCAAGCAGCGCGGTGCAATTTCGGTGTCAAGGATTATGGGAATTTGTACTTCGCACGCCTACGCAAAGTGCAGGCACGTTCTTTCTCACGTGGCTTTACCAGGCGTTGAGCACATGAGCAGATCCTGTTCAAAACATTACCAACCTTTTTGTGGATGATATGTTGGCCAGTTTGATTTTGATATAAATCCCTCAAACTTTTTTCATTCTAACCACATACACATGTGGCTGTGGTGTGAGTGATGATGTCATCCAACATAGAACTGTCAGTATGGGCCATGACACATGGAGAACTGTGCTTCTCCCAGCATGCAACACCTCACTACCTTCAATACCTCTGCCACCTCATCTATGTGCCAATTCCTGAGCCCAATACACCACCCAGGTATTATAGCTAGACATTAATAAAAATGACCAATACAAAAAAATATAAATTGCTCCAACAATAGGTCTTAAAGTGAATTGGTTTATACAATAACTGGGTCAATTATTAGGCTAGAAAGCCAGTGGGTCTTCTCATTTTAATTTGATAATCTACCGTAGGCCTACCCAGAGCGTAAGGAGAATAATGTGTAGTCGGTGCCTGCGTCATCACCTGGGTGTTTTGGCAATGTAACAATGTAGATAATAAGCAATTTACAATTTCTCACCTGATACACCAGCCTCTATCCCCCCAAAACTTTCCACACTTTCAGTGGGGCTTGTGTCTATAGATGTCAGGGACTGGCTGGTGGATGCCCCCCCCTCCTGTAGCCAAACTGAACCTGCAGTTCACCGCCAACTTTTATTTGGCTCTTCACCTAATATCATTGAACCGCTTCCTGCATTGGGCAACGGTTCTCCTAGAACCAGAGCAACACATGTTAACCGTATGTGTTATCTCCTCCCAAGTGAATTCAGCATCGTCTGCCATCGTCCTCGGCGGCTTATTTAATGTGCCATATATTTGCTTGTGGCGATTCTGCATTTCCTCTTGGGAGAAGCTTTTGTGGCGGAACCGCTTTGGACTGTTCTCTTCCATCACGAAATTGTCAGAACGCCGTGGCGGAGAGCACACTGCTTTTAAAGGGAAGGAAAAGAGGTGGTTTGATTGGTCATGATTGAAGCCAGGCAAACCACACCTACTGATGTATTCCTCCTAATTCAACTGTGCCTTCCAACTGCGTGGCAGGTGCGCTGCACACTTCTGGCCACGAAATTACCGAAAATCAGTCTGCATGCCGCGTGCAACGTGTGCCTTTGACTGTGCTTTGTGCCATGCGCCATTGATTCACGAAAATAGAGCCCAGTGACTCTATTATCAGTCTGAGGATGGGAGACACACACACACACACACACACACACACACACACACACACAGTACAGTGGCTCAGTCTCAGTGGCTGATTGGAGACTACTGCTCGTTTGGGTCACTGACAAAATAGCACAAGCTTGGACTTCATTACTATGGGCAGCATGTTAACTTGCCAACTAAGCAAAGACACAACTTTTCTGCAAATCTTTCCAGCTGACATCAGATAGTGAAATATGGATGGTAAACTTCAGCGTCCAGCCGATGACCCACGTAAAGGCAGATCCAGTCCCCGTCTCAGTTTTTCTCATTTTGCAATCACTGTTAATGAGGGCAGAGGTTACAAAAGAACTCTTTTCAGTCTGGACTAAGCTTGGGGAACCAAAGTGGATGCTGTCTCGCCTCCCTGCTGCTGCTTGTTTCCTATTTCACAATATGTGCCTCATGAGCAAATGTAGCCAATCAGAGAGCTGCGTCTTTGACCTGTCCTTGGGAGAGCACGGGCCCTATCTAAACAAATCGGCTCAACCAACATTGACTGATAACATTTCATCAACATTGGTTTAGGAACATCGGTTGACTGGTTTGGAACTGTGAGCTGTTAGATTAAGGAAGCACTGAGGCTTTGTCCCATCTGTTTACTTTGTCCAATATCATTACAAGCTCAGAGATCATTTATTATTAAGACTGTGGTACACCCTCACCATTCTGCATTGATAACATTACGTTCAGCCTCACCAATTCCACTCTCCATTTATAATATTAGGTTTATCCCACTCTCCATCTATGATGAGTCTTTTCTCCCTCCTTAGTAGAATTCCTTAAGCCTTTTACAAATTTGTCACCCTTCTTAGTTGAAGTGCACTTTCTCATCAACGCAACTGCAGAAAATCTACTGTGTGTGTGTGTGTGCACGTTTATGCATATTTATGCGCGTGCACGTCTACGTGTGTGAGTCCATATTTCAGATGAAGTGTGTGTGTGTGGAGGTTGCTGCCCCTTGCTACCGAGGTTTTCCTATTAAATTTAATTTGCGGTATTTACTGCGCTGCTCCTAGACTTAGCACAGCCTCTGCCAGCTATCTTTTCAAGAGTATCATAAACATTACCGACAGAGTGGGGAGCTGTCCAGCGTGATGGAGATGGAGAGGAACGCCGCTGCCCACGCATTGAGAGTGAGAGGGAGAGGAGTGTAGGGGGACTTGATCTGTGTGCCAAACAATGGATTAGGTCTCAGTTGGGGTAATATATCTTCATTAAAGCTGTTTTGTGGCAGGGAGCGGTTTCAGATGGGCGGTATAGAGAGGGAAGAAGGGAGGAGAGAGTGATGGAGAGGGAGGAGAGTCGGGTGAAGAGGACAGCTGTGTCCCCCCCTCATGGATCACCTGGAAAAACAGCTGGTGCTTCCCTACCTTTCCCTCTTACTTCCTTCCTCCTCTCCCTTCCCTGTTCCCCCTCCCTTCCTTCCTCCCTCACCAACCCGAATTACCCAACATCTTCATTAATGTCTCATTACAGCTGAGTCAGCCACTGTAACCCCCAGCCACATTAGAGCACACGCTGTTCATCTGCTTTTCACAGAGCTCAGCTCCTTTACACACTTAGCCTGCACTCAATCACACTGAAATGCTCAAACAGTACACACTGTAGACAGAACAACAGCCAATCCAACCATTGTCTTACATATGGTAAATTGAGTTCTATTGCAAATCGAGCACATATCCATTTAGTAAAAAAACAAAAACCTGAAGTGTCTCATTCGCAATCTCTAAAATCAAGACCTTAGATTATATGAGTGTGTTATCACTTATTTTAATGATGCACTATCCTTTATAAAGTACCTTAATCTTTTCATTTTGTGTTATCAGTAATTTTGTAAGAGTATGGGTCATTTTTTTTTACATGATGCATATCTCATTTTGGAACAAAACTATTCCATTATGTAATCTCCAGTCTCATAAGGAGGAAAAGTCAGTCAGTGCAGTACTTTGTCTCAGCAGAACTCCTTATTATCCATTTGCAGACAGACAGACAGCCAGACCGAAGGGATTCTGTTTGAAGTACTCCTACCAACTCATTTATCTGTCTCTATCCACTCCTCTCCTACCATCTCTTGTCTGTCTCTCCTTTCAATTATTTATGAAGAGGAAATCGCTGGCCAATCAAGGTTGACCACTAAGTGCAGCCTGAGCTACGAATGTGCGTCCGCTCTCCGTTTTCAGTCTGCACTTAACCAGGCAGCTGAAATGTAGGTTCTTCACAGTAAACCTGACCTTTGCTGAACTCCATCCATAATGCAATCTATAGATTCGGTAGACTTTGGTGAGAGATGCCCGGTCGTATTTCCAGTCTGTTAGCTCACAACCTTTTGAACTGAGCCACTCTGAACATACTCAAGCTACACAAATGCATACCCCCACTCCCAGCCTCACACACACACACACACACACACACACACACACACACACACACACACACACACACACACACCAGACACACACAAATACGCACACACACGTCACATGTGCTGTTATGCAGTCTTTATCACTAGATCAGCTTGTGCCTTATAATAATCTAAGTGGATTTGCTATTGACTCTCCATCGTGACTGAATGGATCCTCCTCTCCTCCTCTGTTTTAAGCAGAGAGCTCCCCGTGTTTCTCTCTATCTCTCTTCTTTTCCATCTGAACTGTGTGTGTGTGTGTGTGTGTGTGTGTGTGTGTGTTCCACGTATCCCATGGATGTCAATCAGACTACCCCGACCCACTTTTAACATTGGAGAGTGTCTGCATTTCATCCTCTGTGATTGGATCAGCACTGTTATATCCAGACAGGCAGCTGGACCAACAGAGTGAAAAGCACTTTGTAAACTCTATAGACAAGTGCTGTGTAAATCAAGTTTATTATTATTTTATTATTAGTTGTAATGTGGACTGAGAATCTCAGAGATTCAATAGAGAGAATCCAGTCTGCAAAAGTGTTGTCATTTTGTCAATATGAAAAGTACCGCAATTTTATTTAATTTTGTGCCGTCCATCATTTTGTCAGAGTAGGTGTCACTGTTCCCAATGGTAGATATCTTGTTTTGGAATGAAACTCATCTTGTTTTCTTCTCATCATGAGGACGCAATGGATCGGTCTCCATCTGTTTGTTTGTTTGTTTGTTGATTTCTCTGCCCATTCGTCACACTCAATATCTCAGACACCAGTGATCTAATTTTTTACAAAACCTGGCGGAATGATGCTCATCTCACCTCCGCATCCTGGCATTTTCATAATTACACTAATTGTCCCAATGGTGGCGCTACGATCACACGTCAAAACAAGGTGACATATTTGTTACTGATTGGCCCACAAGGAATCATGGGTATTTAACACGGTGCATACTTGTTTCCTAGTTTGATAAAGAGTAGTTATTCCTCCAGACATAGCTTCACTTGGTGGTAATAAGTAAAAGAAGCCTTAGAGTGTAGAGACTTTTCTTCACACTCTTCTGTACTTTTTTAGATTTCATATTCTATAATGCATTGTTATTTTTATGCAATGATTATGTAACATAGATGGACTCCCAGCTGTGGGCAGAATTGAGGTACTTTAACTTCGGACTGTGTCTGTACATCTTAGTGTTATTGACTGCAGGCGGTAAAGCTTTATTTAGTTGGAGTTGTGTTGACCATAAAGATGAGTTTTATGGTTTTAAGTTTTAAGTTTATTGATCTATATGTGATAGATATCTTTATGGCCGAGGCTGGTGAATGGAGGTTGTGTATGTTGGCGGAGAGTGTTATTATTGGGATATTGAACGGAGTTCGTTATATCACTGACTCATACACCCACACTGTGATGACAGCAGAATATTGTGGAATAGCTGGAAAAATTGTCCTCCTCCCTTTCTCCCCTCTCTGTCAAATATGATTACCTCTCTCTCTCTCTCTCTCTCTCTCTCTCTCTCTCTCTCTCTCTCTCTCTCTCTCTCTCTCTCTCTCTCTCTCTCTCTCTCTCTCTCTCTCCCTTTTTCCCTCTCTCTCTGACCTTACAAGCTACCACTTATTATCACAGACACACAGACACTCTCATCTCTAAATCTGGCAGGATTTATACACTCTGGCAGCTATGTCTAAGACATTTTATCTCAAGGATGTGATTTTGCTTTTTTCCAAGAGTTTTCAAGAGATTTTAGGACTCGTAACTCCCATTCTTCTCTAAAGGAAGATTAAGGTGTTCTTGTCTTTTTTTCTCTTTCTTTCTTTGTTTTTTTTTGGGGGGGCGGGGTCCGATTACATTCCTTTATCCTTCTGTCCTCTAGTAAACCTCGCCAACATTTTATTGTCTTAATAGGGAATATGCTGTGTGGTAACCACAACAATGACTTCTACAGTCAACTTGTCTGAGGTCACATAATATTCACAACTACTTCTTAGGGTTTGTTTCAACACTAGAAAGGCGGAGCCACCCGGCTGTTTTACATTTTAGCACGGAAATATCTCCACTTTCAAAATGCTCATCCATGACTTTTTTCCAAGACGAGATTTTCAAAATCATGCAAGGAAATAGTAGTTATATAATAACTATATTACCCCTTCAATTGATGCCTTCTCTCAGACCCCCAAAATTAATTGGCCTTTCTAATGTTAATCTGTACCAGATTAAGTGTACCAGATGTAAGAGTACCAGATGGGCGGGGTTTACTACATCAGGGCAATTCAGATGTGTCAGGTAAGTTGTCAGTCAATCACAGAAAAGAATAAAATGACTTTCAAATACTTTCCTGTGATTGGTTAAACTTTTGGGCGCTAATATATGGTGTCTGCAGGTCCATAAAAAGTCTTAAAATAAATGACAAATTAAATTTAAGGTCTTAAAAAGTATTAAGATGGGTTATTACAGGGGTTTTTTCACCATACAATGACAGGTTTCTTTGTGCTGCAAGTCCACTCTTAGATTAATACAGAACAAGGTTAGTTGTCCTTTTTCTTATACTTCACATTCATAGTTTCATCACTTTTATTAGTTATGTTAAATCAGAAATAGTCTGTTTTTTCCAGCCGCTTAGATTCGGTTTAGTGTAGCATTTAAAAGGTCTTGAAAAGTCTTAAATTTGGCTTTCTGAAACCTGCAGATACCCTGCGATATTGTCGTTTGTGGCAAAAACCCACTCTGTCTGAATAACGAAGTAATAATATATGAATAGTCAGAGTATCTCTACATTAGTATTCATTCCAAAATGGCAATTCTATTAAGCATCCTCGGGACAACAAGGACGTTTGTAATAGGCTCTTCTCATAGAGATAGATGTTTCTATTACAAGCAATAATGGCATTGATTGGCTGGTTTGGATTCTGATTAGAACTGTTATTGGATGGAGGCCTCAAGGCAGCTGCTTATGAGACTAAGGAAGATATGTGGATAGAGTTACAGAGCTGACACACACACACACACACACTCACACACACGTACGCTACCCACACACACCGAGAGACTTGGCAATTTCCACACACAAACACACACGTGTATCGGAATTCATTCAGGCTAGCATTCTTTGAATGAACAAAAAGGCTCTCGGGAGGAGGAGGGTCTCCCACTGTTCTGTCTGCTGTGTTCACTTGGCACGCATCAGCTACACACACACACACACACACACACACAAACTCACATACACACACACACACACATTCAGCACTTATTCTCTCTGATCTGACCTACCACAGCGATCAGCAGTGAGAGAGACTGATTTCTCTGACCCAGGTTAATATTCTATATGGCAAAGTCATGGGAGATTAAATAAGAGGTAAAATGAATACTGTAATCATGATAGAAATCAAGGCTCATAGATATTTAGTAGAATCTGACAGGTAGGAATGTTGCAGTTGTGATATAGACGTTTAAGATGAATTATTCTGATCTACAAAATGTGAAAAGCAATATTTATGATGGATACAGATCAATGGATTTCAGAGAGATATCTGGCGGAGATAAATCTCCAAGTTAAATTGCCAACAGCAGCGAGAGACAATCAATTTCCTCTGCATGAAACTTACTTTTCTCAGTTTGATTTTTGGGGGGCAATTGGGATTCCAGCAGGGGAGGTGAAGTGAGAGATGAAGAGGGAGATGGCTGGCAGAGAGAGAAAGAGGCCGACTTCCAGGGGGCATGGCTTGCCTGTTCGTCACAAAATATTACCCATTTTACCCAGCATACCTCACAGCAGCTTCCCGTACCCCCTGGAAATCAGAGAGGAGAGGAGGAGGGAGGAGGGAAGGGGAGGAGAGCGGAGGGGTATGATATCAAATGCAAACATTGTTTATTTTATTCCTTTCCTGTGCCTCTGATTGATGGACAGCTTGAAATGCAATTACATTCAACAAACCTCCAGGAAAAAGATTAATATATAGTTTAATAATAAAATAAAGGACCATGCTGAATATGTATGTGTGTGGGTGCTTGCACGCTTCGCAACAGTACAATGTATAGTAATGAAGCAGCACAGGGAGGGATGGATGGAAACAAAAGCCAGAGAGCAAAGGAGTGAGAGAAGGAGATAAGAGATAAACACACACAGAGACGTGTGGCCTTGTGTGGGCGGATAGAGAACTAGAAGGTTTCTTTTGATGTATTTTGTTGAAGGGCACTCTCGTGATCTCTTGAGTCTCAGAGGGGTTTCTCGCTGCAGACCTCTCTCGCACTGAAAACACTGAAACACTGGGTCATTGCTCTGTTAGTGATGAAACATGAAACATGGCTTCCGGACTGAGGCTCCATTGTTGCCATAGTGATGAGAGAGCCGGTGTAGCTGTAAATCCCCCCGGAAGAGGAGACAGTAAATAATCTCTCATCACAAACATCTCTGCTGCTACTCTCCGTACATGCCCTCAGCTCTTAAAATAGGGAAAAAACACACACACACACACACACACACACACACACACACACACACACACACACACACACACACACACACACACACACACACACACGCACGCACTAGGAATGTGTCAAAAAAAGAAATTCCACCCTTTTTTAAAAGTTTTATTTAACCAGCAAAGTTCCATTGAGATAATGGAATAATGATACAGTATAACAAATGTAACAAAGTACAATAGTTTAGTATAGTGAACAGAAGAGAGAGAGAGAGAGAGAGAGAGAGAGAGAGAGAGAGAGAGAGATATTTTATTATAAGTTATCTTGCACTGTTATACATCATCTATCTGTGATGTTCAGTGCATTCCAGGAGTTATTTATTATGAAGTGTACTTCTACTCCAGTTAGTGATTTCTTACATTTCCCAGAATGCCGATCGACAAGCCCCAGAGAACGTGCCTGAACTTGTTGCTTTCATCTGTGGGTTATGCATGTAGGCGGAGAGAGGGATAGCGATAGTAAGCAAGAGAACGAGAGTTTTTCCATTCAAGAAAAAGCGAGAGTCACGCCCTTTTCTCAAAACACAACATGTCTTGTGGCTGGTGGTCTATTTAGGCTACTGTCAGTGGAGAAATTGGTGTCTCTCTCTACGATGGATTTCTCCCTTTATGATTGCTGAATGTCAGTGTAAAATGGTGAGTCTAGAAAGAAACCATTGTTCTTTGATTATTTTTGACACCAAAATTGGACATTTACCGTTGATGTTTTAGTTTTTTGACAAATTTTCTGCCATAAAACTCCATTGTAGCTGTGTCTTGACGACATCTACGTTAGGCCAAGAAAAACACACCACCAAACAGCAAAATGGGCCCGTAAATGCAAGGCACATCGCCAATAGCTATGTTTTTTTTTAAACAGTGTTAAAGTGTTTTGGGATGCATTTAACAATACACAGGTTGCAATCCTTGTTGCCATAATCCAAGGTGAGCATTCACGCAGAGGCCTGATTCATATGTCAAAAGAAAGATGTAGCTACTAACCCACAAATGGTGACTGTAGAAGACATCAGGCTATGCCTTCATAAATCTACAGGACCATCAGACAGGCAGCACCATTCTCCAGCCACCTAATCCATTGTTACAGGGTGGAGTGTTTGTGTGCGAGTCTGTCACTGGGGTTATGAAGTGGGATCGTCCCATCACAGACGTTTCATTGAATTAGGCCCATGACACCTCCAGAAGACTTGTAACCCGCTCTCGACCCCAATACAGCTAAAGTCGCCTCCATTGCCCTGTACCTACACTTGGACTTATCCGTAATTCCCAACATTACTCAGTAATATCTAAAGTCAACAACAACAGGCTAAAGGGCGGCTGATTCTGCTGGCTTGAGACAGTCTGCTCAGCTTATCAGAAACCGAGTTTTATCAGCCATCTAACATATCAACACTAAAGAATAAATATGCCAGCAATCATGTTACAAACCAGAGCAGCCTTATACTACTACCAACCACTTTGTGAGATAGAATGCTAAAAGCACAAGCTAACAAGCCAACATTACAATCAATATCAAAGCAAACATGCTGCTAATGAACAGCCACAGCAACCATGCTATTGGCAAGCAAGCAAACATCAACCTTGCTGCACCTGCACTACATTATCTTTATGCCTGAGCGCTGACTGTGCTTGCTGGACTGCTTCTGTTGGCTTCCATTTTTGCTCCGCTGATACAGTAGGAACTACACTCCTAACCGTTAGGACTTTTGACTGTCAGTGTCAGTTCCCATCTTACTTTAGCACATTTAAACTCCTCTGTCAGGCTGGATATAGGCAGTTGTAAAATCCCACACAAAGCTACACTGCTAAGACACCGCGGGGAATCAAGCCATTTCCTAACATTTGAGCTAATTAGCCTCTCTAACCTCTCTACCTTTGATATAGGCATCTCATATACTGTCAAGGGCCACATTAGTTGAGGCAACAGACCAAATTGTCGGCACCACAGTTTTAATTTACCCGGTAGTCCTGACCTCTCAATGCCCTCAATGCCTCTAACTACCTCCTGCCTCTCTCTGCCCCTTGTCATTAGGGCTGCATCTTACCACCTTCCTAAGCTTTTGACAGGCTTCTCTAAAACCGTTCGAATTGCTTCCTCATCTATGTAGAACCTTTTGTTTGCCAGTTTCCACAATGGAGAAGCTTAACTTTCATCCTAGCCCAATTTAGGTTATCGTTTAATTTGTTCAGCAACCTTTTGGTACAAGGTGCAGTTGTAGTCATTGTAGTCATATCATCAATATAGGGTGGTTGGGTGTATTTTTCCTTTAGAATACAATTTACACTAGGCAGAACGAAAGACTTGCTTACGTGTTGACACGTCGGAACAAGTTTGCATAGCTAATTGCTGCTGCATTAAGAAAAAAAATATCTTTTATCTGTTTCAAAATTATCTCTTATCAGTTTTAACAAATATTTAACACAAACAGATATGCTTGACTTGAGCTATAGGTCCTAGAAAATGAGCCAGCCATGCCCCTAATCAGATCAGTTCTTTATCTAAACACAAACTTAATTCCATCCTTCCATCAACATAAAAATCATAACAAAACAAATCAAAAACTTTCTCTCGCCACACTTTCGCCTGAGGAACAACAAACATCAGCTTGGAGTTGGATAGAATTACCATGGCAAAGCAAATGGAGCAAAACATATAAACAAAGACAGAAATACAGAGAGATGTGCAGGCAGAGAGGAAAGCGCATGAACACACACACACACACACACACACACACACACTGACTCAGCCCTGAGCAGTCAGATCATGTCTATTGAAGGTAGTGTGCTGAACCTGAGTTCAGAGTGCTAGAAGCAGGTGAAGCCAGGATGTAACCCTAGAGACGACTTTACGTCTGATCTAGATGTTTTCTGGGTCCAGATGGAGCCTGGTTTAATCCCTCTCTCTCTGAATACACTGAACATACAGTACAAACAGAAAGGTTGGCAGACCGACAGACAGAACGGCATATAGTCAGACAGCCAGACAGATAATAACTACATAGATAGAGACATACACAGATCGATACATAGGCCACGTCTGCACCGCAGGCCTTCATGCCCAGTTTTGAATTGCTGCTCATATCTGATTTGTTCAGATGACTGTTCATATCTATTCTTGGAAGTAGCCCATATCTGATAACAATATGAACTGTCAGCGATGCCGAAAAGACACGTGTGCAGAGGAACAATAACAAAAGATGTCATGTTTGTTTTTACACCTACGCTTCTCCCACACATTTCGCTTACGTTATGTGCCTTCATGTTTTGATTGTTTTTAGTCTGCTATTTCACTTTCTTTCCATCGTTTCCATGGTGTCTTTCCATCGCTGTGTCTTGTTGTCCTCCGTGCAAACGCTGGCTCAACCAAGCCGCCATCAGTGCCGAACAGTTGTCTTAGGTGAAAGCCATTAGATTTACTTTACTGTGATGGCAGCACTGACAAATTCTGATTTGAGTGTTTAAATACAAATCGCATGCAGGTCACATACTTCGGGATCCAATTTTGTACCAAATATCTATGTGGTCAGCATTGAAAAAATGTGACTCCATGCAGGTTTTTGCTGTTCACGCTGATTAGAAAGCATAAAATCTGGGGGGAAAAAATCTGAATTGGGACACTTTCAGCTGCAGTGTGAACGCAGCCTTAGATACATATTTAGATAGACAAATACTTCATAGATATATAGATACATGCAGTGGGCGGAAAACGGCGCATCTTGGCACGCTGGAATAAGAATTGGCATGCCGCAGTACGAATGCCTTCTACGCCTCTCTCGCTCGTTCTCTCCTTCACTCCTACTTCCCTTATCTCTCCCCTGTTATCCATCTTCCTCTCCTCCACCTCAGCAGAAGGAGAAGTCATTCATCGCTCTGGCAACCCAGCAGGGTTTTTCCTTATCGCCTGCTTCCCCTCTCTCTGTCACCTGGCCGGAGACTGATGGTGAGGTCATCAACACGAGACAGAGAGAGCCCCGCGACCCACCGCAGTATCACAGTTCTTCATCTTGTACCCTGTTTGGTTTGGCAACATCTTGTCATTGATAACTTCTTTGGTTTCCATCCCTCCCCCGACTCTGGACTTGCTGTATGACTCGTCGAACTTGATTTCTCTTTCTAAGATGACTCCGCTAAAAGAAAACGACGAGCTAGTCCTCTTGAGCTTACATTGTATCAGTAGTTTGTCGTTCTTTCATTTCAGTTTTGTCTCAGTCAGGTTTTTGTCGCCCGTGGGGATGGAGGCTTGGCATTCGTAGTACACACATACATGCACACACACGCATGCAGTGACAGCCTTTCACTTCCACTGTCTGCTGAAGTAGAGGCTCATGGGAGAGGGCAATGCATTTCCATTTCAAAAAGCATCATGCAAGGATAGTGTGTGTGTGTGTGTGTGTGTGTGTGTGTGTGTGTGTGTGTGTGTGTGTGTGTGTGTGTGTGTGTGTGTGTGTGTGTGTGTGTGTGTGTGTGTGTGTGTCTGTGCATGTGCGTGTGTGTTCGCCCAGGTGCAGTCTAAATCTGTACTAGTGAATAAACCTTCTGTGTTTACTGGGCTCGCTATCTGAAATTTCTTTGTGTAAAGTTATAGGTCATCATTCAAAGAGCAAGGAGAAAGGGAGAGGGAGGGGGGGGTAGACTGTGCGTGTGCATGTGTGTGTGTGTGTGTGTGTGTGTGTGAGAGAGAGAGAGAGAGAGACAGAGTGAGTGAGAGACTTCAAGAAAGAAAGACAGATACAGGGAGAGAGAGAGAGAAGAGGGAGAGAGAGAAAGACAGAGACTGAGTAAAAACAGTTTAAATATGCATGTTATTCGTTAGATGATTTATTCATGAGTGGCTGATATATTCAGTTATTTATAAGCTGCTTGTGTGTCACTGCTGTCGACAGAAGTGTCGCTCTGTGTTCAGGGAGGAAGTACACAATGTGAAATGGAACATGAAACAGTCAGTGTGGGCTCAAATGATGCCCAGGTAAAGGTTAGCTGTTACTGATTAGCAGGCAGCAAGTAGGACCAATATTTGTGTTTGTGTTGATGTGTGTGTGTGTGTGTGTGTGTGTGTGTTGTGTGTACGTTTTCCTGCTTTCCCAGCAGGTGCTGTGTTAGTTGCTAATGTATTCTCATCCATGTTTCTCTCCTGCCTCCAGATTTTGACCCCAGTCTGGGGCTGATGACCGGCATTGCCCCCATGAACCCCATGATGCCCGGCCTGGGCATGGTGCCCCCTCCCCTCTCCCAGGAGGTGCCCGTTGTCAAGGAGATCATCCACTGCAAGAGCTGCACCCTCTTCCCCCCCAACCCCAGTAAGTCTTATAGTAAGTTATCATTACTGTTTTCTTAGATATAAGCGTCACAGAAGATACTGCAACCAGAGCCGTCCTCAGCAGGCCCGGTAACATGTTTTATTTATTGATGCAGCAGTGTACATTATCTATGACCTATCTCTGTCCTCCTCCACACACTTGGGCTCAGATAGACACCTATGCACCACTCAACAGGAAACTGTGCAACAAGGGAGATTGTGTGAAACGGAGTAGAAGACGTGAGTATTCTTCCTTAATGTCACCTTTAATACAGCTCCTCTTAGTACCACTACCCAGCAGAGCATAGCTGATTTGCATTCACATCTCATCAGAAACAGAAAGGGAGGGGTGGAATTAAAAGAGGGTGTTAAGGAGAGCATGGAGCGTGCATACGCATGCGTCTGTGTGTGTGTGTGTGTGTGTGTGTGTGTGTGTGTCTGTGAATGTATAATCGGAAGAGTGACCTCTGTGAAGGCATAACACTGTGCCGCTGTGTTCAGTATGTCAGGCCAAAGAGGTGATGGACTCTGTCTTCTTCCTCGCTCATCTCCCCCTTATTACTATCTCTTCTTCATCTCTCTTCGCTTCCTCCGTCTGCTGCACTATCTCCCTCTCTGTCTCTCTCTATTCTCCTTCTCTCTCTTGCTCTCTATCTGCATTTCCTCTCCTCCCACCTCCTGTTAAAGGGGTCAAGTCCAGTTAATTACCTGATCACCTCTCTGTCCTACTGGCTGCAGTTCAAAGGTCTCTGTCAGGCGCTATCTATTACATATACAGTAGGCACAAATACACATGCAGACACACACATGCTCACACATACACACACGCTTGCACACACACACACACTGATGCACAAACATACATACACAAACATTTCTGGATGCACATTATGACTGCAAGTGTGTGTGCATCAGGTTCAGAGATTAATTAAGCTCATGGCAAAAATGTCCTTGAACGTTCATAAAATTCCTGTGAAATAAAAAATGCAGGGGCAAAAAAGTCCCCTGATAATTATGAGTATCCTTTTTTGCATTTAACCCTGTTCACCTGGGTTTTCATTATTCACATGTGAATGTGACTACTGGCCCCAGTGGGCCACCGTAGATGATTTGTGGAAGCCTATGACCGGGGGATTCTTTCCAGTGCGTTCTGAAGAGAAAATGGTGCGATTTTTGATTAGAAAACAACCGAGCGCATAGCCTGAAGCAAGAGAAAATATTGGCACCGCACATCCAGCAGTAGAAGAAAACGTTGACCCCACACAATCCACTGGGTCAACAAAAAATAAAACAGCCAATTTCATAAAAAACTCAACAATTGAGAGATGGAAAATAGACTGGCTGGAGCCATCTTCTCCTGAGGCCTGCTGACTCGCTCTCTCTTCTAGCAGTGGGAAATACGTTAACACAAATGTGGTACAAATGAAGTGTTTATTTGCTATATGCAATGCAAATGTATCATTTCATAGAGGAAAGAAAGGAAAGTGCGCTTCTCAGTGTTATTGGCTGGGTGCTCTGTTTCAAGCAAACAGTATAACAGAACAGGAAAAGGTGGCACTTCACTGATCAAAACCATCACCTCAAATCTTGATTGCACTAATCTTTTAATTATAATTTTTAACAACATGCATTTCAGCTGACAAATGGGAGCCATCATCAGAGCCTCATACTTTCATTTCATAATTGAACATTTAATAGTTCAATCAAATTGTCCCAAAATGCCCTTAAAAATCAGATCAAGGGAAAGCAAAAAATGCTCTCTGAAAAAAAAGTTCATTTATCACCCTGGTGTGCATGTGTAAAAGCTCACACCCCTCCTTCATACATGCATTCTGTAAATAATTAAACGTGATTCTGGTGTTAACTCCCGCCGGGAGGGACCTTCCCCCTTCTGCGAGAGAGAACTGTCTGTCTGGGGACTTTTTCAAGGCAGCCTCACATGTCAGATCGAGGCGACATCAATTTCAACCTAGACTGTTGTGAAAGCTCTTCACCACTATCAGCCTGGGGAGTCTATCTTTGATACCGTGTGTGTATGAGTTCAGTCTATGCACTCTATATAAAGCATGACTGAGAGAAAAATGGATCACGTATTAAAAATTAATTCATGAGTCTTTCCCCTTCGCCTTTAAAAACCTAATGAGCTATGCTTGTTTTCAGTAAATAGGATACTTTATAGAGGGTGCATCTTAATCCTGACAACCTGTCAACTGCTCAACATTACAAGAACCTGACATAAATACTCTTCTGTGACCCAGAGTTATATTATTTCTCCAAGTGTGCACTTTCACACTTTCTTTCCTCGGTGTTCATGGCATGGAAGTCAGACAAGCTCTTGGCTCCATGAGTGGCCCATTACTAAAATGTAGCTATTCTTGTTCATTTATTTTGTGAAAGGAGAAATGAAAAGCTATAGAATCTATAGAGAGAGCTGAGAAATCATACAATGGGCTGGGATTCAAGCTTGAGTTGAAGGAGTATAATGTGGTCCTAGCTCAGTGGCTTGGCACTAACACTGACATGGTTAAGGGCTCCATCTCAATTTGGGCCATCCATAGTAAACATGTATGCACTCATGCTACTTGTAAGGCACTTTGAATAAAAGCATCCACCCATAGCGTTTCTCTCTTTCACCCCTTTCTCCATCTTCTCCACTACAGTACACTCTTAAAGGTCCCATATTCTACACTTTCCAGTGTTTTATTTTATGTCTTGAGGTCCATTAAAAGCTGTTTGTGTGGTGTCATGTACCAAAAACACTCTCAATCCATTTTCCAGCATCTCTCTGAGCCTTACCAAGAACAGGCTGTTTTTGTTGCTGTGTCTTTAAGGCTCATTAATATTAACGACCCCTCTGTTCTGATTGGCTAACCGTTTCAAGAGTGAAACATGAGACACCACAGCCCGGCAGCTACAGGTAGGGAAAACTCTCCGGTAAATAGACAATGACAACCGCTCAACTGCTTTGAAAAAAACACTTTGTTAGCCTATTATTTCTTACAAAAATGATAATGAGCAAACCTTTGTGACGTCACAAAGTTACGGAAGTCCAAACAGCTCGTTTAGAGGCTCGGTTTTCTGATATGGATTGTGTGGATTTAGTTGCTGACCGTGGGTTTTGATACTTTCACAATGTTTAGATAGCACATCCAACTCCTTTATAATCAAAGAGGCAAGGGAAATCCTGTTTTACACGATATGGGACCTTTAAATAGCATGTCATTTTAACACAAGTGTGTTACTTTTCAGCACAAGATATGTTAATAACAACACATATTGTGTTAAAACGTATTCTCATTAACATATGTTGTGTTGAAAAGTAACACAAGTGTGTGATGTCCCAAAGAAGACACATTTAAAAAGAATGATTTTTTTTTTTAACACATCCTTTTTAAGAGTGTATCTACTACCACCTCCATCCTGATTTTTCCTGCCACCTTTCCACATTCTCTCTCTCTTTCTCGCTCTCTCTCACTCACTCTCTCTTTATTTCCTTCCCTCTCTTCTCTGCATGTCACCTGTGTCTTTATCATTAAAGGCAAGCAGAGCGTCTTAGAAGAGAGTGGGTTGGAAAGCTAGACTTAAGAGGAAGCCAATTTATTCCCAACATAAAAGTCTAGCACTTTTTTTTTTCTTTTTGAGAGAGAGATGCTGCTATAGCCTTCTACAATAGACCAAGAGGTAGACTGTCAAAACTGTCCTTTTAAACCAATAGAAAGACAATCCTCAGCAGACATTTTATGAAATGCCATCTAAATAAAGCAATTCTTTTGGGTAGGAATTTAACGTAACAGTTCATTTCAGCAGATGGGAAGACAGTCATCAAGAACCAACCAGAGCCACTGAGGTGTTTTTTTTTTTTTTGCCCGCTAGTAGATTTTCTAGTTCATTTGACGCCCCTGGGGTTCTTATAAGGGGGTCACAGCATGATAAAGCTCAACCACTGGGACGACACGGGGGGTCACAATAGAAGCTGACACGCAACTTTTCTTTGTAATTTAATTTTCAATAGGTCTCTCTTTCTGTGTATGTGTACAGTGCGTGCATGTGTGTGTGTGTGTGTGTGTGTGTGTGTGTGTGTGTGTGAGAGAGAGAGAGAGAGAGAAAGAGAGAGAGAGAGAAAGTGAAAGGGGAATGTAGCTGTCGTCAGCTTTTTAGCCGTGTTTTTACGTACTGTACTGTGTGTGAGGTTAGAGGATGATTGTGAGTCAGTGGCCTACTTCCTCAGGTATTTCTGTTATGCGTCCGGTAGCTGGTAGCAGTGTGTGTGTGTGTGTGTGTGTGTGTGATGGGGATAGAGGGCAGCAGGTTACATATGGTGGCTATCACAGGAAGCAGGACCCCCAGCTACTTCACCTCAGACTCTACATACAGCTTCCTCCTCAATGACCTTTAGCTGACAGCACTCTCTCTCTCTCTCTCTCTCTCTCTCTCTCTCTCTCTCTCTCTCTCTCTCTCTCTCTCTCTCTCTGGGTCTTTCCATCTCTTCTTCTCTCTGTCTCTTTTACTCTTTGACTTTGACGCTCTTGACTCTTTCTTTTCTCTTACTTTGACTCTCTCTGTGGCTCCCTCTGGCTCTCTCTCTCTCTCTCTCTCTTTTAAATTCAAATGCAAAGATGCCTTGTCATTCACAATACATTACAATACTCTACAGTGTAGAGAGAAATGGTTAGGCTACTAATTTTGGTTAAATACACTGATTTATTGATTGCAATAATGATTGGTGATAAAAGGATGTTTTGTATCAGCTTCCCTTCCCAAACAGGATTTGGAGTTTCTCCTCTTCTCTTAATACAGACAAACTTGGGGTTTTATTTTTTTTTAATTTAAGCATATATATCATAATGTTTAGTATCCTTCTTATCCTTGCAACACTAAATCTCTTTGTGTCTCTCTCTCTCTCTCTCTCTCTCTCTCTCTCTCTCTCTCTCTCTCTCTCTCTCTGTCTACCTCTGCCTTTACCCATGCTCTCTCTCTCTCTCTCTCTCTCTCTCTCTCTCTTTCTGTCTCAGAGCATGATGCACACACACACACACACACTCACACACACACACACACCCAGACACCCTGTCTGTCTGTGGCCCTTCACTGCTGTAGACCTACATTTCATCCACTGCTTCGGGGAACGACTCTGTGAGTGTCTTTAATGGTCATCACTTCCTCAGGCTCTTCTTCTCCAACACTTTTTCATCGATGTCAGGCCTGTCTGTCTGTAATTACCCTCAAGGAAAAGACCAAAGATGCCCTTCAGAACCCTCCTGCCTACGTGCCTATATTCCTAAAAAGCCCCCAGTAGCATTTCATCCTCCTTTCAAAGCCAAACATTTTGTAATGCAGTCACATCTCCAGGGGTGTGTCTGGAAAAAAAAAAATCATAGGTTTTTAAAGGCAGACTTTTATGAAGCAAGGATGTCAGCTAAATGTCAGAATGTTACCTTATCATCCTTTTTATATTGTCCTCTTCGCTCATCAGCTGAACTCTGTCAGAAAATGAAATTTGATGCTGAATCGTGCAGCGAACCGCACGCACGCACCACGTTTTCGCTGACTGCAAAGTCAAGGCAGGCAAACTATCACCTTGGCACTGTCCTAGAGTTGTGTGTGTGTGTGTCTGTGTGTTCTAGCTTATGTGAGTATGTGCATGTTCTAGTTTTAATGCCATCATCATATCCAAGGTCAGGGGACGATGGCACTTGGGCCATGTGCCAGAGCTAGCTGTGACATGAGGAGGACAAAGCCATAAAGTACCTTTGATCTGTTTCACCATAACTTTGCTACAGGCTCTCCAGCACTAAAGCCACAGGACTGGATAATAGCTCTTGGGCTCTTCATTTAAAGTTTCATGCCCAATCTTGGAGTATTAGAACGAAAAGGCACTGCAATTGTTCTGATTTGAGAAATGACTGATGGGAAGTCCAGTGATTTAGACTGCAACTGCATCGCCATAGGAAGCCACTTACTGCATTTCAGTTTCCCTGCTTAAAGTAACTGTACTGTAGACTGCATGATTGGTGTAAATCACAGCATGCTGTGCTCAAGGTGCTGTTTCCCGACCTAATGGGTCCACTCTATTCTGTGTGTCAGTATGTTTTTAAAGAGGCTGCTGTATGTGGAGTTTGTATGTTGCCTTGAAGATACAAACCACAGTTAATTTGAGCAGCTAAATATGGAATATTTTCAGCTGCGTTCTTGTTGAGTTTGATTTGTAGGTGGAAAAATAATCTTGGTACTTTCCTAAAACATCTTAACTCAAAATACGACACGATTTACTCCAGTTTTTACAAACATCACAAATGTCAGCAAATGTTTCACAGATTATTTGAGCAGCTAAATTTGGAATGTTTTCAGCTGTTTTCTTCTTGAGTTCGATTTGTAGATGGAAAAAATAATCTTGGTGTAACTTTCTTAAACCATCACAACTCAAAACACAGTTGCGTGTTTACTCTAGTTTCTACAAAGCAAATGTTTCGCAGCCTCAAAATCCATTTTTAGCTGTCACGTGCTGCTGAAGAGTCCAACTGAAAGTCATCAATCCAGTATATCTGTGTAAACAAAACTAGCAGTGGGATAACAGCTCAATGGGTCAATATTTGTCAACATTAATAATTATCCTTAAGCCAAAAACACACAAAAACACAAGACTTAAACCTGTGATGTCAGCAAAATGTAAAGTCCAGACCTGCTCCAAAGACAAAATTGTTGTTTAAGATTTTATACTCAGATTATCTAGTGTGTGTTGTTGTCAATTCTGAACTAGGAAATCTTCCTGGCTACACTCACACACATCTTTACTATTTTTCCCCATTTCATTCTCATTCTCAGGCTTTGCATCTTAATAATATCACAGTTTCAACTCATACTTCACTGGTTTCTTCCTTTGGGCCCGACTTTTTGACACCATAGGAACAGCATTGTTGTATTCAGCGGTATTCCACCTTGACTGATTTAGAGAAGGTGCTAACAGCAAGGCGCAGATGGTTTAGCATCCATTGATTAGCTGGTTCCCTCTGTGCAGATTCAACCAGTCACACATATTAAAAGGACGGAAAGCCTGATCTTTTGGAGATTAGATTGATCAACATTTATCTTTGTTCAATCATTCATCTGTTTCATGCAACGAACCATCGGCATGAGAGGATCAACCTCTCTGTGGCCAAAGGGATTTCATTTTCACGCTTGGGATAGTGTGACATTAACATTTATCTAATATAAAAGGGATTTAAGCATACTGCTCCATGTTATCACTAATCATGTTATAATTCCGTCATGGTATGGTCATGGAGAAAGATTTCTTGGGTAATGTGTTAGTATGATTTCATTGGTTTTTCACAGCAGATTCCTCTGCCTCAGATCATGTTATTGTATGTCATTAAAAGGCTATGAAAAGGTACGAAATGAAATGACTCTGAGTGTCAACAAAAAACATTAATTTTCCATCAATTTGAGTAGCTGCTGCAGTTACCATTCCATTTGATTTCTAGTGATATATTCTTAATAGTGTCTGATTTTCACTCCCCAAGTGTGGCTTAACTGAATGGTAATTTATAGGGATTTGATGCACTGAATGGCCATGTTACACACAGTGTTTATTAGTTAATCACACACATACATGTATGCATTAGGGGGGGTTAGTGTGCAGGATCAGATAGAAATGGCTCTCCTGGTAGGGCTTCAGTGTATTGCTCACTTCAATGGGGAGGGAAACTTTGGCTGTTGCGGTTATTGAACCTCCTACCTACTGGTTATGGGATGTTCTCTGTATGTTTTCTGTATGTAGATAAATCACTAAGTCACCCTGTGGCCACATACTGCACATGTACTGTGCAACAAGCCTTAGTATCTATAACTGTACCTTCAACTGAAAAATAATCTTTTTTCTTTTCTCTCCCTCTCCATGTTTGACAGACCTTCCCCCTCCGGCCACCAGGGAGCGCCCGCCGGGGTGTAAGACGGTGTTTGTCGGCGGTCTACCGGAGAACGCCACCGAGCAGCTCATCATGGAGGTCTTTGGACAGTGTGGTGACATCATCGCCATCCGCAAGAGCAAGAAGAACTTCTGCCACATCCGATTCGCTGAGGAGTTTACCGTGGACAAGGCTCTCTTCCTGTCTGGTAAGCTGTCTTCACTCTAAAAACCAGTGTAAACATTTAGCCCCCATTTTGGAAGCACTCCTATGGGTAATATTTGATCCTGTTTTGTGTTCGATTACGTCTTCTGATTGAACAAGGCTCGTTTCATGTCTGGTAAGCCATCTGTCCCGCACATTGTTGATGTTGATGCCAAACCCTCGACGCTGAGCCCTGGAATCCCCCACAATAACCCAACCTTGCCTTTGGGAATGTACTGGTTTACATTGGGTTGAAAGGTCAAAGGATAAGAGCTTTCTTTGTTACTCTCCTAGAAGGTATTGAATCTGTTGAGGCTGCCTGCATTGTCAATCCTCTGCTATCAGTGCAACCCGCTCCTCTCTCCCTGCCCCAGCAGTCCTTCACCAGAGGGGGAGAATGAATGATGAGCTGTTAACCTTTACTCTGATGGAGATGAAAGGGCTGATATCCATCACTCGGCCCTACAATTCTCCAACCTCACGCAATCACTTGGGACAAAGTGATGGATGGATAAATAGATAGGTAGATGGATGGACAGATGGATGGAAAGTTGCTGCACCCCATACCAATTGTGTAGAAGTGAAGGATGTGGGATGATTGCTTGAAGGATGGAGGGAGCTTTGTTGTCACTGGAAGTCAGACTAAAACCAGATTAACAGATCTGCCTTGCTAATCTGGACACTGATATAAGATATTCAGGCTCTATCAGTCAGCTTATGCTCTGCACATTTGCACGTTTGTCATTTATACATATTTTGCTGTATATCAACCTATAGTAGTTGTATTTTCCACATCTGTGGCTATGCCAATACTGCTATCCACCATGCCAACTGCCAGCCGCATCAGCATAATTGGTACAGTTCGCCTAATTAGTACAATTCTTCAGCCTTGAATATATAACTGTAGTGTGTTTATGTTTAGTCAGCTGTCATAGTAGATATTGTATCACTAAACGTGAGATCCTGTATCCTTCATTGTGTAAATGTAATGTAATGTGTCAGCATCAATTAACCAGGTCAAACTACTTTTGCAGTCGTCAAATTACAGTGATTCTCAAATTAGAAGGGATCGATGGAGATTTGTGAAGCAACATATTGAACAATTCAGTGCAGAAGTAGCCTACAGTCGAAGCAATCTGCAAGCTGCAACCAAGTAGGGGTTAATTGTTGCATTCTTCAGCATTTATGCAAAGGGTGTCCTTTACATGTAATCAGAATTGCTGTCATTATGTGTGGGAGTCAATCAGCTGAACACAGAAACTCTGTGATCAGTGTATAAATTCTCAACATCTATGGCCAATATCTGCCACCTAGTTTACTGCCAAGTAGTCTTACCATTTCTCTACTGTTTGGTTATTCAATTAGCGTCTTGATTTATCAACTACTAGCATCAACTGTACCATAAATATTAATCTCTCCACTGGTCAAATGAATTGGTTTAGATGTGAAAGCCTGCGTCATTGCGATGCTGCTTTCCCGCTCCTTGAAGAGGAGAACGTCTCTCTAGCTTATGGTTTCTTATCTTATCTCCATTTTCTCCGCCGCTTCCAGAGTCCAGATGTCTTAAATCTCTATATGCAAAATGCTGCCCATATATCCCTGCATCACAAAGCCCATTTAAAACACCAGCCACTCCAATAATACCCTCTGCATTATTTAATGTGTGCGTGTGTGTGGTGTGTGTGGGTGTCTGTGCCTTGATTCGTCTCTTTTCTACAGTGAGACTGGAGCTATATGGTCCATATATTAGCCAGATGACGGAGCTGTGTAGCTTCCCATAAATAATACTGTTCAGCACACGGCTACTTCTTCCCCCCAAACACACACACACACACACACACACACAGATTCCAGCAGCCTCAACACACTGAGATCTCCCCCTATGAAATATTGAAGCAGTCTGGGAGCCTGAAGCAGAGAGAGCAGACTGAAGTAGAAACCCCAAACTCACACTTGTTTCTTTCTTTTAGCCGCACTGACATGCACCTCTACTGTACTGACGAGAGTGTGTTTGCATGTGTGTGTGTGTGTGTGTGTGTGTGTAGTGCATGCACATGTTTGGGGTGGGTTTGCTAAGGATATTTCCTGCTTAGCGATTGCGCACTATACTGTAAGCACCCCAGACACTCACAGATCATTTAAGCCAATCAATTAACAAAACGAGCGTGATTGCACTTCAAAATCCACAAGCAGCCGGTGAAATGAGCTTTGAGTGTCGGGTGGGAGGCTGCGGGGCGATCCAGGGCTACCAGTGAAGTAATTAGTGTCTCACACTGCTGTACATAGAGAGTAAAAAGGCTCAAAGTGACATGCTCAGCTTCTGTTTTTGTCTATAACAGAACACATGGAGGAAAAACATGTGAGGACATGTGGATCAGTTTAACCCTGTCAGAGACCTTGTGTGTGTGTGTGTGTGTGTGTGTGTGTGTGTGTGCCTACCTTTTTGTCTTCCTCTCTATCTGTCTGTCTGTGCATCTGTTTCTGTCTATGTTTATCTCTTTATCTTGAGGAAAAGGAGTTTAACCATGTCAGAGACCCTGTGTGTGTGTGTGTGTGTGTGTGTGTGTGTGTATCTGTCTGTCTACCTTTTTGTCTTCCTATCTATCTGTCTATCAGATTATCTGCCTATCTGTGCTTGTGTTTCGGTCTGTGTTTATCTGTCTATCTGTGTTTCTCTGCCTGGATTGGAGTAGGTGTTTGATAGAAATTGATATTTAACCTTGCCACCGCTCTTATCCAATCACCTATCTCTCTCTGCTATCCTCCATGTCCTCGCTTTCTCTACCTCCATAAAATCCTTCCTTTTCCTCCCCCTCCCGTTTCCCCATTTGTCTCATCTTTTCTCAAACCTCTGTCGCCTCCCTAGGCTACCGTATCCGTTTGGGCTCCAGCACAGACAAGAAGGACACCGGTCGTCTCCATGTGGACTTTGCCCAGGCCAGAGACGACCTGTATGAGTGGGAGTGTCGCCAGCGCATGCTGGCCAGAGAGGAGAGACACCGACGCAAGATGGAGGAGGATCGCCTCCGGCCGCCCTCCCCTCCTCCCATCGTCCACTACTCCGAGCACGAGTGCAGCCAGCTGGGAGACAAGATCAAAGGTTGGTAGACAAACATGTAACATGCATACATGCTAAGTGCACACGTACACACAGTATGCACTAGGGTTGGGCAATTGGATGAAAACGTTTGCTGGTGGAGAATCCCTTGCCAATCTTGTACTGATTTGAATTACCTTGATCATTGCAGTTTAAAATATACCCTGGTGCAATACATTCAAATAGGGAAGCACACACAGACACAAAAATATGCTAACGTTGATTTCAAATGTATTTAGAGCCAGCACAGAAGGCAGCCTAAGCGCCCCAGACATTTCACAAAGCATTCCCCAGGGTGTGCAGGTTTTGTCTTATTTGAGTGTCCTGTGCTGCTGCTTCCCTTTGGCATGCAAAGCGACCTGATACTTGTTCATCTTGGTTTTTTTTTTTCTTTGACTGCAAGGACTTGCAGTACATATTATATATCCAGTATATACTATATTCTGTAATTTCAAATGTAGAAAATGCCGCTTCCTTGCGCATTCAAAAGCAACAGTATATTTCTATTCAAGTCGTCATGCCTACACCACACCACATGATGATGGTGGGGGACACAAACACATACATGTGTCTTTGCCCCCCCACCATCATCAGCGGTCAGTTATATATGTGATGGCGGTTGATTGACAGGAGAATGTGCACTATTGCCCAACCCTAGTATGCATATATACACAGTAGTCACACAAGCAAGCATAGTGTCCACATAGTGATCGCTTAAAAGTGAGATAAGTTGGCTCATAACTGACTGACAAAAATACCATTCAAATTCAGAAATCCCATACTAAAAATTACACAAAAATACACAGCAAATATGTCGATATAGTCGAGTCCTACAATCAAATCTCACCAGAGCTTTAACTCATGTCTCCTCTTCTCTGTCTACCTCAAATGTCAAATAAATAAAAAAAAATGCTACAGTTGAGTGGACTGTCCATTCTCCTTTAGAAAAATAAATCATGTAAAGACAAATTCATGCTTCCAAAAGAAGTGGTTTGTTTGGGGTTAAAGTTAAAGTTAATCTGCTCCTTATTGGGTGTGTAGGTGTAATATAGTTAGTATAGGATGGATGAGTATAGTACTGATCAGTGTTCAGAGCACGTTTTTTTTTTTCGGGGGGGGGGGGTCTGGGATGCCAAAACTTCCTGTAGAGCCTTCTGGAGTTGTCTTTCGCCTAATGCAATGAAACATCTGTGGTAGGAGATTCCCAATTGATTACCTCAATACCTGCTCTCACTCGACCCCTTTCCTTTAACATCCAAGCAAGGTTTGTCTATAGGCGCTCACCATGAAATAGCACAAGGGATAGCTGCATCAGATCCTGAGTCCTGGGAAAAGGCCAGTTCAATGTTCTTTTCGTGGTATACTGCAAATGCCTGTTCGCTTTTTTTCTTTTTTCTTTCTGCAAACAGCTGTTGTTTTTCGCTGATTGGCCACTTCACACCCACCGTTCTCATCTGTTCACACCTGTCCATTCAGCTGTGTGCCAGAAAGGTCAATCTGTTCTTCAACTGCTCCCATTTTTTCCAGTGATTGGACAAATATTTGATTGTTCAATTCACACATCTTGTAGAATATGTGTGAATTCACCCCGTAAAGAAAAAAACCTACGAACAGAAAAAAATATGAACCGAGTGAACTTGTTTTCTGTTTTTTTTTTACAGCTGTTCACTGTGCTTCTTGGAGTTGATTTTACAGTATGTGTTTGCTCCTGACGCACTCCACAGCCTGGTAGTATTTATTTGTCTGGTGAAACTGCTCTGGAAAGAAGGATCTGTTTCTGCAGGTTTAAAATATCTATCCCATCTGTTCCTTGTCAGAACAGCTCTGACTTATGGAGAGAAAGAAAGGGATAGACAGAGAGTGAGGGGGGAGAGAAGGGTATCCGTGGGTATTTTTTTTAAGGTAATACATCCTTACATCTGAATTTGTGTATTTTATGTCTAATCCCTCAGCTAAACACCCATTTAACGAGGATCTGAATCTCTTTGGCCTCTGGTCATTGTCAGTGATTGAATGCCTCTAATATTCCTCCAGATTGTCTATTAATAATGACGCAGCATGGGGCTTGTATTATGAGACCTGAGTCTGACTATAAACAAACAGGAACACTTCAGGGATTTATGGAGATAACACCTTGATTCAGTATCTAAAGCTGTGATGGATCATCACTCATGCAAGCCATTTGATGTACAGCAGTGTGTGTGTGTGTGCGTGCGTGTGAGTGAGAGAGAGAGAGAGAGAGACAGAGACAGCATCTGCAAGACTCTTTTTAAATAAATTTAAAGCCCCCCAGCTGCTCCGTCTGTAAGGAAGCTCAATAATGTGTATGTGTGCAAACGATGCCTGTGTGTGTGTGTGTGTGTGTGTGTGTGTGTGTGTGTGTGTGTGTGTGTGTGTGTGTTGCAGGGGTCTGAGCGAATATGTTGTGCACGGACGTCCGTGTGTGGGAGTGTATTCCATCCCATCCTCCACTGATGTTTAAGCACAGCGAGGCAGCAGAGGAGAGGACAACCACAGCGGAATAACAACAATAGAAATCAATAAAGTCTCTTGACATCATCTGATTATTCACCAGACAAAGCAGGAATACTGCTAAACAACCTGGGCTTTATAAACAGCGGCTGATATTACACGGTGCTCACCTTTTTTTTTTTTTTGTAGACACTGGAGACATGCAGCAAGGTTGTTTACCAAAGGCATTCATAGGAAAGACTGGAGCTGATTGATTTTAATGGAAGCTGTTCTCCTTATTTCACCTCCTGCTCTCTTGTGTTCACTGTATGGATGTGATCATTTTTATCTTTTATGGCCTTTCTACTCCTTCCTCCCGTTCCTTTTCTTCATCTCTGCTGTTGTTTTCCTCTCCCAAGTGACAATAAGTTTTTGGAGACATTTTTTTTTTTTTAATCATGTTCTCCTTTCTTCTCCACATCCTCTGCTCTTGCCCTGACGATATTTTGACGTTGAATAGATGTTGATTTGATACATTATAGCGCAAAAATGAAAGTTTAGACGATGTTCGTAGTCGTCCATAGCTGCTACCTGCATCGTTTTGTGAAATCAGGACCTAAATATCTTTCTGATATCAGTTTGAGATAGTTTCCAAAGCTGGCTTAATATAAACTTTTACCATGCATATTGTGAAAACTTCGGGTTGATGTTGAACTTGGTCACCTCCTGCATGTCACCTCCCCGTCCGTCAATTGCTTGCAGGGTAAACTTGCAGAGGCAGTTTTTTTTTTTAATGACTTTCGTTGCTCTTAGTGACCCGGACTCTTTCTTTCTACATCTCCTTTCTTCTCCACCTGGCCAGACAAAACTTAGTTGGTCGAGCCTGCTCTTTTATTTTACCTTTCTGGTATTGATTTTTGACTCCTCATTTCTGTTTCTCCTCTCCTCCCTTTCCACTTTCCTCCTGTCTTGGTCAGACGACAAAAAGTTTGCGGAGGCAGCACTTTTATTTCACCTTTGTCATATTGACTCCTGACTGCTGCTTCTAGCTCTTTTTCCTCCTTTCTCCTTCCCACTCCTTCTGCCCAGGTGACAGTAAATATACTGAGGCAAATTCTTTTTTATCTTACCATGCTCATATTGACCCTGACTCTTCCTTCCTCTTCCTTACTCTTCTCCTGTCCTCCCCTCTCGGCCAGACGACGGTAAGTTTGCCGAAGCGGTGCGCGTCCTGTTGACCTGGGTGGAACGAGGCGAAGTCAACCGCAGGAACGCCAACAACTTCTACTCCATGATCCAGTCGTCCAACAGCCACATCCGCCGGCTGATGAGCGAGAAGGCTCAGCATGAGAAGGAGATGGAAGAGGCCAAAGACAAGTTCAAGACCGCCCTGTCCGGCACACTGGCTCAATGTGAGTTCACTGTACTCGAATACACACACTATAGAAGTATAAGGAAAAGCCATGTGCACAGTGTCAAGAGGTGCTGGTGACTGCAAGAAGAGCATCAATAGAGCCATCTCCATCGACATATCTGCGTGGCTGTAACCGCACACTCAAGAGTGTCTTGAGTGTGCGGTTATAGCTCTACACACTATACTTGATGTACATATAGTTTCCGGGCGACGCTGGCTGGGAGAGTAGCTGTGAGTTTACCGTACTAGAACACACTTACCATTCTCCTTATTGTATAGGACATGTACATGTAAGAGCAGGCTGACGATGAGGTACCATTAAGGGCAATTTATGCTTCAGCGCCGAACCTACCCATGTATTTATGAAAATGTACCATGAAACATATAATGATGAATTGATAGAATTCCCACAACTTGAAACAATTCCATAGGTTCTGTTGTAATTTCTGTCGGAGTACAGCCATGAACAAGTACTATGTAAGAAAAGCAAATTTATAGCAAAGTGTTGCCTTAATTCTTATAAAGCAAACAATTAAACTTATATTGTTAATATAAACATTCAGTTTGTACAAGATTGTCCATGGGTCATAGAGAAGGTGTCTCTAAGAAAGTGTAGCCTAATTCATCAGGACTTATGCTACTAAACTTGGGCTAGTAACATCCTAAACCTGTGACAGCTACAATATAGTTACTTGAACTGATGAGTAATACCAAAGATTTTGAAGTATTTCAGCTTTTTCTAAGTGTTAATCTGCTTAGTTACATCTGTAATTACTTGGTACTGTACTAGTCTTACTATGTATTTACCTGGTTATTAAATAGTACTTAAATAGTACTTGGGGTGACTCTAAAATCACCACATAGCTGGGATACTAGCTAAGTTTAAGTTACTGTACTGAAATCCACACACCGCACTCCTTGCTGTACCAAATATGTTAATGTAAAGGAGGAAGTTTCATGACCACCTTGATCAGGTATGTCTCACTGTAAGTTTAGTATTCTTACACTAATATCACATTGATTACATTGCATACATACCATACACCTAAACGCAGGATATCAATCAACAAACACACTACTAAGCCCATTGTCTCTGCCACTGTCTCTCTCTCTCTCTCTCTCTCTCACTCTCTCTCTCTCTCAATCACACACATACACACCCAATAAACAATTTGTCCTGTTCTTTAGCCCCCAGAGAATCGCGTCCCAATCCTCCACAATGTGTCGTTCAGTTAGTGCTGTACTTGGGAAACAGGTGCAATCGACCACGCTACGCTACAGTGATTCCCATGACACTCTGCTGTCCACCCTTTTATCGCAGGTCACTGCTCCATACATGCCATATCAAATGCTCAAATATCCAGAGAGAAATACCATGACATACGCTCTAACCCAGTGGTTCTCAACCAGGGGATCGGGACCCCCCAGGGGATCGTGAGATAATTTTGGGGGGTCTTTAGGTGATTTATGGGATAGGAAAAAGACATACAAATTTATTATCATGGCTATTTTTTTTGGCTAACGTTTGTGTTTTTTATGTTCTTGTGTTCTTGTGAAATACTGAATAGTTTTAAACTTCTGGGCTCCTCAGATAATTATATCCCCGAAATGAGTTCCGGGGATATTATGGATTCACCCCACCCGCCGCCGTGTCCGCCGCCGCAGATCCTTCGTGTGAACGCGATAACTTGAACAGTTTTTATAAGAATCTTTTCAAATTTGGTATGGACATTGATGACCCCTAGAGGAAGAACTGATTTGATTTTGATTATAATCGGCCTGATGGTGGCGCTATAATTAAAGGTCAAAAATAAAAAGTTTAAAGGGCTGTATCTCCCACACCGTTTGTCCGATTTACATGAAACTTGGTACACATGTCCACCTAACCGTACTCTACAAATTTGCCATAAGGACCCTCAAGGTCCGCCTGGAAAATTTTTGAGATATTTTGAATTATTTGAAAAACACATTTTTAACATCTCCTCCTACACCATTTGACCGATTACCACCAAAATCGGTCAGTAGCATCTATGGTCCTACGCTCTTTAAATTTTGTTCATAGATTGTTGATATCTACTGTAGTTTTGAAGATATTAACTCTTAAAGTTGGAGGCGTGGCCTATAAGCGAAATTGTTATAACTTTGTGATAGACGGTCCAATCATCATTAAACTTAGACAACATGTTCACATATATTGGATGAACATGTGTGCAAAGCCATTAAAATATTGACCAATAGGGGGCGCCACAAAGGCCAGAAAACTGTATCTCCTAATCCAATAGATGAAATTGCACGAAATTCGCTACACATGCTCTAGCACCATGTCCTAGTCAAAATCTGAAGTTTGGTCTTCATTAGTGAAAGTGGGCGTGACCTATGACATTTTGGCTTGTAACAACTAGATTAGCCCAGAAGGAAAAATTGTATTATTTGGCGAAATAAAAATATAGTTAGGACACACAACCAATATAATTGGGAAGATTAACCCTGGAGTCTCATTGTGTGATTATTGAATGGCTTTTTATTACATTTGACTTAATGGGGCCTTCGAGGATTGGGGAATTTCGGGGATATACCCTCGCTGTCGGCCCCGACAGCATCCTAGTTAATCAAATGAAACAACATGAAAAACAGAATTATTCTTTGCTTGAACTGTTCACTAGTCTCTGACCCACACATTTTCACACATCTGAACACATACACATACAAACACACAAGCTTTAACGCACAATCTCACATTTTGTTTGTGATATATGAAATCTATTTAGAACCCATGATATGCAAATTACATAAAAAACAACAGGAAGAAAACAACAATAGTGAGGAATTGCAACCTGAGATCAGACAGCCATGCTGCTCTATTTGATGCGTATTTATAAGGATGCTTTTATTGATATCTACGTACATTGTATTGGTTTTGAAAGGCCAGCTTGAAGTGGGTTACAACCTCCTCTCTCTCTCTCTCTCTCTCTCTCTCTCTCTCTCTCTCTCTCTCACACATACACGCATTGTTATACTTCCTCATATGGTACGGGAGTAATACTTTACAATAATGCTGAATAGACTTGTTGTGAGAAACATATGATGCGGGAGTGTTGTAGATGTATTGCAAGACAAAAATAAACTTGAAGCAGCTTCTTCTCTCCTAAAATAACTGTGATGGCAGATGTAAGATGGCAGTTTCTCAAAGCTTTCACAGTCAAATAGACAGAATAGGTGGCAGCCGAGCAACATAAGACTGTAATGACCTGTACCACACCTGTAATGCTGTACTACTTCTTTAAAATGTCTTTGAATCCCCTACAAATCGCTATAGAAATAAAATCTATATTTATGAAAACTAGGCTATGCCAGAAATGAACATAATGCCTCTGGTAATCTTTTTTTTAGTTTTTTTTTACCTTTTTTTTCATAATATGATATCCTCATGACATGATGGTGGTTAGTTTTCTCTCTCTCTCTCTCTCTCTCTCTCTCTCTCTCTCTCTCTCTCTCTCTCTCTCACACACACCCACACACACTCTCTCTCTTTCTCTGTCTCATACACACACACACACACACACACACACACTGTCTCTCTTACAACCACACAGCCCAAAACGCAAAATCCTAATCATTTACTAATCACATCTCTGGATTTCAGTAGCACTGAACAATAACGATTCAGAGAGACAGAAACAGTTTCCATAAGTTAAGGTGGAAAAGAGCTGGTTCTGTAACAATAACATCTCTTTATCACACTGTCAGATGCCAGATGTGACAAAGTACAACAATACATACATTTTTCTACCCACATTTCAAGAGGTGATGACAAAGATGTCAGTGCTTATATACGGTGGATGAATATCTCATGGTATTGTGGTCAAAACAACTTTATTTTTATAACCCTTCATCACAAACATGTCTCAAAGGACTTTACAGAGAACAAGCCCACTTAGATCTAACTAAACTCCTAAGAAAAACCTTAAAGGAATAGTTTACCCAGAAAAGAAAATTCTGTGATTATCTATTCACCCTCATGCCAGTTGAAACACAGGCGAAGTTTGTTAGTCCATAAAGAAAGACAGCCAAGAGGAGAGAGAGAGAGAAAGTTGGGGATGGTTAAGGAGAATCCAAAATGCATTGCAAGCATCTGTTGGAGCTTTGGGTATGGTACGCAGAAGAGAGTCTTTGGGACCTCAGACTGTAATGAGACCCACAGTTCTGAGTCATATAGATAGATGAATATGATGGAAGCTTCCCCAGAATGGCCTCATAAATAAAAGTAAGCTAGGCATGGACAGAGAAGTCAAACCAGCCATCGCATGCAAAGTACAAATATGAGTCAAGAACATACAATTCGTAGCAAATCTCAGAGAGCCATGATCAACCGTCTCTAACAACCACTGACACTGGGCTGACATATTCATATACAGAATGTCACCATAATCAAGTAGTGGTAAAAATGTGGCAGCAACCAGCCTTTTCCTTCTGAAATAAAAGCCCGGCTTCAGTATTTGCTTTTCAACAAGAATCTCAATGTGTGGCTTAAATGAAAAAAGTAAAAATTCCCAAATATTTAAAACAAGATAAAACCTCAATCTGCTCACTTATAACAGTTTGTGTAAGGTTTGATGATGCCTTAGAAAGCAACATGATCTTTGTTTTATCTGCATTTAAAACAAGCTTCAGCTCACATAACTGAGGCTGAACCAAATTAAATGCAAATTTCAGGAGAAGTTCAAGAGCCTCATTTAGTGCAGGAGCCGAACAGTATATGACCATATATTCAGCATAAAAGTGGAAACAAACATTGGGCACATTTTGACCAAGACTATTGATACAAATAGTGAACAAAAGAGGACCCAGTACTGATCCCTGAGGCACACCCTTACAGACAGTAAGAGATTTTGAAGTAAATCAACTTGAACACACTGAGATCTTCCGTTTCTGTAGACATGGTTGCTCTTATGCACTAAAATTCTGTATTTGTAGTCGTAGCTTCACTAGTCTCAGTAGAGCAGCCCCAGGCTTGTTTGATTGGAGGAATATACTTCAGCCTTTAAGAGGACACAGAGTCTCAGTTTGGAAAGGCATTTGAGTCGAAGGCATTTTAGCATATAATACATGCAAAAAGATTATTATTCTCTATGTTTATGATAAACTACTGTGTACAGTATGAACAATTCTTTGGGGATACAGGGTAAGTACATTCATCTTCAGTTCTTCCCATACGGGCAGATTGTTTATCCCTAGTATCAAACTGCATTTCCATGCCATAACTATATCAGGCATGCAGTTTGATAATCACCTATTATTTTATTTTCACTTACTATTTTATCTTTTTTACATTTTGTTTGTGATATATGAAATCTATTTAGAACCCATGACATGCAAATGACATAAAAAACAACAAGAAGAAAACAATAGTGAGGAATTGCAACCTGAGATCAGGCAGCCATGCTGCTCTATTTGATGCGTATTTATAAGGATGCTTTTATTGATATCTACGTACGTTGTATTGGTTTTGAAAGGCCAGCTTGAAGTGGGTTACAACCTCCTACGACTTTTTCTTTCTTTGCCTTTCTTTCTCTCTCGCTCTCATTGTATGTCTCTATTCTTCCCTGTCACTCTCTCTCTCTCTCTTTCTCTCTCATTAAAGGCCATCCTCTTCAAACACAATAATCCATACAAACACTTATTTCTATTCATGAGTTTGTCTTCCACTGGCTGTGGTTCCACCCATGCAAATGTCAACACTGAGATTGGTCTCCCGTGAGGCGGTTTTACACACCACACCTGTGAACAAAAGACACATCCATATTTACCAGGCTCTTGCTTTTGTTAGAGCTCCAGACTGGCATCCAAGAACACATTATTACAGGCATTCACACTCCTGCCACCTTGAATAGAATTACCTCTATTGAAAAAGCTCTGGACAGTGTCCCTGTTTTGATTATTTAAATTAGTCATTTTACTGAATGTCATGGTAACAGAAAGTGTGATCCAGTAAAATGACTGGCCACTCATCTTTTTTAACTATACAATAAGCAACCTCAATTGTATTATTTCGCTCAAGATGATGACAACAAATCACCATATACATTCCTTGGCTGAAATTGAATCCATGGCCACCATGTTTGCTGAGCATTTGTCTCAAGACCTATAAAAGAAATTGAAGGAAAAAAAATGTTTCTCTAAAAGTAGTCTGCATTCAGACAGCACACAAAAAAAAGGTGAGAAGCGATGCAAATTCATACAAAGTAATGGAGGTGAAGAGGTGTTTGCTCGAGTTGAAATATCTCAACCCGAGTGAAAACTTCACCTTACACAGTAAGGTGAAGTGAGGCCTGTTGTACACCTCTGCATAGTGTGGAGGGGTTGCACTGCATGTGTGTTGTGTGTGTAGGTCGCAGACCAAATCTGTGCAGATGTCACACACCTTCCTTGATATATAACAGTGCGTCCAGGCGATACGCTGGGCATACGATGGTTGGTTGATTGGTGAGTGAGATTGGATTTCCACCAAAATTCAGGTAGCCAACCTCATTTCTTGACACAAAATCACAGCAAACAAGCATGGAGCAGTTTGAAGAGTAGCAGAGAAGGTCCGCCACTACCGGGACTGCTATGATCCATCGCGCAATTTTACATATTCGGCAACATCAGCAGAAGCTCTTCCTCCTCCTCCTCCATCTCCTCCAAACTTCTGTATGCAGCCATTCTCTTAGCAGGCCAGTTCAAGTAAACTATATTTTCCTCGACGGTTTAAATAAAATTTATGGACCTTGTTCAATATTGCCATCTAGTGTATTAAAGTCTAATGACCAGCTCTGTGCATCCTGCCACAGAGGTATAAATGCTTGGCACGTCTGCAAGTGCTGCACACAGTGCAAACCACACAGACATCACAGAGGTATTAAAGAAAAAGCCAATCAGCTTCAACCAGGACTCTGTCCAGGCACCTGTAAATTATTCTATCCATCTTTTATTTACAGTGGGTAAAATGTCCATGGAGTATTTAATGCCATCAGGTCATCATCAACTCAGGATAGCATTCATGCTCCACAGAAAGTGAAACTACAACTGATTTTATGGACCAAAATAATATTTTTTTGACCTCTTACACACAAATGTGCTTCATTCCAAAGTAGTGTTGTCAATTCTGAATCAGAAAATGTACTATTTTGCCCAGAAAATCCCCTTAGGTGTTCTCTTACCATCTTTGCCAATTAATTTGCTATGTATTAGTTCCAGACTTTATATTTGATGACACTGAAAGTTTGAGACTGAGTTTTGGGATTTAGTTGTTGTTGATTGGACTGTCCTAGACCATAGAAATACTATAGGAATTATTGAATTCCTGTATAATTTGAGTCAAATGCTGGTTATATTGCATCTACTTGCTCAGCAACAACGATCATCTCATTGACATTCTCAGCCTGTGCAGCAGACATTAGAAACATCCTCATCCTGGCGGTGTATGCAGGAAATAGTTAGTACTGTACAGTAGGTAGTACTCATTCAACCTGTCATCCTTTGATCCTCTGAGTCATACTGTAGTTCTAGTAATGCCAGTGCTGGACTCTCATACATATAACTGTAGAGGGATGATAGTAATTGAGCCCCAACTATTAGAGCAGCGCAGGGTGCAGTCAGAGAAAATTCCTGCACCAAAACAGTGGACAGGAACAGAAGATACACATACCGTGTTAGCGGGAACACATACTCATACTGTAAGCACACACACGCGCACACACACACACACACACACACACACACACACTGCCACTGCCAAGCTATAACCTTGCTATGTTTTTCCCATCCCCATTGACCAATGGAATTTAAGGATTCTGAGAAGTAATCTATTATTGATCATGACATACACCACATACACCCACCCCCCCACCCCACACACACACACACACACACACACACAGCCTTGTTAGCCACTATAAAATCCTCTGTGTCCACCCATAACATACCATCAGGCAGCAGGGAGAGAAATGTCTATATCAATATACCATAACCCAGCCAGGATCTGATACAGTCTACACCCTGAGCATATCAATAGTAAAGGGTGAATGTGAAGCGATATGTACCTGAATGGGTGATAAGGCGCGGGGAGTTCTATAGCAGCCTTGTTATTATTATTATATTGTTATTGTTTTGTGTGATGGAGGGAAGCCTATTCAGCTGTAATGCTGACTTCACTGTCTTCAGCTACAGTCTAACAAGCTGTCTCCAAAGTACCATGATGGTCTCTCCAGAGGAGGAAGGTAGCCAGTCAGCAGAAACCATGAAAGGTTTCAGCTTGGCATCTTATCAGTGTTGAAGTATTTATGAATTCTAAATTGATGTCTGCTGGCCGTGCCAACTATCACAGAGCGATGTATTGGCATCTGCTACAGGTGAGTAGATTAAAAATTAATAATGTGATGACTCAAAATCAAGTAACTGTCAAACAGCAGAATGTCTACAAAAAGAAAATGTGCAATACGTCATTTTCTGCTCTCACTGCTGTGTTGTTATGGTTACTGGAGAAAAAAACACACAATGTTCATATCAGACGGGTGTAATTTGCATAATTTCATCAGACCTAGTAAATAATTGAATTAAATGAGATAAAAACATGAAATAATTATTGGTGTTTGTTTTAACCTGCTTTGAGTCCCAGATGTGTGGAGTTTACCACATCACCATAGTGCAGATCATATCAGAGAAGTCGTCAGTCACAAAAACACAGAATTAATTGATTTATTTGACTTGATGTGATGTGATTGTTTCCCCATGTGTCAACCATCACCCATCTGGTACTCAGCAAATGTTAATAGCAAACATCAAGAATCCTTTGCTAGTTTTATTTTATCCAGGTCTGATGTTGACATTTTGTTGGGTGCTGAATTTAGCTGATACTTAGAATAGTTATGTAGGTAGACAGATTTGTAATCACACTTCCACTGTGCAGAATTCTAAAACTTCTATGGCAGAATTATTACAGAATGAGATGAATATGAGGTTTCACTTGCACATCACTCAGTTGCAATACATATATAATACAACGTTTTGGTTGCCACATGAAGCATTTTTAAACATCAATATATCAGTGTCAAATTAATCACAATATTTTGGTATAATTACCATAAACAGATGACAACATGTTGAGACAGTTGATAGCTTCTATCACACGCCAGTGGTATTGTTAGTGCTAATGATTCTCAAACCCTAAACCCCATTTTGCTTCTTTGGTCAATGGTTTTCTCTTTTGCTTTACCGAAGAAGATAAACATGCGGGAAGTAATTTTTCCACAGGCCTTTCACTCGTTCCACCATCTGCCATTTCCAGAAACTCTGAAAGCTTGAGCGCCATTTGTGTTGGAAGAACAGTGGCCCACTTTCTGTTTTGTGCCGTAAAGCAATCTCCCTCTGTCCTGTAGAGCAAGGCTGCAGATTTCCCACAAAATCCGACCCAGTTGCACAGAATGTAAAATGCAGTGTAGAGGCCGGCAGAAGCTGACAATCTTCTCGATGATGGTCTTGTTTGCTTACAGTAATTATATTAACGTTTCAAAATTAAATGTGACAATGATTTGTTAATATTAAAATGCTACGCGTAGCACATTTAAGGAAGGTCTTCTGTCTGAAACATATTTTTTATAAAATGCTTTGATTGCAAGTATAGAAGACAGCAGCCATTTTCAGCTTTTTTCCCTAAGCCACTACGAATGTCTCAAGGGCCTTACCATTTTAAATAATTTCATGAGAAAACAACCAGTTATGTGCCTCTAATAATAGCATCTCTTTAGATAATTAGAGCTCTGCTGAAGACTGTTGGACAGAGTATTTATTTGTGGTGTGTGCGTGTGTGTGTGTGCATGCCGATAGGGTGAGTAGAATTGTAAGTCCTCATGTCAGTAAATGGTATGTGGATGGAGCATAGAGCCAGACCACATGGAAACATGTTGGTCGCTGCTCCTCTCCTTGCACCAGTACCCAGCCCCTCTATAAACGATAAGATGACATTGTAAGCATTCATATTAAACACATCAGACCTGGGTGAAATAGTATTAGAGGGTTTATTTAACTTCTTTGGAGTATGAGATGGGTGGGGTTTAAGATATATTCATTTTTAATCAAACAAAAATACACTAAAATTAGTTTCAGTTATTTCCTGTGTTTTACTGTGTTTTGTTACGTAGCAAAACCCACATATCTGACCCCAACTGGCTTAAAACAAATGTATGATGTTACTATTTGACCCAGGTCTGCAACACACACACACATACATACATACATACATACAGTACATATACACATCTCTTTACGTCCCCAGCTGACTTCACTTTTCACTCCTCTGCTCCTTCCCACCCGCCCTCTGTCTGTCTGTCTCTCTTTCTCTGGCCCTTCCCTGCATCTGCACATCTCTTCCTTACCACAGTTGAACAGATTGTGTCTGTATTCCAAGCTGCGTCCAAACAAAAGGCATGGGACCATTTCTCCAAAGCTCAGCGCAAGAACCTGGACATGTGGCGCAAACAGGCGGAGGTTGGTACTTTCATTTCCCATACTGTTACTTAAAGTTTTTCATGCTTCACTATGCAGTTTTAGTAAGTAAGATCTTACTTACATAACAGTCATTTGCAAATGCTTAAAACTTTTTTCAACTTTCATCACATATCCAAAAATAACATTGATGCCTCTTTATGATGTAAATGAGGAAGTATTATCACAGACAAAAAGTTGCTTGTTAGGTTTTCTTCACAAATGTTTAGACATCTCAGAGGTTCAAATTCACTTTCTAAAACTACATTCTGTAGAGCAATTTCAAGTTATGTTTAGGCATATATAATTGTCTTATTATGTGGACATTAGAACATTAGCATCCTAGAAGCCATCCTGTACTATTCACTATCTTTTGAGGGTCTCCCTGGTGTTTTCAGAGTAACTTAATAAGAAAAGCAATAATCATAATGACCATAAAAAGTGCTTTTTTATAGGACATTTTTTAACAGATTTTACAGGGGGCTTTAACAAGCAAATAAACGCACACACCAAACTCATAAAATAAATTAAATCAATAAAAGGAAGCAATGGAAAGGCACCAAGATAAAAGTATACGAATAAAGGGTAAAAAATAGTAGTAAAAAACAATAAGATTAAAACAAGCAAGTCTTTAAAAATAAGTTTTAAGAAGTAATTTAGAAACGAATTCCTCGAGCCTAAGCTATTTCGGTCTAAAGCCTAGAGGCCCTGATGGCAAAAGCCAAAGGAAAAAGGGAAAAGGAATAAAATTTGGTCATTATCTACTCACCCTCATGTCAGTTGAAACACTGGTGAAGTTTGTATGTCAATATAATACACGAGTTTGCTAGCGCTGCTCCGTAGCAGCCTTCTCCAAAACTGGAGTGAATGGAGACTGTTTCTTTAGAGTTCCAAAAAAGGGCAAAATACCATAAAATTACAGCAAACTGCATAATCCAGGTGTTCTGAAGCCAAACGATTGCACTGTGGGTCCAAAAGTCCCAAACATTTACCTCATACATTTACCTTATAATATCTTTGTACACCCAGGACTAATACTTACATGTCATTTTCCTATGTCAGTTCAGCATGGGACTAACACTTCTAGAGTTATGTTTGATCCCCACAAGGCAAACCATCCTAAAAGTGTATGCATTCATGATACTGTTACAGTTACTGATACTGTTACTATGACACATAATAAGACACTGCGCCAAGTGATGATGGCTCAGCACAGTGATAAACACTGAACATTATATTATTATTGTCTTTATCCAAAAAATGAAACTGAACTCAAAGCTGAACTTCTGGGATGTGTTGGTAAGTGCCAGGCTAGCTCTCCCACTCTCCTCCTCTCTCTCCCTCTTTCTGCCCACGCTCTCTCTCTCTCTCTCTCTCTCTCTCTCTCTCTCTCTCTCTCTCTCTCTCTCTCTCTCTCTTCCTCTCCCTCTCTTTTTCTGATGAAAAATTACGAGCTACTGGATGCGTCTTTGGTCTCTCAGGGCGACCAGGAACAGGTAAATTTAGGCAACTCAGATGCCTCTCTACTGCTCTGAACTATCATCAGTCACTGCCTCCGGCCATCTGAAGACACAGCAAATTACTGATTTGCATGTTTTGTTTGGGCAGGAAATTGAGGTCATCCATCTCATCTAATTTTTTTCTCAAACTGACGGCATTTGCTTTTTTTCATTGTTATTATTTACTGTCTGACAAATGCCACATTCATTATCATGAAGACTTGCTGTGTTTAATGGAGGGTGTGCTGTATTTAATTGAGGGTGCAGGAGTATGGTGAAGATCTGATTGGTAAGTTTGATCTGCCGAGAGCCTCCTAATGCCTGAGCGTAAAAACAGTTGATTTAGGGTTTAATCAACAGGCTGATATTATACGCACACACTCACACACGGACATACACATACAAACACACACAAATACACACAAACACAGACATATAGTATATACTGTGGTATAACCACGCACAAAGAAAACACACACATCATTACGAATCAAGCTTTTGTCACAGCATGTTGCTGAAACATTCTCTCTGTTGAATGTCAGCGAGGCTTTTATCTTTGTGAATATTCATGTACAATATCTAAAGAGAATAGCGTTCATTCTGTTCCGTCCCCCGCAGATCTATGAAAATGCTAATGACTTTCCAGAAATAGATCTATGACATTAACAAACATTCAGAGCTGCTGCTGGGAGCTGCCCACATTAGTGTGTTGACACATTAATCACACTTTACACTTTAACCTATGAGTATTGATTTGCTGTTACGAGGGGATCCATGCCTCCGCACACTGTTATTAACCCCCCTCCCCACTGTAATGACAGTAGCCTTTGCATAGAGGTTTTAGCACATATGCTGAATGTATGTTCAAATCCCAATGCATGTCACCATTGCTGCTGAAAACCTTTTGTGTCTGACATACAGTAAGTGTGTCTAATCAGCTACTGTATCGTTCGCGCTGCCTCACTCAGGCTGGGCGTTGTTTCCATCAGTGTATCAGTAATAGGCCAAACTGCCTCGCCATCTGTACACCAGAAGGATCACAATGGAAATAAGTCTATGGCTTGATTGTGACATCCTGGGTGACATTGTTTATGCTTGATGTGTTTTTGAAGTTGCCAAATGATGCAAATCAAATCAAAACACCAATCAGCTAGCATATCCAACATATCCATCTTTTAACTCTTTATCTCTATTTCTCTTTTCCCTTTTTGGCTTCTTTTCTCTCTTGTCTGCTCTGTTAAATTGTGTATCCTGTTTTTCCTTGAATAAAAAAGTAACACTATATTCGCCACACCAGCTATATACGTGCTCCATCTCAGACACTTATACCCTGTTCACACTCATTTTGAGTCTGTCACGGATGTAAATTGGCTGACTTGAGGTCAAGCTCACAACACAGGTTGTCCTGTGGTGCAAAGGGATTAATGGGTGGCCTTGTTGATGTAATATGTAGGACTGTGTACACGCTGCGCTCAAGGCTAGTTAGGTCCAAACCACTATATATGCATTTTTGGAGAAAAGCATTACATTTCATTTACATTTCATTTGATATCTGGATCGAGTCTGTATAAGAATTATCATTTTTTAAAACAAGGACTTTGGTCTACTTTTGTTATTTAATATAAAGTACTTTTCAATGTTGTACATTTTTTTCAAATAGTGCATTGGAATTGGAATTAGAATGAAACTCTTCATATCACCAAACTTGTAACCTCCTTATCAAAAAAGGGCCATCACACTCAGTAAGGATGAAACACTGCTGACAACATCTTAAATGTGCCTTTTTCAGTTTGCCATGCAATAAATACTGTAAGCACAATAGTGATGCTTCATCCTTAGAACTGTGAGAGCCCTTTTATTCACATCGCTGTGTTGAAGTCCCACCTGACATTGACTTTATTTGTGATGCACCAGTGTGCTGTAACAATGTGCAATATGCTGGTGACTATATTTACATATTTATGGCAACGTGCAGGAACAGCTAGTAGCAAGCAAGCAAGCAGAAAGTGAGCTAATTTGAAAGGAAGCAGTGGAAAGTTGGCAAGATCAAAGGCAAACCACAAGTATAAAAGACATGGATATCTATGGCAACATCGACCTCAAACAAGCATGTGTGCTGGGATTTGATCTCCCGTCGACCTGTGTTTATGGCTCAGTGTTAATTAGCTCAAGCCCATGTCACACACCAGGGTCAGTGGTGTGAAAGGAGTATTAGCACCATAGGCTTCTGCTGTGGAGAAGCAGCATGTGTAGCTGTGTCTCATACCATCTCTCTCTCTCTCTCTCTCTCTCTCTCTCTCTCTCTCTCTCTCTCTCTCTCTCTCTCCCTCTCTCTCTCTCTCTCTCTTTCTTGAAATCTGTTTCATCTCTCCAGGGAGTCCATCAGCTCCTCTCTCCTGTGACGTAGCACAGGAAGTATAACAGGACAAATTGAAGCTACATCCTTGAGGGGAAAAAATATAGAGCTGTAACCGCCATAGAAATTCCACTTTTTACTGCATGCCTTACTATTGTGTTGTTGTTCTACCCCTGAGATAAATTCTTTGGAGGATCCGATTTTACTGTTTTTCCCCCAGTCATAAGACACAAGGAAGTATGTAACAAACAGACATTAGAAAGATATAGTTTTTTGTATCATATTCACTACTACTTTATACTTTACAACATTTGAGGAAGAATAGGCTGCAGAACAGAATGGCATTCAAGAGGTTCTCAGTCTTATAGCGAGGAGTAATATTCATGGAGGATTACAGTTCTCTTTGATCTTTAGTCCTTCAACATGCTCAATAGCCTGTTTTAATCCTGCTGTCTTTTATCTGTTTTATACTTTCACACCGTATTAACCAGAGAGAAAAGGCCTTGTGCCCTCCTACGTGATAACAGATAGAACAGATGCACTCTCACACTGTGTGCGTGTGTGTGTCCGTGCGCATGTGTGAGCGCTTGTGTGCGTGTGTGTGTTTGTGTGTGTGTGTGTGTGCATACAGGTTGGGGGTCAGTCTGCCTATGATTTTGGCTCTGTTTCTTGCTCTCTCTTGTTTATCAGCTCAGGAAGGAGGTAGATAGGACAAAATGATCTCTGTGCAGGTCAAACTGACACCACAAATTTACAGAGTTAAATTACAGCTGGTCACAGCAGGCAATGATGCGTAATAGACCTAGGTCAAGTAGTATTTGTGCATAATTCAAAATGTTTTTCAATTGGTTGGGTTTACCACGTCATGTTAGGTAATTTGTCAGTCACAGAAAAGTGTACTTATTTGGTTTTAAAATATGTTCCTGTGATTGCCCCAACTTTCTCGCACTGATTATTTTGTCCTGCATGGTAAACGTCCAAGTTGGTAAAAAAAAGGCACTGTGACCCAGGTCTTTGAGATGAGTAAGAAGTGCCTTTGATCACCCTGAGTGCATACATTATGTAGTTTGAGACTTCTAATTCCTAACATGGCGGCATAGAATTATTGTCTAGAGTCAGAAAAAATGTGAATCTTTATATATAGGCTACCAACATTTACCAACATTTTCAACTGTTTCTCTGTGATGGGTAATATGGGAAAGAGATGTGACAACAAATAGGGAGTTCAAACAACAGGTGACTCCCCTCAGCAGCAAAATCTAGTTTTCATTTACAGATAGAGTGCAGTACAAGTGGTGTCAGGGATGGGAAGGATAGAATGTGTCTGTCTGTTTGTGTGTGTGTGTGTGTGTGAGTGAAGGGTTGTTATTCCCTCCACCTGGTCCAGATGTATGCGTGTATTCGCAGACTACCTGTCTGGCCTCTGTTAGCCTGGAGCTGAGAGCCATGAAGACACTAGACAGATGGCTGTGTGTCTGCAGCTGTGACTTTTAATACTGGAATGACTTTCACTACCCAAGTGTGTTGTGTGTGTTCGTGTTTGTGAATTATTGGTCAGTTAATCACATTCCTCTTAAGCTCTTCCATAACGCAACATTGAAATATTAGTGGCGAGTGTGTGCATATATATATATATATGTCCGCGTATGCAAGTGTTTTCTGTATATAGATACTGTATATATGCACTATAGATATTTACCTGCTGCTCTTCCTGTTGTGTTTTCCAGGAGATTAGAAACATGCACAACGAGCAGCTGATGGGCATCAGGCGAGAGGAGGAGATGGAGATGTCTGACGATGACATGGAGGACGCCCCCGCTGCCGACAGCAAGGACTCTGAGGACTCAGGTAGAGATACTTTGGCTGATACTCAGCAGTGTATAGTGGAATTTGAGGTGGGTATATTGCTACAGAGGACATGGATGTATTGTGATGCTACCATCCTGCACATATCAGTATTGTTTTGGCTGAAAATTAAGTTTACTCTGTACGCCCCAGAAAAAGCTGCAGTATAGGCAGCTTTGCACTTGTGGCAGTGAGAGATGTCTGTTTGAATTTTTGAATTTGAAGGACTTCATTACCAATAACTGATATAACATGACATCAGTAAACTGCGTACTCCTCAGACCTAAATTTCCTCTTCGTAGCGGCTGGTGGGGGCGGAGGTGGATGTTCATTAAGAGCAAATGTAAATTTGTAGATCATGTGTTTTATCACACATTCCCTATTCACACAGTATATACTTACGAAAACATATGGAAGTTCCAACTAGACACCTTGGTTTAGCTCTCACTAATAATAACACTAAGAAGTGTGACTGTAACTGAGAAAGTCAAGTTCATATTTATATAACATATTAAATATTAATAGCTGTTGCTGAACAGAGTTGGTTTCGGAACAGATGTGTTTGACAGAGGTGGATTTGATAGATTTACAGTGGCAATTCACAATGAGACACTCATCAACACCAAGGAAAGTAGGGCAATTATGGAGATAAAATGGGACAAACAAACAAAAAGAACTTAGGAATAGTGATGAAATGTTCTTAGTGGAGGCCATTCATTCCAGTAGCTCGATTTATACCCAGGCAGACAGGGCTTGTTCTGTAGAAAGTAGGAGAAATAGTCACATAGGCCTTCTATTGACTACATTCATTCCCTAACCCCAAATCCTAACCTTAGCCCTCACCACTGACCTCAACTCTTACCTTAACCTAAACCTAATCCTTATTCTAACCTTAAAGGAAAAATCCACCCTAAAAAAACCCAGCTATTGCCAATAATGTACCTTGCATTCTTGGGTCCAGTTTGTTGTTTGACAGTGTATTTTTCTTTTTTTCCGCAAATAACTGGTCAAACGTAGAAGACGGGATGCTATGTCGAGATATTACCAGAGCAGCTACAATGGAGTTTGATAGCAGAAGTTTTTGAGTTATCTAAAACAACAACAGTAAACATCAGGATCAGAAGAGCCCTCAGAATCAAAGAGCAAGGGCTTTTTGGCCAATCTGTTGAATCTGTGTTGTTATGGATCTGTAATTCCCTCCACAACTGCTCTCTTGATAAGCCAAATGGCGCTAGAAAATAAATAACAGAATGAGCAAAAATGTGTAATTCTATTATATAGATTAGAGGCAAATGGACAATTAATTGAGGGGACGTCCAAATATTTTAATAGGCATATGGCAGGGATTGGCAGCCATGTGTCATGGAGTGCCAAGTGTGTGCAGGCTTTCATCCACCAGGTGATTTCACTGAGTAGCACAACTTCAACCAGAGAGGGGGAACTCATCAGAGGAATCACTTGACGTAGTGTTTGGTTGGAATGAAACTCTGCAGACTCTTGGCACTACATGGCACATGGTTACTTGTCCCTGACATTGGGGATTTGGGACTGTAGAGTAGGATAACTATAATTCCCAAAGTGGGATGTGTCTTTCAGTTAGTCGCCATAGCATGACAAACAGCACATGTCATGAAATCATCCAGGTTATCAACCATGCCAGAAATCAACATAGTGAGAATCACATGTAACCAGGTATAGACGGGTCTGAAATGTGCACATCATACTATAAAGCAAGGAATCTCTGTCTGTGTGTGTGTGTGTCCGTCGCATATCTCGAGAACCGTTCGTCCGATCGACTTCACACTTGGCGGGTGTATTGCTGGGGACCCAAGGAAGTGCAGTGTCAGATTTGGTGCAATTTGGACACGCGACACGTTCAATATTAATAAACTTTGAATAAACAAGTGAACAGCGCTCTGTGCAGCAGCGGCGCGAACGGGCACTGCACTAGTCACTTAATAATGCGGATAAGCCATGGTCGATTTGCTTTTCTTTTGTTGATTTTTTTGTATCTTATATTTGTGCTTTTGACAATGAAGTTGTAGCTATTATTGTTATATTTCAGGAATGAAAGAAAAACATTCAGCTGTATTTTTCATAAACTGATTCAAGCATGAACACAAATTTAACTCACATTTTTTTCTGCTTTCACGGCTGAGAATCTCCGACTGCTTTGATACACATCAGTGCAGTTTTCTGAGGATGTGAGATGAGATGTTTATTCTGAAGGCTACGGGGAGACAAAACGGACGTTTTGCCACCATGGAGTGACTTATCCACTATTACACACAAGCGATGGGACAAATTTGGGTATAATTGATGACTATTCAAATTGCTGACCAAAGATGAAATATGATTAACACTAATTAATTAACACCAATTATCGGATTAACACCAATCAGAGGCAAATTGGAAGTGAATGATCTTAACAATGTGTAATTTTTAGGAACAAACATAAGCTTTGTCAGTTGTATTGTCCAAAGTCAAATGTATAGTTGTATAAATCTTCTGCTATAATGGTCAAAAATGAAGGTCTGACCAAAACCATGGACCAATCATAGACTTGTGGTTGGAAGCCACATAGTGCGTGGAGTTAAATGTTTGACCCCGCCCACTTTGACTCCACCCTACTCTGCGGCTTGCAGTGAGGTATACTGTACATGCATTCTCTTTGGGGGTTGTTGAAAGTCATTCTGGGAAATTTAGGAAATCACTAACTGAAATAGAAGTATAGACGAGGCAGGCTGAGGGAAAGTGGGTACAACAAAAAAGTAAATTACAACAGTTCATCACAGAATAACTCCTGCAATGCACTGAACATCACAGATCGATGATATATAACAGTGTAAGAGAATCCAAGAGTGGAATTTTCTGATCTTAACCCTAAACCCAAATGCTGATCCTAAACTCACCCCTAAAAGAAGTGAAAAAAGGCCAAAATAACCTTCTTCCCTCAGGTCTTAAACTCAAACTGTTTCTTACAAGGATAGAGGACCTCTATCACACACACACACACACACACACACACACACACACACACATACACACCCACACACACACAGACATGCACACATGACGCACACAGAATCAGGACCTGCATTACTTCTATTGAGAAAAACCTGTAATCTGATATGAGATAAAGCCAGCACAGTAATAAATAAATAAATTGAATAGAACAGGAGATAGAGCTAATCTTTTTAAAGGAAAGTCACGCCCCTCTGGCTTCATATTGGGGGATGATGATATTTTATTCCTACTGAGAAACTCTGCAACGGTAAATGTGATATGCAACCAGACTCCCCCCCCCCAAAAAAAACTCTTTAAGTGGAATAAAATTATACATGGAATAGGACTAATATCTCTCCAGCTTGCTCTAATTAAAAGATGCGATATAGGGACATACATTGCTATTATTCCTATTGACAAACTACACACTGATAAATTTAATATGCAATAAAGACAACGTTAAAAGATCAACAGAATTAGAGAAAGGAAATCCATTCAGGTCAAACGTTCACTCTTGTCCAAAGGCTTGGATGTTATAAATTATAGAGCTGGTTGTGTGAGAAGCAAGGACACACACACACACATACACACACACACAAACAAAGAAGTGTCTTCTGCCCCTAGCCAACCAAGCAGCTTAATAGGTTTAGACAACAGGACCCTGCCCATTTACTGTCCACAAAACCATATAAGTTTAGGCTAGTTTATACTCATTTTTAAAGATGGAAGTGAGTTGGAATATCTCTGAATAAATGATGACTAAATGACTCCAGATAACTATTGGATTGGAAGAGTAAGATAATGTATGATTTCCAGTTTACTATTATTTATGGATTTCAACCAAAGGCAGCTAGTGAAGCTTTTGCAGGGCTGCGTGGTTTGACATTGTGATATTTCATGCTATTTGTGATAAGAGGCTGATCATCTCATCTCCACTGTGCACTCACTATCGACCGGGCGGAGGGTGATGTTTACATCTTATGCAATCTTGACCAAAGAGGATTTGCTCTGGTGGTTTTTATAGAAAGATGGTCTATCCAATCTATAAGATAGCTGGAATAAGAAACCTCAAAGCTTAGCTAATGGACTGAG